>NC_133769.1:138311454-138473982 GCF_003597395.2 Chelonoidis abingdonii | reverse complement strand
AAGGTTAAAAACACAAAACTTACAGTGTGTTGTGGAGTGCAGGAGGGATGCAAATTTCTTACTGGGGCTTTTCAGCTAAATGAAAATTTTCACCAAAAATTCAATTTTTCTCAAAAATGTTTGTGTTTTTGTTGAAATGGCAATCAAAAACTGAAAGCTTTGTAAAGTTTTGATGAAAACCGAAAGATGTAGATGAAAATGAAAATAATTTCTTCTCCTTCAGCTTTTTTTTCACAAGAAAATAAATTACTTTCCAAGAGCCTCTCTACTATTGAGGGTTTTTTTTTTTTTTGCACTGATATTGCTAAATGGCTTGCACTGGTAAGTTCCACTGGTGAGATGTGTTTGCAGCAGGGTAACTAAATGAATGTACTTACACCCATGTAAATTTCCATAGTTTAAACTAGGTTTCCTTTGGCCTGAATTTATCACATTACCACCGGCCTTTCTTGAGTGCAGTGTTCTAGCTGGATTGTTGAAACCAGTTTGTCCAGACCCTAATGAAAAAGATGTGCAATGAAAAGAAAAGCAAATAGGTTGTGACAATATAAAGTGATCTCTGTTTATGGCCAAGGAACTGAAATCTTTTCAAAGGAGATACTAAAAATTGTCTATAGATAGCTGCAGGGAAGGAATTCACAACCTTCTGTATATACAGCTCCTCCGTACAGACCTCTAGAGTTTTTCCAAAAGAGGATTAATTTAACAACAGTTGTGATTCAGACTGTCTACAGTTTTTGCTATTGTTGGTTGTAGGATTTGCTAGCAATGTAGGGCTTATCTTTACCAGGAGAAAATAAAAGTTAGCTAAATCCATCTTATAAAAAATGGCTTTATACTGAAATGGATTAAAGACATTTTTCATGGGTAGCATGGAGGCGTCCAAAACTAATTAATTCTATTTCAGAAAGCTGTTTTCTAGTCCAGAGCTAGCGGTGCAACCCTAACTAAGGACATAATCCAGCCATTTTAATGTGCTGTGGTTCTGTGAACAGCTGTCTGAGACAATGTGCTTTAGCCATCTGATCTGAACCTGATTGTATATAAACAGGGTCAGTTAACATGCATGTCCCCCACAGTGCAGATAGGACTCAGGCAAAGCACAAGAAGAAGGGAAGTTCTCAGTAATAGAATTGAGCTTAATGTGGTTCAGTTTGGAGACTCCTACCTGAAATGGAAAGGGTGATGTGATGGGATGGCCTGTTCTTAAGTGAAGCAGTGCCTAATGGTCACCCAGCCCCACCTTCTGGGATGGCCCTTTAAGGATTTTGAAAGGCCCAGCAAAGAAATACAAGGACCTAAAAAGGAACAGGGATAGAGAAGAAGTGGTTCCAGGAATAAGTAGTGCTTGGGAGAAAAATAGGCATTGTTTCTTTAAAGCCCTGGGGCCTGGCAGAGTGGGCAGGGCAAGGCTTCTCTTTCCCACCCAGTTGGAGGATGAAATGGGAGAAGGGGATCAACATAAAGACTGCCTCCTCCCTCTGAGGCTGGGCAGACACTGACAGGAGAAGTCAGCTGCCTTGCTATCCCAAAACAAGAGGCTCGAGGAACAGAGCTGAGGGGAAAATCCTGTTTAAAGGAGGAAAAGGAGGACAAGTGGCTGAGCTAACCTATAACAAGAAGCCAGAGACACAAACCATCAGTGCCAGAGAGAGGGTTGACGGGGAACTCCTGTCTGTGTGGAGTTGAGCTGAACTAGGTTCAGAAACAAACATATCTCTATGGGGTGTAAGTTGCTGCCACACATCTCGCATCTCTGCCTGGAGGAATTATTGGGATCACCCAATGCAGAAAGAAACAAGAGGTGTTTCACTTCATGTAAAAGATTTCCTTACCTCTCCATTCTCAGAAGCTGCTCCTTCTTTGATGCAAGCTTTCTGATTTCTCAGCGCTATCTGTCCATCTGCAATACTTATGTGGCCCCCTTACCATAGTGTCTGAGCACTTCACAAGCTTTCGGCTTAGATTTAGATTTTTATCGGCAAATGTTGTTTTCTCGGTACACACACAAACCAATGAAATAATATTTCCATTGAAATTTACAGGTAGGCAAAGTAATAAATATGCTGCCTGAGAACTTATTAGAGTTAAAATCCAGTGCTTTAGACTTTTGAATTGAGCTTGTTGTAAATGGATTACCGAATGAAGAGTAAAAATAGTTATGATTTGTTTATTTAAGGATATTTACTTTGTGTGTGTCTACATAAACTACATTGCATACAACATTTGTATATTTTCACATGTGATGTTGACAATTTTGTATTTTACAAAGTTTTAACTTCTTCAATTTCAGCCTTTACAGTCATCAAATAATGGTCTGCCCACCCCATAACTTACTGCAATGTAAATGATAAAACTCTTTAAAAATGCTTTAAAACATATATATTATCCATCAAAAATATAAAAAATAAAAATTGAATTTTGTCAAGCCTAACAATATTTAATGCATTTATCCACACAATGCCCCAATGAGGCAAGGAAGCACTAGTATCCCCATTTTCCAGGACACAGTCCCCGCGAGAGTAAGGTCCACATTTTTAAAGGTATTTAGCCACCTGAAGACGCAGATTGTCACCTAATGGGATTTTCAAAAGCACTTAGTCTTTAGGTGCCTAGAGATTTAGGTGCCTAGGCGCTTTTTAAAATCTCAGTAGTGATAATCTGCATCTTTAGGCATAAAAATACTTTTAAAAATCTAGCCTTATGCCTCACTCCAGCATCCCTCAGTCATTGGAACAGCTTCCTTTCTGTTGGCATTTGTTTCATATTGCCTCTGAGGTGATGTCTACACTATGAGCTAGGGGTGAGAGTCTCCTGCTTGTGTACACAGACTCATTGAGCTAGTGCAAGTAGAAATAGCAGCATGGCTGCAGAAGCACTGGTAGTGGCAGCGGAGGTATGGCTGACCCAGGCCGAGTACAAACCAGTTTAAAACAGATGGGAACGTTTTACTCAGTACAGCTAAACTGTGTGTCCACTACCAGTGCTACGGTGGCTACGCTACTGTTTATATTTGAGCTAGCTCCATGAGAGCTAGCAGGAGCAGATGCATACGAGCAGGGGAATCAGATCCCTCACTCATAGTATAGACACAGTCTGCCTAAAAGGCAAAATAAATCAATGTATAAGCACTTGCTCAGAATATATTGGAGCAAATCTGTCCCTGTCTTAACTCCCTGAATTCAAAGATTTACACTAGAAATGAATTTGACCTAACAAACTTCAAAAATATATTGTATTTTTAAAAGCCTTTTGCATGATTTCATGAGATATGTGTCATCGTAGTCTGTTTGCGGTTTTTTTTTTTTTTTTTAAAGACCTGAAACTTCTAGGATTATCAGGTGCTCCCAGCTAGGTCAGAGCAAGTTATTATGTGTCAGATCTGAAGCAGTAATTGCTGAGCCCTGACTGCATCCTGTCGATGCTCTGGGCGGTTGTGGGTGTGTGTACATGCATTATTTTTATGCATGTCTGTCATAACTTGCTTCAGGGATTCAACCCCAACCATTTGTCCACAGTTTGGCTACGCAATTACTAATGGGGACCAAGGTAACTGTCTACAAATGCTGGAAAGGTATAAATAACAAGAAGAATGGACACAAATTATTTCAAAGGGGTTTTAATGAGGTGTCATAGGGTTACTTTAACAAGGGAAACATTTAGGAGGAATCAGGGGAAATGTTCTTGTCGGTAGAGAGACATTAACAAACTGCTCTGGACAAAGCACTAGTAAGTGTACAATAGGGAACAACTTGGACACATAGCCTGATCAGACTCAGATTTCACCTGATGCAGATTTCATTGTTATTGTGGACTGTTGTTTTGAACCCGAGAGACACTGGCCCTCTCTTATTTCTGGGCTAAGTGCTAGCCCTCCACCCTTGCACAAAAGAAGACTTTGCAGATGATCAAGATGAAGGTTAAGGAAGGCATCCTTCCCACCCCATAGTTTGATACAGGAACATTGTGCTGTTGCTTCTCCTGCTACTCCTACTGAAAAGCTGAGGAGGCCATATGCAGGCTGTACACCTATCTGCTCACTCAAACATGCTGCTCTTAAAACATATATTTTCTCATGTGGACAGCTACTATGGAGTGGGCCAATGCAAATTAAAACAATGATCCAAACTAATATGGGCTGGCTTTGTCTACTCTGGCTGCTCAAAATCTGTTTGAAAAATATGTTGAATCATTTTCTAACACAGCTCCATTCTGAGCATAAATGGATTCAGACCGGAAACTCTATGGGGAAAGGGACTGTCTTCCTATTTGTACAGTGCCACACATATTTTGGGTGATACCTTGATACAGGTAATATCAATCAGGGCCTAAGACTTCCTGATAAAACACTTGTGGAAAAATTGGACCTATACAAAATGCTGCTGCTGGACTATACTGGTGGCTCTCCCTGATAAGAAATCTTAAGAGTTGGATAATCTGGTCAGCCAAGTCCACTTTGCACTTAGGATCAGAGAGCAGCAACTGGCTTCCTTATTACCCCCCATTCCATCCAAGCAGAGCTCAGATACAGTCAAGAACCTGACCCCAACATCTTTTCATTGCACTGTGATATGTAGATATCTATGACCCACTAGTAGTTTTCTGAGTGAGACAGAGGGTGCTCACCCTCTTAAATCTTTCTCAAAGGGGAAAGTTGAGCAAGTAAGAGGTAGCCGAGTAGATTAGTGAGGCTTCCTTCCTGGAATACCAATGTGTCATAAAACCACATTTACCACTTTTTCAGGTTTCCTATTTCATGAGCTGAGTAAGCCACCATTATAAGAGACATTGTCTTTACAGAAGCAAAAACTGTAAAGTATACCAGATGAAGTAGTGCTCTTATTAAAGTCTCCTCTATAATAGTCAAAGAGGAATTACCAGGCATTGTATCTTGGCCTTGGTATTTGTTAGTTAAACTTCCAAAACAAAGATAATTTATTGATGTCCTACCTCCACACCCAGATGTATTAACTAAAATTATTGCCATTACAAGTCAACGTTAGCCAATAATTACTACATAATGGTATCCAAAATACCACCATTTCCCCCATAGTTATACATCCCAAATTATTCAGAGAGTCTTAAATCAAAGCTCAGACATTCAATAGTGGGTACATCATTATGAGCATCAGTAATCACGCATGCATTGCATCAATTTTCATATAACACCGACTAAACTTCCAAAATCCTATCCCAGCATGCATTGAACTTAATTAACAATAAACCCAAGATGAATTATTTTGGGATGCAAACACTTATTTGGCTGTTTCAAGGTCCCAGTCACAAATTATGTGATATATCCAGAACATTACACTTAGAATAGGAAATATCTATTCATACAAACATTGTAAGATTGATTGGCATCAGAATTCAGAGGTATGTTCATATTGGGATAGGATAGAGGATATGCCACCTATTAATTAAGTTCTGTCACTCCAGCTGTGGTATCATTGGTAGCTTTTTAGGTCAGAACATCCTGCATCAGTTTGCAATCAGTTTTGTGTAAAGGAAGTCAAAAATTTCCTGAAGAAATTAAAAAAAAATTTCCACAGAAGATTCAGTTTCTGCAAAACTGAAATTTTCTCCAGGAGAAATTCCAGTTTTCAGCCAGCTCCATTTTTATGCTAGCATCAGTATTCATAGTTCTAGAGCACTACACATGGACAAAACACACCAAACTATCTTAGCATTTCCTCCATGGGTTCAGGTTTAAACAAGACCAAGTACCTTGCCCTCCACTGGCAAATTCTTTGCCACTCTACATATTACATCCCAGATATGCTACTGGAATAGATTAAGTAGGTTCGGCAGCATCCGCAGGAAGGAGGTCACCTATTTTTTCATGAGTAATTTACCACCACAGGTATTTCTATCTACCTAAATGTCCTCTGTTTAAACCTACAGTAGCATGCACATCTGTAGCTGGACGTGCTGTTGCTGTAGCAATCTCACCCCTCTTGTCAATTCACTGGCAGAGTCAGAAACAGGATGTCAGCATGTGGTGCCTCTATGCAACACTACTGTCTACCAGAAAGAGACAGTCTCAACCCACCCCTCTGGGACTCTTTTTAAAGGAAGCTGGGTAATTACTTAGGATATTTAAGTCTAATGTTAAATATTTACTTCTCCTGAGAAAACATTTAAAGTGGCAGTACTTTATAAGATTCCTGCAAACACCACAGCGTTATAAGCCTTGGGTGAGACATTTTTTCCCTGATCCTTTTTAAAAATCAGCTCCTTTCCCTCCATTTTATATCTATATTTTAAGTCTATTTCTTTTTCTAGCTGCTTTACCAAACTTTATTTTTGTACTGCAAACAAAACGGTACAGAAGCACCACATTTCATACCAGGTTCGAATTTGGTTGTTTAACATTTGTGAGGGTTGGGTAGTTTTTTATTTTATGTGATTCATTCTGTCAACCTTTAGAAACATGTTTTTAAAGATAGACGTGTACACTACAGTTACCGATAAGCAATTAATTTTGCCTTACGGTGTCTCATAAAAGGACAAAGAATGAAATCACAATAATTGCATTGCAAATGAAAATGGGACTTATCTGAAACATAACTTGTATCATCAAGTACGTGTGTATATGCACACACCCCTCTGTTGCAGACATAACTCACTGTTTATTAAAAGTTGAAACAATATTCACAACCGTCTCTTCCCACACATTCCAAGTACTTCCAGTCTGACATGTCATCTATTACAGCTTCAGTCCTAAAAAGCAAAAACAAAAAGTGCTTATATTAGAGACTTTAATAACTGATGTCTGTTATGACAGGGTAGCTCATGAAGAGAAATGTCATAATGCAGACCAGCTATTGTGTACCTTCCTCCATCAAGGGTGTGTGTGTGTGTGTGTGTGTGTGTGTGTGTGTGTGTGTGTGTGTGTGTGTGTGTGTGTGTAGTGTGTTGTGTGACCAGAGAGTAGACAGAGAGAGACAGAGAGAGAGACTAAGCTTATAGTGGAAGATTAAGGGAGTATCAAGACATGGAAAATTAAATCTACAATTATCCAGAGGTCATGACAGTCAGCCAAATTATGTGCTTCCCTTTCCACCTCTACACCCACTGCACTGTCCTGTTGGTGACCTTGAACTGGAAAGACCACCCTTTTAAGAAATGAAATCAACTCTTCATACTTGCTCATCCTTGGGCCGCTCCCAAATGCTCATGCTGCCAAAAGTGCCTAATTCAAGCAGTGGTTTTGTAATGCGGTGGGCTACTACTCTCTAGTGACCTGAGCTGAGGTCACTACATGCATTTTCCTTTATGAAGTCAGTTTACATTTAAATCCATGTTATCCTAGTGCAACAGCATCTGGGATTTTCTCACTGTACATACACTAACCCTCCTCTCTCAGACAAGACTCTTTTGGCAGTCTCATCTCATGTTGTTATACTTAGAATAATTTTTTTAACGTCTCCAATCCAACATGCATTTTTTCTCCCTCTCGCGTGCCCTTTTGCCCTCCCCCATTTATCTTTGTTTTTCTTGGCCTGTCTTGAGACTGGTTAAGAACTAACTTAATTTAGGTGCTTGTCTGCCGGTCTGTCAAATCCCATCAAGAGCAAAGAGAATGGCAAGTTAATACATTTAGAATTATGTCTGGCATGAAGCATATTCCTATCCCATGCTGTCTATCTGGCAGCAGGTAAAAACCCAATAACATGGAAGAAATGTGGCCTTTCAAACACTCACATTAAAAGGAAAATGAATGACTGAATGTTATCATCAGGTGGCCTATGTGGAATAGTTGGTGGTCTCAGTCCAGTTCCTAGTGGCTTGGTGCCCACATCACAGAAACCACAACCCCAACTATGGATCCTCAGAGGGGAAAAAAAAATTATGGATGATATTGAAGTGAATCAAGAATAAACAGAGTAAGGCTTGCAATCTACAGAACACCAATATCCTGAAAAATGAAAGTAGAGAGGCACTGGGTGACAGAGTCTGAAGATAGACAGGTAGAACATTATGCCAAAACTAGCATTCTCACATATAATGATGAGGCTAGAGCCTTTATAAAATACACAAAATGGACTATTCAAGAGGAAAGACAAAGAAAATCTAAAAAAGTGCACTGAGTAGTCTGGCTTCAGAAAGCTTTTTCTCATACATAATCTAGAAGGTACAATACAGAAGTTTGAACCAAATACATCACCTAGACTGGACCTCATTTATGACCACCTGATAAAGCACTTTGGGATGAAGGCTAAAGCCAGATTGCTGGACATCATAAAAGAATCATGGACAACATGAAAGGTACCTAAATTGTGTAAGTCAGCAGCTATTGGTCCTCTTTTTAAGACTGAAAAGGATCCCTCTTTTCTGGGAAGCTATCAGCCTGTATCTTTAACCAATAACCTTTGTAAGATAATGGGAAGAACCATACAAATCAAGGTTTCTATGGTGTCTTCTAGAAGAAGGGTAGATAGAACCTACCCAAAATGGCAGACAGGCCCTTGCACATACTGGTGCTCTTGTGTCAGCCTATTATTGATGGAGTCTAACAAAAGTCACCATTGTCATCGGTAAGTATGGTTTTGCATCTCAGCATTTGATAGAATCCAACATAATAGGCCATTAATGAAACTCAGTGAGGTGGGAAATTGTGGCAAAATATGTCCCTGGGCAAGAGATTTCCTGCAGGAAAATACTAGCAAGACTAAATGGTACTTTTAAAAATGATAACATCATTCAGGGAAGAAGTTCCTCAGAGATCGGGTTTAAGGCCTCTTCTTTTCCTGCTGTACTCCTCTGTACTGTCAGGGTGTCTTAAGTCATCTATCTGTATACTCATATACACATGATGATGTGCTTTGTATCATGTGAAACAGATGTATTGGAGAATGAATTGAATAGGGACTTGGAAATTGTAACTAGATGGGCAAAGGAACATAAATTTCATCTGAATCCAGCAAAAACAGAGTCAACCTACTTTACCACAAACCATAAGAGGTTCAACTACAGTCTGAAATTGACATTGGATGGAGAAGGTATTGCTTCTGAGAGGAACCTGGTATATTGTAGAGTGACACTGAATACAGAGCTAAGAACTTGGACCACAAGAGAAAGATGGCAGCCAAAGCAAAGAAGAGACTGAATTGTCTATGATGTATTGCCAGTGCCAATTGGGGTTCATGTGTTAGGACACTGAAAACACACTGCTCTATAGCTCACCCAAGACTTGACTATATCTCACCTGCCTGGTCACATACTGCTCCCATTAATCCTGCCAAGACCAATGTTGTGCAATCCGTCTCAGTTCTCATCATAACTGGGGCTGTAAGATCCACTCCAACAGCAATGTGTCTACAACAGTCTGATGTTCAACCTCTTGCATATTGTAGAAAACAATAACTACTTGGATGTGGACATTGTCTTTATTTCTTACCTGAATGTTGTTACTGTTTGGTCTATTCAGGAATTGGAAGAGGAGATCAAGGTCAAAATGATCATCTTGTTTCAAAAAGCGTGTGAAGCTTACTGAGAAACTGAAAGCATTTGATGATGTTTGGAAGGTACTGTATGTGAAGAAGCTTGTAAGCCCAGTAATTCCCTGACATGAACCTATGTACATTAGCAAATGTCTCTCCCTTTTGGAACCTTGCTCAAAGGAATACATAGACTTGGCTATAATAAGGCAAACTGCAGAAACGACCATCCAACAGTATCAGTCACAAGATAAACAAATGAATGTGTACACTGATGGCACATCAGACAAATACTTTAAGAATGGTGATTATGATGTCTTCATCCAGTGGCCTAATGGAAAATTTAAAAGAAGTATTCCAAACTAATGCTCTATCAATTCAAATTATATGGCTGAAATGAAAGTTATTCTGATCGCACTGCAAGGCAGAAGTAGAGGTGGACGTTGTGATGTTTGCCTCACGGTTGGTGATCTTTGGCTCCTTTAAAGAAACCAGATCACTATCATGAAGGCAGTTCATAAGGCAGCTCAGAGGATCAGACAGCAAGGCAATACGTTGACTTTTCAGTGGACTCCACCATATGTTGATATATACAGGAGTGAGGTAATTGATGTTCTGGTCAAAGTTGGAAGATCAGAAACTCATGTAGGAATGACAACAGTCAAGGATATTGAGCCCTATGAAGGAAAATATTAGCTGAAATGGTCAAAAGAGTAAAAATCCTCTTATAGCTATCTAAAGCATCTCAGAAAAGAACATCCACTATTGTGAGATGATGGAGAGAGCACACTGCAGGAATGACAATCAACAGAGATGGGCTCAAGATCTATCCATTCTGCAAGGTGTGTTGGGAGCAGGCTTTAACAACAAACTTCATGGCCTGAGAAGTTTATTGTGGGACAAGAGGATGACAACATCAACAAGAAGCACAGCTGGCATCCTTGTCACAAAAGCACTTAACTGCCCCCTCACCTTCTTAGGCTTGGTGGGACTATTCCTATTTGGGGATGGGGGACAATGTGGAGAAAGATGCCCTGCTGCTGTTTAGGCAGTATTTGTTCTATAGATAAAGGACTTAAAGCTTTTAGAGCTGTTAGTCTAGCACCTGTTGGGACAATGGGCCCAGCTGAGTTAACCTACCACTAGGAGGGAACCTGTAACAGATTTTAGGCCTGTAACTTTGGCAGGGGGGAAACAAAACATCCCATGACCAAAGAATTCTAATAAGAGTCTGATGCATGCTGGGAATTTTGTTGGACTTTGCTAAAAAGGTCGGAAACCATATCAATAAAAGCGTAGCTTTTGGAACAATTAGTATTCCGGGACTTTTAACACTGAAGATATTCTTGCCTTGTTTGTGAGTTGAAATCATTTGGCTTTAAAGGAGTGCTGGCAAACTCTGAAAAAAAACACCATGTACAGCCAGGTATTTTTCTATGGACTAAGAAGTATAATACCCAGAATAATCCTGTAATCTGGTAAAGGTGGGAGGGAGGAGATGCCTAGTTTTGTTTATGGTTGGGTGTGGTTTTTCTCTCTGTATCTGTCACATTTCTTTACTTTCTGCTGAAAGAGACAAATCTAACAGGTGTCAAGACTATTGAGCCTCAGGCCATGGTATTTCTTAGGTTTAATAACATACCCTATGAGAGGCCTAGATTCGGTCTTCGCCCATCCAACACTGCTTCTCCTGATTCCTGTTAATGGAAGAGAAAGGAAACCTTCATCAGCCACTGGGCCATTGATCCAGCCTTCCAACCTGACCTCAGATGGGCCAAGGACTCTGCCTGTTCAAGGAAATATCCATGATTTCAGCCTGAAGCTGACAGCAATGATCACCCACTTACCAACACATCAAAGTAGCAGCACTTTTTAAAAAATCCTCTCCTTTTCCCTTCTTCTGGCTTCTCTTTTATTATGCTCCTAGCTCCCCATGTAGACATAGCTCCAGAGTGCCCACATGGGGAGTTAGTGAGGAGTAGCCAGTGCACTGTAAATTCACACTCCAGCTTGCTGAGCACTAACTTCCCATATAGACAAACCCTGTAACCATGAGAAAAGGCCCTTAAATAGTTTGGCAATGACCATGAGTTCTAAAAAAAAATCAACCTCTAATTAATTCATAAACTAAGACATGCCTTTCACCAGCCCTGAATCCACCCTGTAAAAATGTGAAGGAGTGGGATCTTCAGTTCTGGGTAAATTCTTTGGAGTTTTTAGCAGAATCATATTTCTCCAACAGGTATTAGAAAGCTAATGACAAGAAGTAGGAGCTTAATTCTGAGACGTACACCTCTTTGCATTCTGCATCAAGATGTCCACCGCATGCTGAGTGGGACTGGAATGTATTATGTGGATCCCTCTGCTGTCGAAGACAAGGATATTCTTCGAATCCAGTGACAAAGAACTGAAGGTTTGTTTTGTTTTGCAATGAATTTGTTTGGAGGTTGTTGGTTTTTGGAAAGGCAGCAAAGTTAAAGATCATTCCCGATGCCCTTTCCCTTTGCTGATGGCCTTGGCTATACCTTAGAGGAATGGCATTGCTGGATCATGGCCTAAAGCCAAATAAAATTTGGTGCCATGTAGAGCTGCAGTGTACCATATAAAGCCTAGTAACAGCTGAACACTTATAGACCGGGACAGTGCATCTTGTACTGGATACCACTGTTATTTGATATGTCATTTACAGTGACACACTTCTTCCCTGAAGTACTATTTTCTTTCCCACCTGACATGATCCCAATTAAGATAAGAGAATGACATACAGAAATAGTGCAACAAAAAGGGTGCTGAATGCTCAGTGAATCAACTACAGATGAGGAGAGAAGGAATTTGACTACTGAGTTTTGATTTAGATGAAGGATTTTACAAGTAAGAAATTAAGGTCCCAATCCTGCAGTTAGGTCCAGCATGGAATACTGCTGGACCCCTGTTGATCTTCTGTCATACCCTCACTGCCTGGAGTACATGGGTTTGCTAAAGGGATGGTGGCAGAGGGATTGTGGTTTGGTCACAGAGCTCCAGCAAATTCCAGCTGTGAAATGGCCGCTGGGAGTCTGAGGTGGCTGTACTTTAAACTAGGGACTTTTCAGTCCCTGGAAGCCATGGGGATCCGAGAAGCCCAAAGGTGGCATAAGCCCAAAGATAGGGGCCTGAGCATTAAAGCAGAAAATATTTGTTAAGAGTTACTTTGGGCGAGGATTGGGGCAGGGTACTGTGAGCCAGGAATTCCAACAGCTCCTCCTTACTGTAAGATCCCCCTATTCTAACCCATAGGCCACCTGTTTGTTCATACTAGATTTTGGGGGGAGCAAGCTAGAAGAGCTTTGAAATAATCAACCTGCACTCATTGTTGGTGGGATTTTTAGAGTACTTCTATGTCTGTAGCTTCCCTTCAGCACATGCACTGATTTTAGACTAGGTTGACTCAGTCTAGCAGGGGACAACTTTACAGCTTCAACCAGAGAGTGAGTGAATGTAGGTTTTCCTCCAATTTGCAGCTGGTGAGGAGTTGATGAGTTCTTGCATCATATTCTGAATGAAAGTATAGCTGGCAACAAAAGTCCTTGAATAATCTACAAGTGATTCTGATTCTATCATGAAGGGACCTTGTTTATTCATGTTTGTTTTCAACCAGAACTAGCTTTTAATATTAGAAGGAGGCTCAGAATGCCATTTTGAGAACAGGAATTAAAATTGTTGTGCCCAAGTATTCAGAAGTATTTCCTAAAAGATATTTACTGTGCGTGTGTTGACTCGTAGACCCAGGAAGGTAGTTTGCCATGGTGTTCCAACTGTGATCTTCCTACAGTTCTATTTGTGTTGCATTTTGCTTTGCTTGGATTTCATTACACTGCTGTAAGGATACAGGATGTTTCCCATGAACTACAACATGTGATATAGTCACCTTGCTGTACAATGTTGTGGCTGCCCTGTAACTGTGTTGGAGATAACGGTAACATTTTAGCAACGCTTTTGCCTTATTCTATCCATATCACTGTGACCAAAGTGGCCCAAAGCTGATGGCATCCTACAGGTGAAATGAATAGGTGTGTGTGTGCAGCTGCACAGAATAGACAGAAAATACAGAGAAATGCAATTCACATTCAAGGAAGGGTCACTGTCAGAGTTGAGCGACCTCAATTTTATTTACATCACTTTTTAAGATGTGAATTTAGCATATGTGAAAGATGTTGGATGGATGGCCCCAGAAACAGAAGTTCTATTTAGCCAATAATAGTGCTGCTGCAAACGTTGTCCCCCTGAACCTTGAGGTGCACCTGGAGCCATTGTGACTGACCAGTGACCCACAGAGGGCTACCTCCAGTGGTGAGAGCATAGCTAAATATCCGTGGCCCATTTAGACTTTGGAATCTCTGCTGAGCCCACCACCCATGGTGTCAATTATTACAAATTGTACTAGCACTCTTCCTGATGAGGAGGAAATCTCTCTATAAGGACATGTAATGAGATTACTCATTTCAGATAGTTCATTGAACAGCTATCAAATGTTGATAACTTCTAGTCACTAACTTATCTGAGTGTAATACTGATGAAAATTCCAATCCCTTGGAACTAACTAGTCTCTACAGCTAGCCCTATGTTGGATATGCAGGATTACATTATTTTTTACAAACTTTCCATAATTCCTAATCAGTTCCCTATGCCCTGGAGACACTGCGACAATTTTTTTTAAAACCCCTTTTAAGAATTATGGTGTATGGCACAACACTCATAACAAGCTCCTAAAATGAAACAGTGCTCACATCCCAATACCCAGGAATAATCTCACAAGAGCCAACAAGCATGCAATCCTTCAGCAGCATACCCTCTGTGGACCACTCATCTTTCAGTGACAGACTAACATGCAACCCCAGTCAAAATAAAAACAATTTACATGGGGCACAGCTTTTCAGTTTCAAATTTAAGTGTGTATTTTTCAGATTTAAGTGTACATTTTTGGAAATATAATTCAGTTTCTGGTTGTACAGAAGCACCCTCATAACTAACTGTAGTAGATACATGGTAATACACACTATCAATCAAAGAAAAACTGAATCAAAACCAAACATTTTTTCTTGAATTTTGATGTGGTTTGAGTAAATTTCCTCCTCCTGCCCACTT
This sequence comes from Chelonoidis abingdonii, assembly GCF_003597395.2. NCBI lineage: Eukaryota > Metazoa > Chordata > Testudines > Testudinidae > Chelonoidis > Chelonoidis abingdonii. The sequence continues at coordinate 138,459,415 of NC_133769.1, read as the reverse complement.
TCTTGTTCCTCTGAACATCCGGTTCCTGGTGGGAAATGGTGACATAAAAGAGAAGAGCCATTCTGAAGATGTTTTGGGCATAACCAAAATAGCAAAGTTACAGAGAGCTTATTCTCGTATGCCATCCAGCCCACTTTAGCAGAACCAGGAAGGCTGGATAGTTTGAGCAAGAGTTTTAGTGCCCATTTCAACCATACCTCATAACCTTTCCTAGTTCTCCCACTTCTCAGATGAGTACCCTAGCCACAGAAACAGTCTCACTCTTTCTCTGGACAAATTCATATGTATACAGAGTGGAATAGCTTCAACAAGAGACATTGAGAGAGACATCAGAATATCCCAAAGCTCAGTGTTAGGGCTCTCACCTGAGTGGTGGGAAAGCCCTGCTCGAATTCTAATTCTCTCTCCTTATCAACTAGAGGGGGAAATAGAAACTGGGGTCTCCCAAATCCTGGGTGAGTACCCCAACAACTAGACTAAAAGTTATAAGGAAAGCCGCCTCGTCCTCCGCACAGTCCTCTCCTCCAGCCCTTTTCTGTGGTGTTAGGCAGGCACCTAAGTTGTACTTGCAAGAAATGGCTTAGGTGCCTAAAATGCCATCCCTTCAAGATTGGAGCTCCCAGTGAGGAACTGAAAGCAGAAATAAGTATCTCACTGCGGTCTGGACTTGGGCTCCCAACTCTATGAGAGGAGCAGTGCTGAAGACACTCTCATCAGCATGTCCCACTGGCCACCTGTTTTCTGTGTTGACATTTCTGGATCCCATTCTTAGACACTTATCTCACTCCATTTATTGTACAGGAAGCCTAGGTACCTAAGCCAAGGTTTGTGGATTCCAGTGATTTTAAAGGTATCTAAAAGTTGGGCATTGCGACACAAGTCCTTTTGTGGATCCAGGTTGCCCTTACAGTAAGACAGATGGAATTTTAGGGTTCCTGGGCCAACATTTTCAAAGAACAGGAGGCTAAAGTTAAGCTCCTAAATCTAGGTATCTTCCATCTGTCTGGTTTTCAAAAGTGACAAGCACCCAATTGCTTTGAGTGAGGTCAAGGGGGTTGGTTGGGTGCTCAGCACATTGCTAAATCAGGCAGATGTTTGGGGAAGGATGTTGGAATCTAACTGTAGGCTCCTAGAGTCTACAGCAGCACAGCTGTAGCACTGCAGCTGCTCCACTGTAGGGCTTCAATGTAGACACTACCTACAGCAACAGGAGGGGTTCTCCCATTGCTGGAGTTATCCCTCCTTCCTGAGAGGTAGTAGCTAGGTCGACAGATGAATTCTTCCATTGACCTATTGCTGTCTACACCCGGGATTAGGTCAGCATCAGTGGATTTTTCACACCCCTGAGAGATACAGCTGTCAATGTAAGTTTCCAGTATAGACCAGCCCCTACTTATGAAAGTCTTGGCCAATGTTTACAGGCAAAAGTTTGACATTTTCAAAGGGGTCATAATTTGGTCATAAACATTTGCTGCAGCCCAAAAGAGGACATAAAAAGGTCTCACACCAGGAGGAGTGTTGTTGTTGGCTGTCCTTCTCGTCAAATGTGATTGAAATGGATTCAACACTTTAGGAGTGAAAATGAAAATGTAAAATTATTAGTGCCCTTGGGTGTTTTTTGTTTTGTTTTTTAAATGATAAACTACTGTGATTTTCAAGTTCAAGATGAGGCTGCTTTAACCACTCAGTCACTTTGGATATTTGCCAGAGAGATTTTCTTTTAAAATGTTATAGAAGAGAGTTATTTAGATTTAAATACAAACAGATTAAATAAAACCCCTATACTCAGCTGTAGACTCCCTGACAATAAATTAGAGTCGGAGTCCATATGGGAATAATCCCTGAGCAACACAGCAACCAAGAATTCAAAGCAGCAGAACAATCCCTCCCACCCTTAATTCCATAACCTTGGCCATTTTCTTGCGTGTCTGTACAGTGCTACGAGCAGATCAATGGTGCTGTATAAATTCAATACATAATATAACATCTATTATTTTTATTATTGACAAGATTATTTCTTTGATGTCTCTTTAAAAGTTAATTTACTGCTGATTAGAGGTGCCAGACTAAGAGCACCGGGCACCTTAATTCATCCACAGAACAGACATGGGACAGTCTGAGGCAGTTCTCTCTCACCTAGGGCTAACTTTATGATTTTAAAGAGGATCTCTCTCATGTCTGCTTCATGAATCACCTTCATCTCTTACTTTCCTTTCCCTGTTCCCTGAGCAAGTGTGCTCAGACAGCAGTAGATTGCAGACACTGTCATTATATTTGGGCCTATCACGCAAATTAGGGATCCTCTGAGCCACTGGCTGTGCAGATCCCAAAAGCTGGTTTTGCACATGCATCACTGTCAACGTGCCTCAACCCTGATCTGCCAGGAGTTCTTCAGGGGCAATGGAGGACTTCAGTCTCTGCTCATTCAGTCCTTGGTCTCTTTTCTAAATCTTCTGATTAGCATGTCAATTAATGCGAGTTACAATGGTGGTTTTGGGACATGTACCTTTGTTCATTTGCAACCAGATTGAGATCATCAATTAATTTCACATAGGCCAAAGAGTCTTCAGATTGGCAATGACTTTGGTCACTACCAATCTAGACTGGATTTGAAGTGGGCAGCCAGGGTGAAAAACTCTGCAGCACTGTGGTAATCTGCTGGTCTCCTCTATGCCACTGATTGATCTGACTTCAACTTGCTGCAGCTTGTATACGATGTTTGAGTCCCATGTGTTGGGTTATAGGTGAGGAGGCTACGTTGGACTGGAACACTGCAGATGTTCACTGTCTCTATTATTTGAGGCTGATACAACTGAATAGGAAGGTGTAAGTGAACTGTCCACATCTCATTTGTTCTCTTCAAGCAGTCAGACATCTGGAGGTCAGACTAGATGATCAGAATGGTCCCTTCTGACATTAAAGTCTATGAGTAGAAACTATATACTCCCCTCCTGAGTATTTCAAATAAGCGATGTCATACAAGTCAGTTTTGGCTCACAGAGACTCAGTAATCAGAAGACCATCATTAGCAAAAGTCGCAAAAGTCATTACAAGCCTATTCTATGTTGCTTGTAGAAATGTAGGATGATTGATGCATTTTTCAGGAGGAAAACATGATTGTTTGTTCCTTTAAATATTCCAGTGAATATGTTGGCTTCACAGATCACTTAATTTATCTTTGAATAGGGAATTGTGGGGAATGAGTGAAAAAAGTTGAAAAAAGCCACACCCCACAACTCTGGCTAGCACACAGAGGGCAGTAAACAGGAGTCTGAAAGGGAGATACCCTGTGTAAGAAGGAGAAAGCACTCACTCTTATGGTGAGTGGGCGAGATTGTTTGTTTGTTTGTGCTTTTAGTTTGCTTAAAGTTTACATGTGTGGCCTGTTGGGGATTGTGTGTTTGTTTGGAGACTGCTTGGGAGTGGGGGCCAGAGAATTAATTACCAGTTGAGTGGGTGCTAGAGAGGCTCTTGCCCTCTATCCATTGCTTCTTTGACCTTGTGACCACCCTCTTCCCCTGTGTGTTTAAGAGGTGGTAGAACTGTACTAGGAGAGAAGGGCTTAAAAGGCAGATGCTAGGCAACCAAGGAGAGTAAGTTAACAGGAGGCAGAGTACGGGAATTTAAGAGGGAGATTGCAGGAAGGAGAAAGAGTAAAATCAGCATGGTTCAGAAAGTGTGAGTTGTTAATACCAACATTGCTCCTGTCTCTTCCATCCATATCTGTGTCCAGACAGAGACTTTGATCATGGATGCCTCTACCCAGGTCCTGATGTGGATTTGCAAAGACTGTGGCCTGCATTTTTTTGTCATGGAAAAAGAGATTCTGGGGACCATCCACTATAAGAAGTGCCTGCTGGTGGAATCTCTCAGAACGCAGATGGGTAAGGTATATGAGGAGGTGGGTAGGCTGAGGCATATCCATGCACAGGAGGAATTCACTGAAAGCATGCATAAGAAGATGTCTAAGTTTGAAGAAGAAATCCAGCTCAAGAGGACTGCTGTGGCACCTCCAGGAGAAAACGGGGACAAACCTGTAGACCACCTAGCCAGAAGGAAGAGGTGGATGAGACTTTTTTTTTTTTTTTTTTTTAACAACTAACAAAATCATCCAAAGCACAGGGACTTGGTGGTGATGGGGGACTTCAACTACCCAGACATCTATTGGGAAAATAACACACCAGGGCACAGATTATCCAACAATTCTTGGAATGCATTAGAGACATCTTTTTATTACAGAAGGTGGAGAAAGCAACTAGGAGACAGGCTATGCTGGATTTGATTCTGTCAGACAGGGAAGAGCAGCTTGGGTGAAAGTGATCATGGAATGATAGAGTTCACGGTTCTATGGAATGGTAGGAGGGAAAATAGCACAGTAAACATAATGGATTTCAAGTAAGCAGATTTAGCAAACTCAGGAAGTTGGTAGGTAAGATCCCATGGGAAGCAAGTTTAAGGGGAAAATCAGTTCAAGAAAGTTGGCAGTTTTTCAAGGAAACATCATTAAGGGCACAAGAGCAAACTATCCTACTGAATAGGAAAGACAGGTAGTATGGCAAGAGACCACCCTGGCTTAACCAGGAGATGTTCAATGATCTGAAACTCAAAAAAGAGTCCTACAAAAAGTGGAAACTAGGTCACATTGTAAAGGATAAATATAAGCAAACACCACAAGCATGTAGGGACAAAATTACAAAGGCCAAGGCACAAAACAAAAGTAAAATAGCTAGGAATATATAGGCTAACAAGAAAGTTTTTTATAAATACGTGGGAAGCAAGAGGAAGACCAGGGACCAGGTAGGCCCATTACTAAATGAGGAGGGAAAGACAATAACAGAAAACGTAGCAATGGCTGAAGTGAAACAAAAAAGGCATTTAACAGTTTTCACCAAAAAAAGTAGCAATGATTGGATGACTATTATAGAGAACATCAGTGTAAGTGGGGTAAGATATGGGGCTAAAGAAGGAAAAGAACAAGTTAAGAATTACTTAGACAGTTAGATGTCTTCAAGAGGCAGGGCCTGATGAATTACATCCTGGAATATTTAAGAAACTGGCTGAAGAGATCTCTGAGCCATTAGCGATTATCTTTGAGAACTTGGGGAGGATGGGAGAGAGCTCTGAGGACTGGAAAAGGGCAAATGTAGAACCTATCTATGAAGAGACGAATAAGGACTGTAGTAGGAAGAGAACCGGAGATATAAGCCCTTGTATCAGAGACCTGGTATGAGGCAGAACCTGCTCACAGAATCTGGCAAGAACAGGGCTGATCTTAGAAATATGTATTTCTGCAATAAGTGCTAAGTACAGAGTGCTCACGGAAACCCATCCCGATACAAGTGGTACTAGAACATCCCAATATCGAGGATGATACAAAAACATTTCCCAAGGATAACAGAAACACACTGACCTCTCCTAAAAGATAAGGTCAGAATGATGGTATGTAACTTGTTTATATCAGGGTATAAAGATGCATCTCAGAGGGAGTATCTTTGGCCAGCCTAGGGGGCAGTGGAAAGTCCCACCATTGACTGAGCTGCATCCATTGTCATGGGCATACACGTCCTACTATCCTCGTAGAGTCTGTCAGGTGCTATTGCCATGTTTCATCAATAGTAAACCTGGCTGGGAGTCTTCATCCCTTAATGGATCTTATGGTCATTGGACTGTTCGCTTGAGGTCTGCTGTGCCAACTCTCTGTGCAGATCTGGGACAGTACACAGATAAACACACACATGCAGCCAAATATCTGACCACAAGGACAACCCAGGAAATTTTAGACCAGACATCTTAACTTTGGTACCCAGAAAGATATTGGAACAAATAAATCAATTTGTTAGCATCCAGAAGAAAATAAGGTAATGGGTAACAGTCAACATGGATTTGTCAAGAACAAATCATGTCAAATCAACCTAATATCCTTCTTTGTCAGGGTAACAAGCCTTGTGGATGAGGGGAAGCAGTAGATGTCACATATCTCAAGTTTAATAAGGCTTTTGATACTGTCTCACATGACTGTCTCATAGATAGACTAGAGAAATATATCCTAGATGAAAATACTGTAAGTTTGTGCACAATTGGCTGGAAAACCATACTCAGAGAGTAGTTATCAATGGCTCACAATTGAGCTGTAAGGGCATATCAAGTGGGGTCCTGCAGGAATGTGTCCTGGGTCTGGTTCTATTCAATATCTTCATCAATGATTTAGATAATAGCATAAAGAGTACACTCATAAAGTTTTCAGCTGATACCAAGCTGGGAGGGGTTGCAAGTGCTTTAGAGGATAAGATTAAAATTCAAAATGATCTGGACAAACTGGAGAAGTGGTCTGAATTAAACAGGATAAAATTCAATAAGGAGAAATGCAAAGTGCTACACTTAGGAATGAACAATCATACAAATTGGGAAATGACTTCCACACTAGGAAGGAGTACATCAGAAAAAGTTATAGTGGATAACAAACTAAACATAGGTCAATTATGTAAGACTGTTGCAAAAAAAATGATCATTCTGGGATGTATTATCAGGAGTGCTATAATCATGACACAAGAAGGAATTCTTCCATTCTACTCAGTGCAGATAAGGCCACAACTGGAGTATTGTGTCCAATTCTGGGCACCACACTTGAGGAAAGATGTGGACAAATTGGAGAAAGTTCAAAGAAGAGCAACAAAAATGATTAAAGGGTTAGAAAACATGATCTATGAGGGAAGATTGAAAACAATTGGTCTTGTTTAGTCTGGAGAAGAGAAGACTGAGGGGAGACAATAATAGTCTACAAGGACATAAAAGGGTGTTATAAAGAGAAGGGTGATCAGTTCTCCTTAACCACTGAGTATAAGACAAGAAGCAATAGGTTTAAACTGCAGCAAGGGTGGTTTAGGTTGGACATTAGGAAACACTTCCTAACTGTTGGGGTAGTTAAGCACTGGAACAAGCTGCCTAGAGAGGCTGTGGAATCTCTGTCATTGGAGGTTTTTAAGAACAGGGCAGACAAAGACCTGTCAGGGATGGTCTAGGTAATATTTAGCTTTGCCTCAGTGCAGGGGACCGGACTAAATGACCTATCAATATCCCTTCCAGTCCTATATTTCTATGACATCTTTCATGTAATGGCTTGCCTTCTGAGGGGTCCCATACTGTTCTATAATGTATATCACAGGGGTCTGCAACCTTTCAGAAGTGCTGTGCTGAGTCTTCATTTATTCACTCTAATTTAAGATTTTGCGTGCTAGTAATACATTTTAACCTTTTTAGAAGGTCTCTTTCTACAAGTCTATAATATATGTATGTAAAGTAAATAAGATTTTTAAAATGTTTAAGAAGTTTCATTTAAAATTAAATTAAAATGCAGAGCTCCCAGAACCAGTGGCCAAGACCCAGGCAGTGAGAGTGCTGCTGAAAATCAGCTTGTGTGCCGCCTTCGTCATGTGTACCATAGGTTGCCTACCCCTGGTATATCATGTGACCTACTTCTGAAATTCACTCAGTGTAAAGTGGAATGGCAAATGCACATAAAAGAGAATGTCCAGAATGAGCCACTTGGGAAACTTTGGCTTGTGTTTACAAAACTAAAATACCTTGAAGTTGGAAGTACTATATATGCAGTAAAACTATGGAGATATCACTTCCTCCCATCCCTTGTGCACAGTAGATCATTCTCATTTGCTGCTAGCTCAAATTATGTTGCTTACATCAGAGCAGAGAAGTTGGGAGAGCAGCCAGGGGTGGCGGCAGAAGTTTGGAAGTACAGGATTTGGATCAGCCTTTCCCAGAGCCCTTCTGAGGTATTTAACAAAAATACATTGATCCATTTTATTCTTTCTTAAGCTACCACTGGATGTTCTGCCTGTGACAGTGAAGTTCAGTTACTCCCCTTCTCTGACCATCTTTCATTCTACCATGATGTTTCCCCTATGGTCTACCCTTCCCTTCCCATGTCACTGTTGGAAACCAACACCCCCAAAGATCCAAGGCAGCACAGCATGGCAGAACTCTACAGCTGCAGCTGAGCATTATATGTTTATACTGCACTGTGCATGTACTCAATACTGCTTGTTAGAGCATGCCAGACAGGCCCAGCATCCTGAAGGACTTACAATCAGAAGTGGAGGGCAGCTGCAAAATGACATCAATAGTGGCAAGTAGACTGAATATATATCTGTTCTGTATACTCTCAAAGCAATCGCACAGGCAGTAGGTAACCGCACATTCTGCAGTGCTAATATCTTTCCAGGATGACAGGTGGCATTGCTATCACTGGAGGAGCATACCCAGGAACCATGGGTGAAACCCCTCACCCAGTGAAGTCAACAGTGAAATTCCTTTTAACTACACTAGGGTCAGAGGTTCACCCAGTGTTTCTAGGAAGGATTAAGGAGCAGTGGATGTCATCTAAAATTACTGTCATTTTCTGCCCCCTTCCCCTTTTTAGTATGTTGCTTGTTTGAAGAATCTGAAGGCCTTTAAAAATCAGCTGGAAGCAATTTCTCAATATTAAAAAACAAACAGAAACTCTGAAATTAATCCCAAGGCAGCAGCAGGCTACAAACTGAGATCTAGTTCAAAGCCGGATCTCTATCTACTGATACGCCAGCTCAGCCAAAGTAAATCTTTATCTTCACCAGATACTGCTTTAGTATTCCCACACATCTGCATTAGAATAATTTGCAGAGAGAAGATAATTCCTCCTTAAATATACATATTTAACTTTTGTCAGCTATGCTTAAACTGATCCGTGTCCTTTCCCTGTCATAGGTTGCTTCCCACTTCACCTATCAGGCTGCGTTTGCAACTGTGTCCAGCTCATGTTAATCCTTTCCCAGCAGAGGTCACCATTTAGAGTGAAAGCAGAAAGTGGTAAACACAGCAGGTGGGGTTGAAGGAGGAGAGCCTGAATGACAGTATTAAAACTATGGTCATTTTGGTATGTGACACACGTGTTTGAAGAGATTTATAGGGGGGGTTAAATTGTTTATATGTCTAGTTATTATTATAAAAGGGGAAAGCTATGGTTTACAAGCCCTCTCTGGAGAAGTGTATTTTGCGGAGGGATTCAAAATAGGAGAGTGTGGAGGTACAGTTGATTGGGTCAGGCTGAGGGTTAGTCTCATAGAGGATGAATTGGGGAGCATGGATGAAGGATGGTGACCAGGTGAATAGCTTGGGCTGACCAAAGCAACCACTGTAATGTTGCCAACTCTTGCAATTTTATTGCATGTGTCATGAAAGCTGGTGTTTTACTTGAATTCCCAGCTCCTGGAGACCCCTGAGAATACGATAATTTCAACTTTCATTAAAAAAGTAGCTTTCTAGACCTCATGGTTACAGAGAAAACTTGGAAAGTATAACCTGTATGTTCTCTTAAAGGCCCCAAAACTGAAAGATAACTCAAAATATGTGTGGTTTTTGATAAAAAATCTTGATTTTTAAGACAACCTCAAAACTTTGAGGAGGGCCTAAATCCTAATGTTTACACCACATTGGGAAAGAGCTGCAGGGGAAAGAAAGAAGGATGTTTGATAATACTTATACTGGGAGGAGATGAGAGCATAGTGGAAAGTACATTGTTCTTTGCATTAAGGTAGGGAGAGCTTTAACAATTCTATTATTTTCATTTAAACACAGTAGAACATAGTAACCAGTTCCTGCTGTTCAGGATGATCTGTCCCTGCAGCCCAAAATGGAGGATGACCTTTGGTCTCTGCAGCTACACTTCATATCTTTACATAACAATGATAGCTGCTCCACTCAGAGGGAAGGAGCTAAGTTGCTCAGGACCTTGCAGGCGAGCACTAGGATCTTTAATTTGACGTGAGAGGCAATGAAGAGATTTGAAGGGATAAACATGGTCTGACCACTGGTTGATAATTTTGGCAGCTGAGTTTCTGATAGGTTAGAGGAAGAGGTGAGAGTCAGGGAGACTGCATAGGAGAAAGATGCAGTATTTGTACTGTGAATTTGCCAAGGCTTGGGCAAGAGTTTTGGTGATGAGAGGAGAGGACAGATTTGAGACGTTTTAATAAGAAAACTGGCAATATGACAGCTTCAATGTGGAGTGTGGAGAAGGAGTGAAAAAATAGCAAGGTTGTGAACTGTTGCGACAGGAGCTGTCAACACTAATGGAAAAAGGAGGCGGAAGGGAAGATTTTGAGGGAAAATGAGGAGTTTGTCACCTGCCCAAAATGTCTATTAAGTATACAGAAAATCTGAGTTTCAGAGGTCCCAAGAGGGACCTACTCGCTTCTAGAATTGCCCTAGCCATGTGAACATTAAGGAAGTATACAAAGTCACTGATCTTCTTTGGACTAGTCATGGCAAGTCATTAAAGCTTCCTGGTCCAAGAAAAAGAAACTTCTAAAGAGGAATCAGGAAAAATAGCTACCTGGAACTGTTATCACCCATTATTCCCTAAGCAACAGCATTGCCCAGCCCCCAAAGAAACAACCAAAATTAACTTTTTTAATAAAGAGTTCAAGTTGAAAGTGTGTTTCACTGGAATCCAGGTAACAAGCACAAAATAATACTGCACTTTTTAAAAACGTTCTACACCTTTATAAAAAAAACCCCAAAAGCACTCCTTAGAAAGACTGCAAATAAACATTTAAGTAATTCACCCTTTTCCCCACTGTTATGTAACCCTTCATCGCTCACTCTCACCACACCCGATTTATACCTTGCCCTGTGTAAACACAAAGACAATGCTGTACAAGTATGGCCAAAGCTGTAACTCCAGGCAACAGAGAAGAGGAAAAAACGAAGAAATAAGAAATAAAATGCAACATCCTGCTAAATTACGAAACATACACCTTTGCACAGACATTGCTCCACCACAGTCTGATGTACAATGAATCAGGGAAGGAGTTTCTTCAGCCTGGTGCAAAAAACACTCAATAAACAAAACAGGAGGAAGAGACACATATGGGAAAATTTACCAGTTCACTAAGCAACTTTCCTCTGAACAGCCCCCAGTAGCCCTATTTTCTCCACTCCACACAAGCAGAGTTCAGAGAACGCAGAGAATCAAGATCACATCTTAATGTATAAAGTCCCTTTGAAATGTCTGTTTCTTGTTTCTCAGTCCCACCTTACTTCCTGTCCCTAACGCATAGCATGGCTGAACAAGCTCTTCTTCTTTGCCCTCACAACTTCTCCCTCAGCTTTGCACTGGCAATGCTTATAGCACTGCTTTAATGCCCTCCCAAGTTAACCCCTTCCCTGCCTCCCTTAGTATGGGCTGCTAAGAGGTCTATTTCAAGTGCTACACACTAGAAAATGTTTGCAGTGCATAACAACAAGTTTTATTGGCCCTACAACATTTGGGAACAGTGTTCCATATTCCTGAGTCCCATCTACTGGCATCCATCTATTAATTATTTGCCTGTATACAGACATCTCTCACAATATGGACTTTTATGTTTTTATTATACATTTTGGTAATTTCCCTTCTTAACTCTCTCAAAGGAACTAAAAGGCAACATACTCAATGAAGCCAACAAAACAAATTAGAAGTTTTGGAACCAAACTATTTTAGAAATAGTATGTGTCCTTCACCTCCACACAGCTCCCAAAAAACATGTTCAAAAGTGAACTTCAGGTAAATTTTCAAATCCAAACTAACTTTAAAAGTCTTTTCTGCACTTAACCAAACTGCCCAGAAAAAGTCTGCCTTGGGGTGACAAGTGTCATGTGGAATTTCTGGAATATTGGTTTTCTGTTGGAGTAATTGTGTGAAAATCAGGTTTGACATGGGAAGCTAGTTTCACTGATAAATATGGCATGGCTACCTCTATTCCATAACGCACCACTCTTCCCTGAAGAGGAAATACTGGACTAACAGTGACGAGCCAAGTGTCTACTGACCTTTAATCAAACTTTTCACCCTTACAATTGCAACCCATCCTCATTTGAAATTCCCGTTCAGATGTTTTTCTTTGAATACCTCATTAATTTGCAGTGAGTATTGCTCTTAAAAATACTAATCACAAGCTGGCAAACCAAAGGATTGAAGCAGATTTATTTAGTTGTAATTTATTAAAGTGCTTTGGATATCAATTAAATGTCTTCACTCAATATTTGTTATTACTTTACTTGCTGCAAAATGGGAATTGCAAGCTGTAAGGGCCTGAATGGTAGTCTAATTTCACTTTAGCAGCTTGAAGTTCTTCAGTATCCTCAGATGAAATATTATCATTGGACCACCTGACAGCAATCCAAGAGAAACAGTTGCCCGTGGAAGACCCTATACTCCACTTAGGTTCTGTGACCTGCTGGAGACGCAAGTTAGTAGTTCCCCCATAAGGCCATGAGCTCCAGCATCTTATTGATGTCCTTCACCAATTTCCCTAACAATTGGCCCTTGGCACATTCTGTCACCAATGTGCCACTTTGGAGCTCCTGTTCTGCTTCTTCCAGAACCTCCTACCAAGGTTCTGACTGCACCTTTCCCCACGCCTATTTATTTTTGACTACCCTGTCCACAACCCACTATGTTCAGGCACTTCCTTGTAAACCTGGACCTGGCCATTGGTCATTGTAAGGTCCAAGAGGAAGAAGCTCAACTATGGGGGTGTTTTCCTTTGTTTCATACGTACATCCATCCAGTCCAGTGCAATGTCCACTGACTCCGTGGATTTCTTCTTGGAGTATCAGACACACGCTGCAGTTCTCTGCTCAGTGACTCCTAGAGGCATACCTTTATATCTATCGTACTACTCTCCATCTCTGCCCTTTTGATTAGTCCCTGGTAGTCAGATGACCACAGTACCTTCTTGAGAATGCAGCCTCTTTCATTTCTTTGGGATGAGCTCTTCTATCCTGATGCTGGAGATCAGATGGGCCATCCATTCATTAGCCTCTTCTGAAGCATTACTGTCTCTATTGTATCTTTCATAAGGTGAGGTGGCCAAAATAGGACATATTGCTTCAGATGGGGGCATCCGATTTTCAGGGTGTTATACATTTTTATTTTTAAACGCACACAAGCATTCTGTTTGCTTTTGTGAATTGAAGCTGTTCACAAAAGGCAGCCAGATTAATCTCTCGCACCACGACTCCCACATCATCTCTCCCAGAAGCATTCTACAAATTCATTGCCCATCAGCATGTCTGAAAAATCTAGACTATTTTTGCCTCTTTGTTGTGAGAGCTGCCTGTCACCAGGTAACTGACCTTGGGGCTCACTGAACATTCCTGCCTTTGTCTGGCGAGATATAAGTCACGTCATGATTAAACCTCTAATAGCCAGGAGTGTTTCCTTATGAGAACAAGGAAATGTCTGTAATTAAAATCGCAAGGCCTCATTTCTGTAAGGAAAAGAGCAAATGCTTGCATCACTGGTAGAATTAATTCACAGTTTCTATTAGAAGCTAAACCCCATATGCACTGTGACTACAGGATCTTATACGAGACAAGTGAGGTATGCAGAAAATGATTTAAAACTATATCACTAAAACTGAAGAAATGTTGCTTTTATGTTTAGTGAGTTCCATTGGATCAAATTAATCTACAGAATGGCCTACCCAGCTGGGGAACTGTTTTTGTTTTAATTATTATTATTTTTTAAAATACAACCAAAAATATTGTGAACTTTTGAACCTTTAAACTCTTTTTTTCCATGAAATATCCAAGTTAACAGGGGAAAAATAAAGTTTCTAAATAAAGTCTTCCCCTAGGACTGCATTTTTGACTTGCCAACCTAAACTAACCAAAACTTTTGTTTCTCTAGCAATCTTGCTTCCCAAGAAAAATACACCTGCAACTATAGGAGCTTTGCTTGAATGTGCAGCCTTTCCTTTCGACAAGTAACATTAGAGGGCACTTCTGCATTGTGACAAGCTTAACGTGGAAAAAGAGACAAAGGGCTTATAAACCAGTCAAATTGCTCTTCTTTTTTAGACATTCTGAGTGCAATTTTCCCAACCTTATATTGATTGGTACTTCCTCCTGCAGTTAGCCCCACTGGTTTTGCTGGGACTGACCCTGGAGTAAGGTGTTATTCATTGTAAGAAAGGGTGGTAGCTCAAGTCTCCTGAAGCAGAATGATCTAGTGGTCAGGGTGCTAGCCTCTGATCCCAGGAAACCTGCATTTAATTCCTGGCTCCCCTACAAACTTCCTAACACAAATCACTGAGTCTCTCTAGCCAATATCCAGAAAGGTGCATAGGTCCCAGTTTTGGTTCCACTGCAATCCACAAAATTTCCTGCCAAACCCTGTAGGCACCAACAGACTTATTTGGCACCTAAGTTTTCATGGTAAAAGTTCTGCAGACTTCTGCCTCTGGGCACTGCCACCTCACTCTAGGCATCCGGACCCCTATCTCCCCACCTAAGCCCCAAAGTGGCTTTGGTTATGTTAAGTGATGGTCTAAAGCCTGGGCAGGAGTCAGAATGTCTGTTACATTGTCCACAATGGGCCACTTTGGTCTATAAGGGCCATAAATGTGCCACAGTTAGGTGGGAAAGAATTGTCCTGGCACAGGTCCTACACTATCCCCCCTCCTAAGCCCCCATGCAAAGGATATATTGGGGGCAAGGCTGAAGGTACAGGCAAGAAGGGAGGAGGGTCTCCATAGTTCACAGTGCTACAGAGATTATGAGCTGCTCCAGACCATGTGGCAGCCTGTAGGCAAACCTCAGGAGGCTGCCATAAGTTAGAGTGCCTCCAGGACTGTAATAATTTATGGTGAGGTCCATTTCAACCCCCAGAGCAGCTCAGAATCTCAGGGGTACAAATCTGGTTTAAATCCACTTTTGCCCCCCACTTTCTCTGAGCTGTGCAACAAACTCTTGACCTGCACCTGGATCACAATCTTCAGTATTAAGAAGATACTCCTCTTTATGCCAAGACTATTGCTATACTACCTGTCTGGCTTTTGTCTCAAATTGCTTTTCCCCTGTTCCCCCATTACTCACATATGACACTGGAAAACGGTTATAGGGACTGTTCTAGAATTTCCTCCTAGTCTCACACCAGCAATGAAGAGCTAAACAATACAGAGGGAGCAGCAGTGATGGTTCCTGCTGTTTGTAAGGATGTCGGCTATTTACCCTAGCAATAAGTACTTTCTTTTAAAGATCTGAGTTAGATCAATACGTGGCCAGCAAGCAGCTCTTTTTAGTTTGTGCAGCCTTGTCCAAAAATAGGCATCTTTTTATTTCAAATGACTTCTAATTCATTCCCAGCTTCATTCTTAGCATTTTCTCCAACACATCAGAGATGCCAGCAAATCAGAAACTGACATGCAATCCCAGCTAATATAGGTTTTTCCCAGTCACTGGCTTACTTGTTGTTGAGGTTTATGCTCATCTTAAGGATGTACCTCACCTTGTTTTGCTTGTACCATGAGAATTGCATAAATGAAGATTGCAACCTAATAATGAGATCATTGTTTCCATGGGATAAGCTTGCAACATATAACTGAATTCCCTGTGCTTCTTGCTGGCCAAAGGTTCACTGTGGCAAAAGGCAATTGGCACCAGCTCAAAGGTTCTTGCTTTCCTAGTCTGCGCCTCCCACCTCACTGTCCGTCACACACTGGTGCTCAGGTACTATTGGGATGGTCAAGTATAAAAACCTATGTTGAGACAGACTGATTCTAAAGATCCCGCTATCCCACCGACCATTGGATCCACACGTACAGTAGAGCCAACCCCATGATAAAAGAAGACTTGGCAGTCTCGTTAGTAAGGTTTCAGCCATCTGATTCATGCGGCTAAAATCCCCCCACAGAAAACACACTAGCTGAACAGCTTTGTTTTTCAACAGAGCAGTGTAAACAGATATTGCAAGGGGAATTTAAGAAAGATTGTGCCTGGCAACAAAAGGTTGCAAAATAAATACATGATGTTAACTGTCCTTTGTATATTTCCTCTGAGCATTTCAATGTGCTTTGCAAGCTATTAATTAGGGGCTGATATCTCTGTGAGACAGTTCAGTATTATTTACACTGTTTTACAGATGATGAAACTCTGGCCCAAAGAAGTTACATGACTTTGTCAAGGTCAGTCACTGTCAGACCTGGGAGAAAAACCCAGGAATCTTAGCTCATTATTTCCTTGTTTTATAAGTGACGAAATTCTCAAAAGTGATGGTGAATGGGGGTGGGTTTGGGGGGGAAATGGGATGAACATGTGAAATCTTACACTTCAGACACAGAAACTGGTTTTTGTGTTACATGCAAAATCCAAATGCAGCATTGAGGCCACAGGAGAAGTGACTCACCCCATTGTGCTATAGGAGAGTTCTCTTGTTATGCTTCCCCCCACACCTGGAGCAGCTCCAGGCAAGTGGGTTGGAGCAATAACCTCTAAAATAGTTAACTCTGGCTCTGATTCTTCAGTGAGCTCTCCATGGCTGGACTCTTGCTAACATCCTGGGTAAGAAATTTAACAATTGAGCATGGCAGTTACATCTGTTCTCATTTTCTACTCCCAGTAGCAATTTTTTTTGTTTGAATTTGTCTCTGAAATTGCTCTACCTGTTTCAGCTCTCTCACATGAGTCTCACTTTCCATTCCCTTTTCTGTTTTCCTGTTAACTCCTTGTGTACAGTGTCGTTGTAACCAGGTTGGTCCCATGTGGCTCAAAAGCTTGTCTTTCTCTCCAACAGAAGTTGGTGCAATAAAAGATATTACCTCACCCACCTTGTCTCTCTAGTAACCCTTGAACCATTAAAGTGATACATCAGAACTGCTCTTAATCAAAGGGTTCATTGTGGTCCAAGCGGCACTTGGAATTAGCTTAGAGAGCTGCTCCTATCACTTTATGGGCCCTCACTTAAAATGTTATACAGTTAGCAGATAAAACTTTTCACTTAAGGCAGCAGGAACCCGGGTAGCATGAAAGGAATCTAAATATCTACTGTGATGGTTAAAATGACTTCTGCAAGGGGAGTAAAGTTTTTAAAAGGGAACTCATATAGTATAATTATTTTCCCAGCTTCTCCATCAGCTTCATGCCTCAAACCTTTCAGCAAGTCTTCAGATCCTGCTCCAAGCCCCCAGGCCCCAGCCATATTCAAGAGCTCCAGATAACCAGAACCAATCCCACTCCCCATCTCCTTTCTCTGGTTTACCCAGTCTTGTTACCCTTCACTGCCCCATCTTCAGTCTTGAGTCTAATAGCCTCTTTGAACTGCCTTGATGCAAAGATCAGGGGAGCCAGGGAAAGGAACAAAGTACATAGGGTGACCAGACATCCTGAGTTTATAGGGACAGTCCCAATTTTGGGTCTTTTTCTCACATAGGCACCTATTACCCCCCACCTCCTGTCCCGATTTTTGATACTTGCTATCTGGTCAGCCTAAAGGCACATCAAAACTGGGTAGTGAGACTGCGGCCCAGGATTTAGAACTTGAGTTGTACCTAGAAATCAAGGGATGGTTAGAGGCCTGAATCAGAAGAGCAGGAGCCAGTTGAAACAGCTGAAGCCAGAGACCAGGGCCTAGCTGAATCGTTGGGAGCTAGAGAGAGGGTAACATTTTACCACTCTCATTCATTAGTGTGGTGGGTTCGTTTGGTTTGTTTTTGCACTGGCGGAGGTGACAAATTTGGTGAGGATTCATACTGACTTTCATACCTTAGGAATTAATCCCTATTATAATTTCACATCTCAACAAAAAATTAACTACTTAGCCACTCACAACATATTGGGTGCCATACCTTCAAGAGGTCAGCCTAAATAAGGGCCAGATTATGTAGAATGCATCTGAAAATCTAGCTCATACTAGTTCTCACTCTCTGTGTGTGTAGACATATTTCTATTTGCATGTTTCATATATAATTTACATATTACTCACACATATATGTAAATATACAGGAGAGAGGTACCCCTGAGCCACTAGATGGGGCTGTAGGAGGAAGATACTGTAGTAGGGAACACAGGGAATTTACCACAATAAGACAGATTTGTTTGTTTGGTATCCTGGCCTATGTGGAATCTTTATTTTTTTTTTAAAAATCAGCCATAATAGCAGTGTGTAACACCTGTAATCTGACCACTGGATTGGAAGCAGGCATGCTTTCCAAGCCAAAATGCACAGTATTTTACCAGGAAAAAAAACATTGTATCCCTTCAATTGTAAACTATGGGTGAATGTGCTTATACATTCAGAGCATGAGGCAGATGGTAACAAACCACATGCTTGTGGATTATCCCACTTCTTCCACATTTGCATACTCAAAACCACTCTTGGTGCCGTGGTTTAACCTCTGTTTCCCTAACTCCTATTTATGAGTTGAGTGGTCACATGTCATCATGTTGAGTGGGAAAGTGTGTGCAGGGGATAAGGAGGTAGAAGTGGTTCCATATGGTGAAAGAGATTAATGTGCCAAAGTATAAAAAAAGAAAAAGTTCAGTTTTTGAGGTGATTGAGAACCTGTTGTAGGCTGTCTTATATTAGAGAAATGTTCCTCTGTGTGTTAAAGGGGACTGTGATTTGGAATATTAATAATAAAGGTTTCAGTACTTGGGGTGAATGAGGATAGGAAATGCATGGAGGTACAAAAATTCTCTTGCATCCATACTGAAAGAGATGCCGGTTGAAGACTGCAGGCAGAATTCCACTTAGGGATAGGAGGGCTCTGACATGTTAGAAAGGTGCTGGTGTCAGTTGTGCTTCTAATTTTAACAACTGTCTTAGAGTTATAGAGTCACTTAAAAGTCTTTTACTTGATGCTTCTTTCTCTACGGCATTATAAAGTAGATGGAGAGAGGTAATAAGGAAGGGTTATGGCTCAGGCTCAGACCACTTGCCCACCAAGTCTAGTATCCTCATGCCTCAGAGGAAGGTAAAAGAAAACAAAACCACAAACCCCACATAATATAAGCAGTCAACAAGGGTCAGACTTGTTACAGTGTTAGTGAATACAGGAAGTATTATATAGTTACAGGACAGGCAATGGGAAACAGTCTTTCATCTCACTAGTTTAAATCCAATGCAGATAAGCATTAATCAAAATTAATTACTGTTTGATGGGTGTTTGGTGGCCTATATACTGGTTACCTTAGTTCCTGAAGCCAACACAACACTTATCACTGTTTCTGGAAATTTCAGTTAGGAGGTCAAGCAATGAATGAGCAATGGAATCTCAGCAATTCCATCATCCCTAGAGCATGCTCTCCCAGGTGAGAGGTGAGAAATATTGGTACAGGCTTGCATCATTGCTGTCATAATGCACAGCATCATGGATACAAGATGCTTCAGTTTTCAGAAATGACTGGTGGTTTTTGGATGCACAGCATGAGACATCTTGAAGAGGCCTGATTTTTGAGGATCAGGACTCACAACTTTCTGAAAATCAAGGCCCTTGAATATATCTCCAAAGGGGCACCCAAAAACACTGGTCACTTTTGAATACTTAGACCGAAGGCCTTTGTTTTCTGATAGTGAATTGTGTAACCCTGACCCAATCTCAAACAACAGTTCAAAGGTCAGACTAACTGATATTCATAGATTCTGATGGCTCCAAGGATTACACACTAGAAAGAAGAAATTCTTTTAAGGCTGTCTTGAGGCAGTCCACAAGTGTCTTAAAAGCAATTAGCTCTGTGTCCAGGTGGAAGTGGCCTTTGGGCTATCCTTTGCCAGCATCTGCTGATGCAAAGACACCAGGGGTGAAATCCTGGCTCCACTATGAGAGTTTTGCTGTTGAATCCAATGTGGACAGGATTTCAGCCCAGCAGTTTTAGGGCTAGATCAATGCTCAAGTCAATGAAAAGACTCCCATTGAATTTAGTGGGAGCTGGATCATGTCCTGAGAGAGAGATTTGTTTTCTCATATTCACAGCACTAAATGTCAGCACTCATATTCAGCCACTGGAAAAAGCACTGGTTGTCATCAGTTCAGATGCAGAAGAGAAAGGATGAGACTGGGTGCAGGAGGAGACAGAAAGAGAGTCACCAGTCAAAGACTAATCCAGCTAGTGCCAGGGTGGTACAAGTTAGCATACTTCATCCTGTGAAAGAGAGTTGGGTTTCATACAGCAGGTCTGAAATTTTTCCTAAACCAGGTTTAAACCCACAAATTGTGGAGAAAACTTTCCATCTTGCTAGACATCCTATCACAAACCTGTTCTATATTCTAAGGGCTGGTGGTGGGTGGCTTTCAGTTTACTTCCTCCCCACATACACTTACACTCCCCTTCATTGCCAAGTCAGAGGGAAGAAAAATCGTGTATGCTCACATTTACCAAGTGATCTTCAAAGCAACTTAATACCGGTTCAAGTCTTCCATGTCTTATAAATCGGTTTCGTTCTGTGGATTGTTTACCCACCACTTCTAGTGTGTCTCCAATAAATTAAAATTTGCTGAAGTGGTAAAATGTACAAAAGATATAGTGAATGGCCTGCAGACTGCACAGAGGAGTCATTATTTTAAGAGGAAGTAGGAAAGGCAATCATAAAATTTTGAAAAATTATGCAATAACTTTGTAGTTATTGCCCATCTGTATTCATTACAATGATCTACTTCACAGGCATATAAATAGAACTGGCAAGTAACAGATATACTGTAGCTTCCAGACATGGCACTAGGCTTTAGCAAATGAAATTCAATTAGAGATTTTTTTTTTTTTTAAAAAAAAACAGTGTCGTAAGCATTTATCAATATATCGTATAAACTACTCCCATCTCTCTTATTTTACTTTCCCCCGTGCCTTGCTTTATTCAGAAGAGACCTTTGGAGGAAAGATGGCAAAGTTTAATTGCTTCATTTGCAGGGCAATCCTGATACACGACATGACTTCATTCTCACTAGGCAGTAAGTCCCATAAATCACACACACTAGGACTCCAGTCAGACAACTTTGTGCATAATGCTCTCCAAGCGAGGACCACACAAAACTATGACTGTAAAATTGTCATTGACTCAGAGCGGCTTTTATAACATGCAGTCAGCTCAAAATGACTTAACGTAGAGGGATTTTAATCATGTTTGGGCATAGGTCATCTCTCATTGATTCAAGATGACATCCATTCAGAAAAGCAGTATATATTTGGCAAAGCTCTTTTCCCCTCCAGCTCCCACAGAAAAGGTAAATGCCAATGTAATGGAACAAGGAACAGGGAACATTTTATTTTGTAATGGAAGGAAGGGACCTAGAGGAGTGAATCCTTCTCACATAAAAGAACTGTGCTTTGTAGGGTAGGTGCTTTTGTTTTAGGAGAAGAAGAAGAGGATGTTGGACCAGATCTTCAGCTGATGTATATCAGCACAACTCCACTGAAGTCAATGGAGCTACACCAGTTTGAATTAGGGTCTCAGTTCTGTGAGGTTCTCAGCACCTGGGCCCAATGCAGCAAAACAATTAAGAACATGTTTAACTTTAAGTTTGTAAGCAGTCCTACTGACTTCTCTGAGATTATTCACATCCTTAAATGTTAAGCATGTACTGAAGTGCTTTGTTGGGCCAGGCCAGCACCTGGCCTGACTGAGTCCCAGCTGAGGATCTAGCCCATATTATTCACAGAGAAAGTTAGATAGACAGTAATAAGTGATAGATATTCAAAAAAACATCCCAGTCTATGTCCAAAACTGATCTGCAAAGTTCAGACTCAGAAACAACCACCACCAGCTTCTGACTCACCAATATAAAGGGCTCAGGGACTGATCCAAAGATTTGTTTTTTAACAGTCTTAAAATCAGGTTCTCATTGCTTCCGTCCAACAATGTGAGATATGTCACTCTGTTTCCTGGAGAATCTTCCTTCCACAATAGCTCTTCTCACCCCCCACCCTGTACCCCCAGAGCTGCAAGACCAAGGGGGTGAATTTTACATGCTGCCTAAATGACTTCCTTGCATTTAGAAGGAAAAACAAGGGATTTACATACTCAGGCAAACATGTGGACCAGTTGAAATTTGAAAGATATGTTATAGAACATCCCTTAAGCATTTAAACCACAATGAAAACAACTCCAATACATGATAAGGAGCTGACTGAAATCCACAGATGCCAGGAACCACGGTTAAATCTGACAAACTCTGACCTTAATGCACCCCTCAGAAAAAGAGAACAGTAAATACACACCATCAGCTGCCATTTGGTGAACTCTCTCATACTTAGCTACCAAGAGACAAGCAAGAAAGCAGTGCCAGCCTAGACTCGGTTTCCCAGCGTTAGTGGCTTTCAGTGAGACATGCTCCCCATTCCCCACCAGCTGTCCTGGGAACCACAGCGGGGAAAGGAGCAGAACATGGAACCACCAGGCAGCCCCATGTCTGCAGCTTCTCCAGTGTGACTGCTGTACTGACCCCAGTCCTGACCTCTGGTGGGGCTGGCTGCTGTACAGATAGAGGAGACCCTGCATGGAAGGGCTCGGGTGGTACAGCAGCCATGCTGGGAGGACAGAGCCCCCCTGCCCCCAGATAAGGGGGGGTGGATCACAGGGAGGGGTGGAGAGAGTGTGGGGGCCTGGGGATGGGAGCAGTACGGGGAGGAGTCACGTGGAGGGTCATGTGAGGAGGTCATTTACACCTGTGGGGGGAGGGGGGACATACCAGTAAGAAATGGATTTCACTTGCACCACTGATTTATTCTCACAACACCTCTGTGAGGCAGGGCAAGGCTATTATTCCCATTTTACAGATGGGGAACAGAAGCACAAAGAGACTAAAGTGACTTGCCCAAGGTCATACAGGAAGTCTGAGGTAAAGCAGGAAATTGATTGTGGCTCCCAAATCCTAAACTAGCGCTCTAACCACTGGACCATCCTGCCACTTAGCATGCTTGGGGGAGGGATAGCTCAGTGTTTTGAGGACTGGCCTACTAAACCCAGGGTTGTGAGTTCAATCCTTGAGGGGGCCATTTGGGAATTTAGTTGGGGATTGGTCCTGCTTTGAGCAGGGGGTTGGACTAGATGATCTTCTGAGGTCCCTTCCAACCCTAATAATCTATGATTCTATGCTATGCATTTAGCTTATAAGTCAGGACAAGAGCAATCAAGTTTACCAGAAAATATGTATGGAAAAAAGAGGGAAAGATTTTCATTTTATATATCCTGTAGATTCTTATAGAGGCTTGGTGCCTTGCATTTAAACACTTTATGGGTCCCATTCTCATTGACATTAAGGGCCTCTACACTGCACTGACAGTACAAAGGGGCCTTAAAAAAGGCGTAGATGTATTTTATGCACAATTTAAGGCTCTCATTACTGTTAGAGTGGCATAAAGGAGCCTTAGCATAAATGAGCATCAGACCCTATAACTCAAATAACAGATTAAGACAACTGAAGTGGGACAGGATTTTGCTTTAACAATATATTCTGGAGGGAAATCAGAGTTGTAAGTGTGGCAGCAGCAGACGTTCAAGATCTGCTTGAAGTTAGAGAATAAAGGTTTATTTTAAAATGGAATTAATGTAAAATAATATTTTTAAAAAGCACAGCTTCACTTTCTTTGAGAGTCAGTCTGAATCTGCAGAATAACTGCTGTGGGATACTTAGACCATTGATGTACATCACAAAATAATGGCCAAAAGTTCTGACACCAGAAGTGTATCAGGATTATGTAACTATCCTGTCTGTTCAGTCAGTTTTTGAAACGGTGGATGTGGGTTGTTTTTTCTTCAGGGAAGAGGGGGTGTTGTCTAGGTGTTAGACAACACAGCTGGGAGATATTACAAATGGGATGGCGTATAATGCAGAAATTATTATAATGCCTTCATAAACTGATGGTGCAAATCATCTAGAATGTGCGCGTAGCCCCATTTCAAAAAGGATATTGCTTCATTAGAAGGGGGTTCAGAGAAGACTGACAAGAATGATCAAGGAAATGTAAAAACTCTTATTTGAAGAGAGAATGAAAAGACTGGGACTGTTACCTTAGAAAGAACACAAATAAGAGGAGACAGGATAAAAATCTGCATGATAACGAATGGTCTAGAGAAGGTAGATTGGGAGCTTCTGTTCTCCCTGCCTCATAACACAAGAACACGGGGACATTCAATGAAATTAAAAGGTAGGCTATTCAAATCTGATAAAAGGAAGTACTTTTATACACAATGTGTAATTAGACTACAGAACTCATTACCACAGCATATGCTGGAGACCAACAATTTAGTGAGATTTAGGGATTAGACACACAAGGATACCAATAATATCTATGAGCATAATAGTTAATGCTAACAACATTTGGAAGAGACAGTAAATCACACGCAAGATTCTTGCATCTTCCACTGAGGCATCTGGTGCTGGCCATTGTCAGAGACAAGATACAAGACTAGATGGACCTCGGGTCTGATCCATTTTGTCCATTCCTATGTTTCAAAGCCGGGAAACCTAGTTCTATTCCTGCTTTGCCAGCTCTCACGATTCTATCATGGGTCTCATGGTATTTGATGTTTTTCTTAAAGCCCCAGTTCATGGAGATATGTGACTACTGTGACAAAGTTCCTCCTCTACCTTGGTGAATCCTGCACTTATTGGCAGATTTGCTCACCTCAGTGATCTTCCCCCACAGTCTGGGTCAACTTCTCCTGTGTCTGATCAGGAGTTGGGAGGTTTGGGGGGAACCCAGGCCCACCCTTTACTCCGAGTTCCAGCCCAGGGCCCTGTGGATTGCAGCTGTTTATAGTGCCTCTTGTAACAGCTGCATGACAGCTACAACTCCCTGGGCTACTTCCCCATGGCCTCCTCCAAACACCTTCTTTATCCTCATCACAGGACCTTCCTCCTGGTGTCTGATAATGCTTGTACTCCTTAGTCCTCCAGCAGCACACCCTTTCACTCTCAGCTTCTTGTGCCTCTTGCTCCCAGCTCCTCACACGCACTTCCTCTCTTCTGGCTCCCCCGCCCCCGCCTGACTGGAGTGAGCTCCTTTTTAAATCCAGGTGCCCTGATTAGCCTGCCTTGATTGGCTGCTGGTGATCTAATCAGCCTGTCTGCCTTAATTGGTTCTAGCAGGTTCCTGATTACTCTAGTGCAGCCTCTCTGTCACTCAGAACAAAAACTAGTCATCCATGACGATTTGCCCTCTATCCAGACTGCTGTACACCACTCGGGTCTGGTCACACTGACATAAAATATCAGCTTTCATTTTAAAAAACAGTTTCCCACCTCTGGGTTGCAAGAGAACTCGAAAGTGTAAACTAAAGGCTCAAAACTCAGAAGACAAATATAAATACCCAAAATATATCATTGTTAAAATCTAAGTTTAAGACATCGATGATTTCATGGGCCTGACTCATTTTTGAACATGGATTGGAAGTACTGGCAGTCCATTTTGCGTGACTTTCAATCTGTGACTGTGTGCTAAGATGTTAACAAAAATCCAATTGTGAGACAGTTTTGTATCATGGAACAATGCACATCAAGGTCTCATAAAGGGTGTGCGCCTCTCAAGTAATACAGAACTATAACTGTGGTAAGTCTGTCCCGATCGACCTGTGTACAAAATCTGGGGCTTTACTTGAACCTCCCCCAACTTATACCCAGCTTGGATCTGATCTCCGCGCACCAGCCGAATTTTCCAGGTTCGGCCCCTTGTTCCCTCAAACCTTTCCTTGGGGACCCCAACGACCAGAGCCCTGGGTCTCCTTACTCATCCCCCAGCTTCCCCCCCTTTCCTGGGTATCCGGTGCGATGCTGTCCTTTCCTTGAATAAACCAAGAGGCAATCTAGCTTCCCCGAGGCTAGCATTCAAACCTAGTCAGCTCACACAAAGATCACCCCTCCTTCTGTCCGTAGCCTTTTCCCGCCCGGACAATAGAAAGTAAAGACACAGAGCTTGGGCTTTCCTCCCCCTAGCCTGGCACAAAATCTCTCCCCTCTGCCTCACTAGGAAAAGAAACTCCCACAAGTTTAAAAATAAACTTTATATAAAAAGAAAGAATTACAGAACAAATACTGCATAAGAAACTCAATACAGAATATGGCTTATAAGAAATAGGAACAAACGTCTGATTTAAAAATAGTCAATTAAACCAGTCCAGCAATCAACACCATTTAAAACAACTCAAAAGCACTCACAGCCGATTACTTTGGTTCTTGTACTCACATTTATAGTAGCAATATTTGAAAGAAGATGGAGTAAAAAAACTGTTCTCACAGCTAGAAAAACAAAAAGACCCGATTTCCAGTTTTCCCAGACTTTAAAAAAAATCCAGGTCTCTGATTGGTCCTCTGGTCAGGTGTTTGGTTCCCCCTTTGTTCACCCTTTACAGGTAAAAGAAAATTAACCCTTACCTATCTACTTATGACAACAACAACAAAGATATTTCTTTTTCAATTACTGGTAACCTGGATTGGATTTTAATGGTACAAATTCAAGTACAAGTGATAGGTTCCATATTCCATTACTACTGAGTCATTAAGTATCCTGTATGCTTTTGATTAGAGCGGGCCAAAAAAACGGAATTTCCATCCCTCAGGAAATTCTGAGATTTCAAAATTTGGTTTAGTCCCACATCAGGATGAAACGTTGAAAATACTGGATTTTTTGTGACATAGAATATTCTGAAACATTTCCTTTTGACTGCGTCAAACTATTTTGTTTTGACTTTATTGTTTTGACTATTATATTACATTAAAACTATAAGTTGAAACAAAGAATTTTGATAATTTTCAGCAAAACTGGCATGCTCCCACACAATATTTCACTGTTGTTAAATCAGCATTTTCCTATGGAAAACTGTTTTATTGGAAACATTTTCATCAGCTCTGTTTTTGAGGGTGTCCCTTTAAAAAAAATTATCTTAGCTATTTCACCCATTGCATTGTTTTCACATAGTGATCAATGATTAGTTACCACTCATATGCTGTGCATTTGTTTCAAAATAAAGTTTCAGTATTATTATTTATTGTTATTTATGACTATTCATTCATTATTTATTACACTACTCCCTCACTATAAGACCCTTCATAATAACGAACCTTCAGCTATGATGAACCCGATCCCTGGATCCCACCTCGAGCCCCATGGCTGCGACAGGAGGTGGAGAAGTTGTCAGCCGTGCCCCCAACCACCCGTCCCTGGCGGCGGAGCTTTTTCCACTGTAATGAACCTCTGGCTATAACGAACAAATTACGTGGATCCTGACAGGTTTATTATAGCGAGGGTGTACTTGAGTATTTATCATTCATATTGTAGTAGCATCTAAAAGCCACAGTTAGGATTCATGGAGTTCAAGGCCATGAAGGCTCATTGTGATCATCTAGTCTGATCTGCTATATAATACAGACCATAGAACTTCCCACAGAATAATTCTTCATGCAGATATTTTAGAAAAATATCCAAGTGTAATATAAAAATTGCCAGTGATGGGGACTCCACCACAGCCCTTCTTAAATTGTTCTAATGGTTAATTACTTTCACTGCTAAAAATGTGTGTTTTATTGCCATTGTGATTTTGTCTAGCTTCAACTTCTACCCGTTGGATCATGCTATAACTTTCTCCACTACACTGAAGAGTCCATTATCAAATATTTGTTTCCGGTACAGGTACTTATAAACTGTAATCAAGTCACCCTTTAACTTTCACTTTGTTAAGCTAAATAGATTGAGCTCCTTGAGTCTATCACTATAAGCCATGTTTTCTAATCCTTTAATCATTCTCATGGCTCTACTGTGTATCTTCTCCAATTTATCAACAACTCCCTTGAATTGTTGACTCCAGAAGTTGACACAGGATTCCAGCAGCAGTCACACTAATGCAAAATACAGAGGTAAAATAACCTCTCTATTCATACTCAAGATTTCCCTGTTTATGCATCCAAGGATTGCATTAGCCCTTTTTGCCACAGCATTGCACTGGGAGCTCATGTTT
Source organism: Chelonoidis abingdonii (assembly GCF_003597395.2). NCBI lineage: Eukaryota > Metazoa > Chordata > Testudines > Testudinidae > Chelonoidis > Chelonoidis abingdonii. The sequence continues at coordinate 138,431,655 of NC_133769.1, read as the reverse complement.
AGCTGTTTACCCACCATGACCCCCCAAACAGGGTCACTGCTTCCCAGGATAGAGATCCCCATCCTGTTAATATGGCCTACACTCTTTGTTTCTAGATGTATACATTTACATTTAGACATGTTAAAACGCACATTATTTGCTTGTATCCAGCTTCCTAAGTGATCCAAATCCCTCTATATCAGGTACTTGCTCTCTTCATTATTTACCACTCCCCCAATTTTTGTGTCATGTGCAAACTTTATCAGTGATGATTTTATGTTTTCTTCCAGCTCACTGATAAAACTGCTATATAGCATAGGGCAAAGAACAGCTCCCTCTGGGATCCTATTAGGAACACATCTGCTCAGTGATGATTCCTCATTTATAATTATATTTTGAACCCTGTCAATTAGCTAGCTTTTAACCCATCTAATGTGTGCCATGTTCATTTTATATCATTCTAGTTTATTAATGAAAATGTCATATGGTACAAATTCAAAAGCCTTACAGCAGCAGTCTAAGTATATTACATTAGCACTGTCACCTCTATCAACCAAATTTATTATTTCACCAAAGAAAGATATCAAGTTAATTTGACAGGATCTATTATCCACAAACTCCTGTTGATTGGTATTAATTATATTACCCTCCTTTAATTCTCTATTAATTGAGTCCCATATCAGCCACTCCATTATCTTAACAGGGACTGATGTCAGACTGATAGGTCTATAATTACTCAGGTCATCCCATTTACCTTTTTAAAATATTGGTACAGCATTAGTTTTCATCCAGTCTTCTGGAACTCCCTCAGTATTCCAAGACTCATTGAAAACCAACATTCACAGTCCAGCAAGCTCCTCAGCCAGCTCTTTTTAAACTCTTGGATACAAGTTATATGGACCTGTTTATTTTTAAATGTCTAACTTTAGTAGCTGCTATTTAACGTCCTCTTGATATACCAGTAGAATAGAAATATTATCATCATCATATAATGGGATTACATCATCTGTTTTTCCCCAAATACTGAACAGAAGTATTTATTGAGCCTTTCTGTGGTTACTGCATTATTAATAATTCTACCATTTTCATCTAATAATGGACCACACTATTGTTATGATTTTTTTTTATTCCTAATAAATTTAAAAAGCTCCTCCTTATTGGCCTTAACCCTGCTGGCCATAGATTTCATCTTTTGTCCCTTTGCTTTACTTATCAATTTTCTACAATTCCTACCTACTGATTTATATTCAGGATCAGGGTCCTGTTATGCTAATCACAACAATAATTGTGCTAGTCACTGCACAAAGAAAAAACAGTCTCACTGTTGCCAACCCCAAGCACTCAAAAATCAATAGTCAGCTACTCCCCCTCTCCCACCCCAAGACATGAAATTGGCTTAAAATCATAAAATTAAAAAAAATTGAGGGAGGTGATATTATTGCCTTTGGTGTTTGATCCATTGGAGTTCATGTTTTTAAGATATTTTCTGACTCATAAGTAAGGCTATGTTTTAGTCACGGGTACTTTTAGTAAAAATCATTGACAGGTCATGAGCTATAAACAAAAATTCATGGCCCATGACCCGTCCATGATTTTTACTATATACCCCTGACTAAAACTTGGCAGGGGCAGCTCAGGGAAGTGGCTCTGGGGGCACTGCAGGTACACAGGGGGGAGAATGCAGCCTGGGGAGGCACACCAGGTGCTCAGGTGGGGCACGGCCTTGGGAAGGCACCAAGGATGCTGGTGGGGGGTTGGCAGGACTGGGGCAGATTCCCTACCCAGCTCCTGGGAAGCAGTGACCTCCAGCTCCTAGCTCCACATGCTGCCTCCACTCCATCACAAGTCCTGGTTCTGCAGTTCCTGTGGACTGGAAACCACAGTCAATGGGAGCTGCAGAGTGGAGGCAGCACGTGGAGCTTGGAGCTAAGAGAGGGGAGTTCCTGTCACCCTTCTGGGGAGCCCTGGCTCCAGGTAAGCACCACTCTGCACTCCAATCCCCAGCCTTGAGCCCCCACCTCTACCCAAACTCCTACTGTTGAAGGGTAGTAGGGAAGACTTCACCAGCAACAGCCAGTTTGACAAGCCCAGGGACTGCCCAAGCTGCTCAGGCAGCTCCCAGACCAGCCTCACGGGTCATTGCAGAAGACACGGAGGTCACAGAAAGTCATGGAATCTGTAGCTTCCATGACAAACATGGAGCCTTACTCATAAAGACTAGAACTTACTATTTTTTTTAAAAAAAAGGAAAGCTGAGATTCTCATAAAAATCACATGACTCCAGGAACTGGGACTTTAAGACCACCACAATATCATGAGACTAGTGATACTCTTCAAGAACTGGCAATATTCATCCTCTTTCCCTGAAGAGTTTGCAATCTAATGACAAGGTGAACAAAATGAGAGTAACACACAAAATGAGAGTAACACATAGAGGGAATGGTGGAGGAAAGGTAATAGTAACAATGATATCACATGGTTACCTAGGCTAGCAACATGGACAACTTGATGGTTTCTGTGACAGGTAGTCCTCTACTTCACACACTTCTTTATTGTAAATTATCTGCATAAAACTCTCTGACAAACCACTGCTCTTACCATGCCTCGTCACATTTGCTTTTATTCTGCCTCCGCTCTGCTCCCAGATGCAAATTCCAGATTCAACACCCGGGGCGGGGGGTCACATAAAAAGTACATACCATCAGGTAAAGGAGATAAGGAGTATCCCCCCTAGCTAACACAAATACTCAATGATTAGTGCCTCTCCCTAAGTCTTCCAGAACATATAAACACAGCCAGCTAGTTTCCAGGTGTCAGCCTCTAAGACACTCTCCAGTAGGACTGGTCAAAAAATGCCAATTATTTTTCATGGGAAATTAAAAAAAATCCTTTCCCACTTTTGTTTCATTGAAAAACTAATCCAACAACCCAACCCCCATGCCCCAAATTAAGTTTTAGAACACAGGTTTCATTAAAAAAAATACTGAAAACAAACCTTTTCATCAAAACCCAGAAAATTTCAACCAAAATTTAAAAATTCCCACTGAAAAGTCATTTTTCATCAAATAAATGTGCAGATGAAATTGTTTTAACCTGCTCTGGTTTTAAGGGCTAAAAGACATAACTGTGACTCTGGTTATGTACAGAACAACTTATATCTTGCTGTATGAGATGAATACCTGGCTGCGAAGATGATGTAGCCAGGAGGGCTTTGGCTTTCTTGACCACAGGATGCTGTACCAGGAAGAAAGACTGCTAAGCAGAGATGGGGTCCACTTATTGAGGAAGGGGAAGAACATATTTGGGTACAGACCGACTAACCTAGTGAGGAGAGCTTTAAACTAGGTCTGAAGGGGGCAGGTGACCAAAGTCTACAGGTAAGTCAAGAACATGGAGACTTGGGAGAAGGTTCAGAATTTGGGGAGAGCATGGGCTGCTATAGCAGAACAAAGGAGATACAAGACAGAACTGTGGGGGGAATCAAATCAGTATCTTAGATGTCTGTTATTAATGTGAGAAATATGGGGAAAAAACAGGAAGAACTTCAAATGCTAGTAAATAAACACCAACTATGACATAGTTGGCATCACAAAGATCTGGTAGAATAATACACATGACTGCAATATTGGTATAGAAGGGTTTCACTTGCTCAGGAAGGACAGACAGGGGAAAAAAGAGAGGAGGTGTTGCCTTATATATTCAAAATGTATACACTTGGACTGAGGTTGAGATGGAAATAGGAGAGAGACTTGTTGAAAGTCACTAGGTAAGGATAAAAGGGGTAAAAAACAAGGATGATGTCATGGTAGGGGTCTACTACAGATCACTTAACCAGGAAAAAAAAGATGTGGATGAAACTTTTTTTTAAAAAACAACTAACAAAATCATCTAAAGCACAAGACTTGGTGGTGATAGGGGACTTCAACTACTCAGACATCTGCTGGAAAAATAACACAGCAGGGCATAGATTATCCAACAAGTTCTTTGAATGTATGGGAGACAATTTTTATTTGGGAAGGTGGAGAAAGTTACTAGAGGAGAGGATGTTCTAGATTTGATTTTGACAAATAGGGAGGGACTGGCTGAGAATTTGAAAGTTGAAGGCAGCTTGGTGAAAGTGATCATGAAACGGTAGAGTTCATGATTCTAAGGAACGATAGGAAGGAGAACAGCAAAATAAAGATAATGGATTTCAAGAAGGCAGACATTAGCAAACTCAGGGAGCTGGCAGATAAGATCCCATGGGAAGTAAGTCTAATGGGAAAAATAATTGAAGAGATGTGGCAGTTTTTCAAAGAGACATTATTAAGGGCACAAGAGCAAACTATCCCACTGCATAGGAAAGATAGGAGGTATGGGAAGAGACCACCCTGGCTTAACCAGGAAATCTTCAGTGATCTAAAAATAAAAAGAGAGTCCTACAAAAACTGGAAACTAGGTCAGATTACAGAGGATGAATATAAACAAATAACACAAGTATGTAGGGACAAAATTAGAAAGGCCAAAGCACAAAACAAGATCAAATTAGCTAGAGACATAAAAGGTAACAAGAAAACATTCTACAAATTCATTAGAAGCAAGAGGAAGACCAAGGACGGGGAAGGCCTGTTACTCAATGGGGAGCAGGGGGGAAACTATAACAGTAAATCTGGAAATGAGAGAGGTGCTTGATGACTTTGTTTCAGTTTTCACCAAGAAGGTTGGTGGTGATTGAACGTCTAACATAGTGAATACCAGCGAAGATGAGGTAGGATCAGAAGAGGCTAAAATAGAGAAAGAACAAGTTAAATATTACTTAGACAAATTAGATGTCTTCAAGTCACCAGTGCCTGATGAAACGCATCCTAGAATACTCAAGGAGCTGACTGAGGAGATATCTGAGCGATTAGTGATTATCTTTGAAAAGTCATGGAAGACGAGAAAGATTTCAGAAGATGAGAAAAGGGCAAATATAGTGCCAATCTATAAAAAGGGTAATAAGGACAACCCAGGGAATTACAGACCAACCAGCTTAACTTCTGTATCCGGAAAGAAAATGGAACAAATAATTAAGCAATCAATTTGCAAACATCTAGAAGATAATAAGGTGATAAGTAACAGTCAGCATGGATTTGTCAAGAACCCGATAGTTTTCATTGACAGGGTAACAAGCCTTGTGGATGGGGGGAAGCAATAGACGTGGCATGTCTTGACTTTAGTAAAGCTTTTGATACTGTCTTGCATGACCTTCTCATTAACAAACTAGGGAAATGCAACCTAGATGGAGCTAATATAATGTGAGTGAAAAACTGGTTGGAAAACCATTCCCATGAGTGGAGTTCCACAAGGATCCCCATTCCCATGAGTAGGGTTCCGCAAGGATCAGTTCTGGGCCCGGTCCTGTTCAATATCTTTATCAATGATTTAGTTAATGGCATAGAGAGTACACTTATAAAGTGTGCGTACGATACTAAGCTGGGAGGGGTTACAAGTGCTTTGGTGGATAGCATTAAAATTCAAAATGATCTGGACAAACTGGAGAAATGGTCTGAAGTAAATAGGATGAAATTCAATATGGACAAATGCAAAGTACTCCATATAGGAAGGAACAATCAGTTGCACACATACAAAATGGGAAATGACTTCCTAGGAAGGAGTATTGCAGAAAGGGATCTGGAGGTCATAGTGGATCACAAGCTAAATATGAGTCAACAGTATGACGCTGTTGCAAAAAAAGCAAACATCATTCTGGGATGTATTAACAGGAATGTTGTAAGCAAGACACGAGATGTAATTCTTCCGCTCTACTCCGAGCTGATTAGGCCTCAACTGGAGTGTTGTGCCCAGTTTTGGGCACATTTCTGGAAGGATGTGGACAAACTGGGGAGAGAGAGTCCAGAGAAGAGCAACAAAATTGATTAAAGGGCTAGAAAACATGACCTGTGAGGGAAGATTTAAAACATTGTGTTTGTTTAGTTTGGAAAAGAGAAGACGGAAGGGGGACATGATAACAGTTTTCACTTACGTAAAAGGTTGTTACAAGGAGGAGGGAGAAAAATTGTTTTTCTTAACATCTGAGGATAAGACAAGAAGCAATGGGCTTAAATTGCAGCAAGAATGGTTTAGGTTGGACATTAGGAAAAACTTCCTAACTGTCAGAGTGGCTAAGCACTGCAATAAATTGACTAGGGAGGCCATGGAATCTCTCTCATTGGAGATTTTTAAGAGCAGGCTAGACAAACACCTGTCAGGAATGGTCTAGATAATAATTAGTCCTGCCATGAGTGCAGGGGACTGGACTAGATGACCTCTCATAGTCCCTTCCAGCCCTATGATTCGGTTTAACAATAAGAGGAATTTTCTTCTTCAATTGAAATGACGGATTTGTTTTCAAATCAGTCCCACGTTTCATGGGTGGTAACAAGCATACCTATGACCTTCCAAAGGTTTTCTATATTGAACAGCCTCCTTAAAACAAAAGAAGTCATAAAAGAATGCAAGGACTCCTATAGCATTTCTTAAAAATCTTTTCCAACTTACATATTGTGAACAAATGTGTATGTAAAACCTAGGCTGAATTTTTCAAAGCTGCCTGGGAGGTTTAGGCACACAATTCATATAGATATTAATGAAAGTTGTGCATCTAAATAAAGTGGCTTTGAAAGACTCAAACTGAAATCTTACTCTAGTCCTGGTTATCTCTGCAGGCACAGCTCCTTGTGCTGTGTGCGGAATATTGCAAGTTGTTTCCATGTGGATATCTGTATGTTTAGGGCTTGTTTATACATGAAGCTATTCCAGAATAACTATTCCTGAATGAATCTATATGCAGACACACTTATTCTGAAATAAAAGTGCCACACATGGAGTTATTTGGGAATAGCGATTGTCCTACCTTCACCTGAATTAATTTTCAGGTATAGAAAAGCCCTATAATAAATGAAACACTATTACAGCCTGATTGGATGTGCAAGACAAGACAGAAGAACAATCAGCATTTTAGAGGACATCTGACTAGACAGAACTAGGATACAGATATGTGATTTCTTTTTCTTTAAGTGTTTACATTAAAGCTCTTCTTTAAGCTGAAGAGGGGGAAATAATTAAGCCAACTAATTGCCAGGCTGATTTAACTGACTATGTATATTGTGTGTCTCCTAAAAAGGATAAAATTCTTTTATCTAAACTGCTTAAGGCAGCTTTTTACTGGCACATGATTTCATATCTAGTAATGCCATGAATTACATGGGAGCCAAAGCTAAATAGGAGATGAAAGCATACGAATGGTAGTGTCAGCCACACAGACTTCATTCTCGCATGTTTCAACCATTCCCTCTCTATTTGGAACATTCCTTTTGTGATGCACAGAGCTGTGTATTATCCGGTCTGGGAAGGGTGTTGGTCCTATTGTATATAATAAACCATTTGTACTAAGAGTTGCCCATCTCTCCCCCCTTCTCCCCACTTATGATTTCAAGGCAACGTGGGATGGTCTTTTTTGGAGAATCAGTCTAGCCAGTTTTGTCGAATACAAGGCTGGTGTTGTTCCCGGTTGAGCACTGGGATTAGGAAATGTTGCTTCTTCTTTGGTCAGTCAAGTAATGAATTACAGATGTGGGCCCCATGCCAAGCACTACCTCAGAGTGGGGACCCTAGACAACTTCAAAATGCCCCTCACTTCTGGCACGTTCCACCCATAGTGTCCATCCTAACCCTGCCTCCTTCCTGGGTGGCCATATCTTCAGTCAGGCAGAGAAAAAGCCTTCTCCTTGCTTGCCTCTAGTGGTTCCTTGAACGTTGTAGGGTAGGAGTCGGCAACCTTTCAGAAGTGGTGTGCCGAGTCTTCATTTATTCACTCTAATTTAAAGTTTCATGTGCCAGTAATATATTGTAACATGGTCTCTTTCTATAAATCTATAATATATAACTAAACTATTGTTGTATGTAAAGTAAATAAGATTTTTAAAATGTTAAGCTTAATTTAAAATTAAATTAAAATGCAGAGCCCCTTGGACCGGTGGCCAGGACCCGGGCAGTGTGAGTGCCACTGAAAATCAGCTCGTGTGGCGCCTTTAGCATCGATGCCATAGGATGCCTACCCCTGCTGTAGGGTTTCTTGTCTGAATGGTAGTAACTGATAGTGTGTGCTAGAAAGAGTCACACTGGAGTGGCTGCTGAACAACTGAGGAACAGCTAGGAGAGACCTGGGAAGTACTTTTGCTGCTGCTATGATATTATAGGCATTTGCAAACTCAGGGACAATCCCCCCATCCTCCCAATTGCTGCAGGAGATGTGCTTTTTCAGTTCTGCAGAGTGGTGAAAGGCAGCTGTAAACTGGGCCAATCGGCATCGTGGGAGCTGCCAGGATGTAAGTTGCATATCTGTAACTATCCCTTGTGCTGCTAGGCTATGGAAAAGGGTATAAAATCATGTTAAAAGGAAGGCAGCAACCACAACATAGGTTGTTGAATGGACAAGAATATATCAGGCTTAAAATCTCACCAGTGACTAAGAGAATCATTTTTGACCAATTGGTTAATATTGTTGATTAGGCTAAAATGAGCCATCTGCATGTTAGACGACACAACATTATTAGGCAGTCTTTCAGCACCTGAACGCTGTTTATTAGTATATGGTATTCTGTCTGACATGATGTCTATCCTCCCCCCACTGAGCTAGTGAACGCTAGAAAGAAATCTCTTCCAATCCTTATTATTTTAATAGGGTCACTTTATTAATTTTCCTCCCACATCCCTTCCTTTGTACTACTTTAAATGTACAAAGGACCTGCAGGATGGGGAGGGAGCACGCTCTTGCTACTACACTAGCGAGACAATGTTCTTGGGCAAAAAACTGCACTTTCTTGTAGACAAAACCCTGCAACCTGCCCCAGATAAAGCATATAAGAGATCCCTCAGAATAATAAACTGCTGTGAATATCTGTACAATTAAAAACAACAAAAGCCAACTTGCTTTGAAGCACTAGGATATGTGACAGTACAGCTGGGCAGAGCTCCGTAGCCCATACTAAGTACCAGCAGACAAGATAGCTTAGAAGTTTAGAATGCCTTGGGCTAGACTGATTCCTAGCGGTACAGGGTGGTGCAAATTGGGGATTCACTTAGTGCTTAATTTGTGCCAGGGCTGAGCCCTGGCACCTCTGAGTTTGGCAGTTCATAGCCCCAGCACCTGTTGGGTTGCAGCGTCAGTTATGAAAGTTACAAAATTATTTGAGCCCAGGCACCTCTTTCATTACAAATTAAGCACTGGATTCACTGCAGGGAGAGCAGGTGGTGTCCTTTGAAAGAGAAGGGCAGTTTTAATCTCTGCAGGTGGCGCCAGCCATCAGAGGCTATAGAATGGATACACTGAATTATCACATTCCTGGCTGACTTGCCCATACCCCTTCCCTAGCCCAGACTGCCCTATATGAGCTGTGTGAAGCTCCACCCCTAACCCCAGTGGAAAGAAAGTGGACTCACCCTTACCTTAGCTATATTAGCTGTGTGAAGCTCCACCCCTAGCCTCAGTTGATCTCTTGTATGACCTCAACTCCTCTTGGAGTGGCTTTTCTGCTGTTAAGGTCTATTATCAGGGTCTGCTCTGCCTTTTGACAGTGCAGGCCCTGAATGAATCAGATCCATAGGAGTATAAGGACATCAGTTACATAGTGCATAGATTAATAGCAGTAGCCTAGAACCCAGCCAACAGTTAGTACCTGAGAAGTATTCACTCACCTCTGAGGTAGGAAAGATTCGCCCTCTGGAAGGGAGAAGTGAAAGGGAATAAATGGCATCTCAGCTAAAGCTTCTCCAAAAGACATGGCCCATGCGTTGAGTGAGCAGGATTTCTAAACAAAAAAATAGGACGCCTGTCACAGGACAAGGTGGAGCTCAGATGAGCAAAGTAGTGATGCTGGTTTTGCTGGGCATCAGCAGATTGTGTGAATGAAAGAATGAAAGAAAAGGGTACCCTGTCTTCTCTTTCCCAAGCCAAGCAAGCCTGCTTCCCCTGCTCTCATCTAGTGCTGTCCTCTACGTAGGACTTGTTCAAGGGCTTGTTCAGTGTAGAGGGGGGGTGGTAGTGGGGAGGGGTCTCACTGGAAACTCTGGCAAGGTGTTAATGTGTGAGAGGCCTGGTAAGGTGAGATCCTTGAGGCACAGGTGTGCTCAGCCATCCTGTTGTCAATTTCACCAGATCAGTGGCCTGCAGCCCCTCTGAGCAACCACTCTGTGAGGGGCTACAAAACAGCATTGGTTATTCATATTGGCTGTGGGACCAAGATTTGGTAAAGTCCAAATGCTTACAATAGGAGGAGTTTGTGGGGGACGGGAGGGCATCAGTGGGAGTAAGGCCTGCAGGATTTGGCCCTAAGTGGGTAAATATCCTTTAAAAATGGGTATTAAATGGCTTGATCTCACCTACCCCTCTGTGAAGACCTATGAGCTGTTCATCTTGTCAATAGAATCGTATTCATAAATGTACCACCGTGTCAGGGCTGCCTGGTGTTTTCCACTGAAACTGGCAAATCTACTTAGGAATCAGTATAACGAAAATGTCAGGAATTTCAGACTGGGCTTAGCAAGTAGTGAAAGGAGGGTGATGACTGCCATAGGTCTGAAGAGTTATGAACTGCCTGAATCTCCTGTTTTATGGAACAGCTTAGCCATAGAGCATATTACTCCACTGCCGTTGTGGCCTGATCCTGGCTATGGCCTTAAATTCTCTGAGGATGTTATTCATAAATGCTCAGTTAATCAAACTCAGGCCCTTGCTTCAGAATTCTACTCTATGGGCCAAACTAATTGCCAGAATAAGTGAGGTGCCAAACCCTAGAAGGTAAGCTAAAATTTGTGTGTCCTGGCTCAGAGAGCCACTCTGTTTCAAACTTGAAATTTAAAAAAAAGTGTTTTTTAACATTCATTAAATAGTTGATTTTCCACCCCAACAATTAGAACGTTGTGCTTCTGAAAGGATTTACCCTGTGAATCAGTAGATAGACTTTATTTTTTTTAATTTTACCAAAACAATAAAAGGTTTCTCTTTCTAAAAATAAGGATCTATTCCAAAAATCATTCCTGGCTAGTGTACATGGTCACCATGCTGAAACAAGACAGTTTTCTGAGTGAAATGGCAGTGCCCCAGATGCCAGACCCACATGGAAAGTACGCCAGGGTCTGTGAAGATTTTTTGTGTCTCTCCTGCCATCACAAATAGGAATGTTATATCTTGCATTGGGGGAACTGGCACATTCCCCATTGATTACACCCTCTTTCTTTGAGAGAGAGAAAGAGAGAGAGATGAATGACTTTCTTTATTCTTTATACGTGGAAAAATGCTACAAGATCAGTGACACTTGGTTTTTAACTATGGAAGGCATAGAATCCAACACAAATGGCCAAGGAAGCCCCTAAGAATGCCCCCCGCAACTTTCCATTAAGAAACTAAAATGCTGCAATGGGCTCAATAGATAACAATCTAGGACTCTGGGACTTCTGACGTCTAATCCGTTCCACTCCATTAGCCCACAATGCTTTGAACACATTGCAGAGTATTTTATCTCATTGGCTTTTTACCGCCCTAGAGTGTATGAAATTCTGTGACTCTAAAGGAATGAACATTAATGAGTTTCAAGTGGCAAAGGACAATTATTCAGACGTTAGTGATCTCTCAGGCTGTCAGACTGGATATCTACCAGGGCAATTTCTTCTCATACACACACAGTTAATATTTTGAATAAAAAAAGGAGCCTCTCCCTCCCACTTTATCTCTCCACAGCATGTTGGCATATGCCCTAGGGTCAGTTTCACCTATTCTCTGGAGACCTAAACAAGGATCATCTGTTAGATGAGGTCGCTATATCACTCATGACTCTGCAGGCAAGGTGTAGATAAGAGGACACTGGTGGACCTTGGTCAACAAGGTAAGAACGTGTGATCAAAAGGCCTCTTCGTACTCCGTTAAAGTCAAAGTCAATGGGAATTTTGCCATTGACTTCAGTAGGAGCTGGGTCATTAGCAAAAAAAAAAAAAAAAGGACTGCTTACTTCCTAGTGAATTTATCTGATATTCTAATATTAGATATAGGAGCTGATATAACTAGGTTTAACAATGGACTTGAACTTATTTATACTTAGAATGAACTGAACCTGTTTGGTGCCAGAAATGGAATGCGCTGGCTTAGATTCTGATGCTCTTACACTGAAAACTACTTTCCTCCACAAGCAGCCTTATTTACTTCAGCTCCATTATTTGTGAAGTAAGGTGCTATTCAACATGAGAAGAGGTGTTAGACTCTGATCCTGTGTAAGTATACAGCTAATTTTATCACAGAGCTTAAATAGACTTGGGACAACATTTTAAAAAACACCTAAGTGATTTAGCATCCTAAGTCCCATTTGCAAAAGTGACTTAGGCACCTAGAAACCTGAATCTCATTGACTTTCAAGGCTCCAAAGTCACTTTTGAAAATGGGACTTAGGATCCTAGGTCACTCAAGCCCAAGAAAGTTAGGTACCTAAATACATTTGAGGGTAAATAATTTGCAATGAATATGAATACGTTTTGCCTCTTTCTGTTTTTCAGACTTTCCATGAACAGATTACAAAATTCTCGGACTCATTTTTATTCAAAATAATTCATGAATTTCTTCGACAAATTATTATTGCTCTGCAGAGCTGCATAAATTGCACATATAGAATTGCTTCTGTTCCCTAAGTGGAAAACCTATGTAGCAACAGCCCAGACTCCATATCATACATTTAAACATCAAACTCTAAATTCACACTGTTGTAGGTTAATCACTATATGCAGTTCAAGATTTTGCCTTTGGCAAATAGTTGAGCATTCAGGTGGAAAAAAAGAAAAGCCTTTCATCCATATTCATGCTAGCAAAGCTTAGGAGCTTAAATGTTCATAGAAAGTGAACAAGAAAGTCACATGTATGGTTGAATTGAAATATGTTTTCAAATTTGAATAAATATCTATAAGGGAGATTTTGTTTGCATTATTCACCTGATTCCAGTAAATATACACTGTAAATGCTAGGGATTGATGAATATCAAGTGATTTGGAGTTGGTTTTGGATAAGCACCCAAAAGTCGGTGTTCTTATCCAAACTATCTGAACCACTTCAGTATGCAAAACTGGACATGGAATCCCTTGAGATCAGAGATGAAGATTGGAAATCACATGAAAACAGATTTATGAGAATTTTGGCACTTTTTTCAACCCAGAAATATAGAAGCACATGAAAAAATAGCAATAATAAATAAAGCATTTATGTTTTCTCATTGCAGCTATCAACAAAGGGATAAGCTTGGACGTTTGTGGAGTCGGTTCAGATCAGTGTGGGAATTTTAGCTGGTTATAAACACTTTTCTGAACTGGTTCACCCATCTGTAATAAATACATGAATCATTTGGATTGGATGAGCCTTCTTCTTTGTCATCTACCCCATCCTTCTACATCATGCCAGCACTGATTTCACTGAATCTGATGCACTGTTGCCCTGTCCATTCTTCAATCATTGACATCAGTGCAAAGCAGATGTAAAATGCCAACATTCTGATCTGGTGGTGGTGGGACACTAATTTTGCACTGATGTTTAATGACTATGCAAAGTGCAAGACGAAGCTGAATTGGGCCCAGAATTCCAAAATTAGCCCCAACGAGTGGGTGTCTAGTCTAGCTGCCAGTTTCTCCTGTGAAGGGGATTCCACAGCATCCTTTATAAGGGCTTTCTTTGCATTTGACATCTGATAAATCTTTCCTGTGTTGGGTCAGATTCTTTGCTCGTATAAATTGGCATAACTCCAATGACTTCAATGGAGTTGCACTGATTTACACCAACTGAGGATATAGCCTATCATGTTTTTAAAACTACGTGAAAGACCAGTCACTATCAGGCATCTGCTCATATGCATTTAGCAGTACATCATAAAGGATCTGTAAGATCACATTTCACTGAATCTGAACAGATCCCTATATGCTGCTAATTGCTGGTAAATCCATACACATGAGGTACAACTTTATTAACAGAGCTCCATCAGTCTGCTAGGCTCTCTTCCACTGCTTCCACTAATCATCAACAGTATGGGAGCCTTTTCCCCATTACAAACCTATAACAAGCAGCAAAATTAAGCTTTGGAGGGTGTGAGAAATTTCATTCTCAAGTCTGAGATAATGCTTGCGGATCTGGAAATAGCTCACTCAAAACCTAGCTCATTTGAAATTTGTGTGCTGAAAGCACTTGAGTTTCAAGGGGTTCCAGGTTTTGTGCAACTCTTCGTAACAAAATCACTTTAAAACCTGCAAGGAACAATGCACACAAACCATGTGTATTTGCTCTGATCTCTTAAGGTTTGGTAATTTTCTCTTATCTTTTTAAAATACTAAGAAGCTTACCTGATCACACTGGCCTAACTTTCCAATCTGGAATAAAAAACTTCTCGTGTTCCAGATGCATCAATATAAAAAACAACAATCCTTGCTGAATAACTACTGCAATTTCTGTAAGCAATGGAACAAAGAGATTATTTTTTAGATTCAACGGCTTAAAAGCAATACGCTGTTAATTTTTTTATTAAATAAAATAAATTTTCAGGACTTCTCTTTCAGTTCTGTGATTAATTTGTCATTTTCCACAATAGCTTCCCTGGAGATTCACTTGGATTTGAATTAGAGCAGGGGTTTTCAACTTTTTTTCATTTGTGGTCTCCTAAAAATTTCAAATGGAGGTGCAGACCCCTTTGGAAATCACAGACCTCCAGGGGTCTGCTGACCACAGGCTGAAAACCACTGTTGTCTGTAAAGACAACCTTCTGCGGAACTCTTAGATTACAGGTTGAAAACCACTAAATTAGATGTACACTTAGATGTACATCAAGGACAGAACCACTATAATACATGGTTGAGAACATGATGGGGACCTCATTGGCAAAGAATTTCTTATTGAAGTTTATTATCCATCAGACTGTCATGCCTTTTGAAAGATAGATAAAGTCAAAGCTACAAGGAACTGTTATCTTATTAATACAGCATTACTGGTATACATCACACATGAGTGGCCAGTAAAATGGGAGGTCCCATCCTTTAGAGATTACTACATGGAAGAAACAGATCCTGCAAACTTGCTCAGGTGAGTAGCCCTTATTTACATAACCAGTCTCAAATAAATGGTATTCCTCATGTGAGTCAGGATTTACAGGACTGGGATTCAAGCCCTTAAATCTGCTAGAAAATCCATGCAACTGGGTTCCTGCCTCCATGTGGACGCTATTGAAATATTTATTTGATATTGTATGGAAATACAAACTTTACCAAACTAGAGACATTTAAGCCCGCTGAAGTGAATCAAAATCGTGCAGCTTCAGTAGAGAAGGTGTTCGTAACCTTATGTTGTTGAATTACCCCATCATAATTTCATGCTGCAATAGAAGTTTTACAATGTCATAACACACAACACCCTGGGAACCCATCCCCAGAGCCAAAGTGGCAAGAGAGGACTGGTTGCATTTGGAAATAGTTAGTCCAGAATGGCCTCCTTTCTGGGACACCTTGTCCAGAATGCAGGCTTCAGAAGACCATCTGTTTCCTGTGGAGCCAGACAAGAGTACTTTACGATTTGTGAATCTACCTCCAGAATACCACTGGTGGAAGACAGTATGTTAACACAGCCCACATGGGACCCCACCACATGACGCGCACAGTCTCAGTGTCCTTGCCATTGCCAGCCAACAAGAGCAACAGGCATCAGGAGACAGCAAGATTTTCTGAGCTTGTACAATTAGAAAATATCACCAGTGCTGAGGTCCATGGTTTTTTTTCCCAATAGATATTATGCGATTTAATTTACTACAAACTAACAACCAGTCTTACAGACAGATTAGAGCAAGCGTATTACTCCTTATTGGAGAGTTTGTTTTTACAAACAAATCTCTTGCTTTTGACTGTGACTATATATAAATACATCTACAGATGTCATGGGTGAAATCCTGCCTGTGATACATTCATGCAGTTCACATTGACTTCAGTGGCACTTACACATTCATCCAAGCAAAACATGTTGCCATATGACGCCTAATATTTTATTTGTGAGGCAAATGGGATGGGACTCTAACCTTTCTTGTTTGAACTTAACCACATTTTTGTATAAAAAACAAGACAGCCTGGCCATTTCCAGCCAACAAAACCATCAGGCTTCTCTACACTTCAAATCTGGATGTTTCAAATGATACAGCATCACTTAAGAGCTGAGGCCACCATGTTCAGATTTAGGTGCCTAAAGTTAGGTATCTAAATGTACATGCTTTCATATGGATGTGGGCACCCAAATTTTAAAAATGTTGTCATGCTTTCTGTCTGTATGAAATGTGTGCGCAAAATGGCACCAGAGGACTCCATTTCTAAAGTGACGGAAACTGGCAGGTAGTTATGTGACTCTGAGGTGATCTGGCTCATGTCCTGTACTGTAGCTATTGTTATAATGAGGAGAATGGCACTGATATGTTTTGTTTACTATCACAATATCATTTCCTCTAATGAGCCCTTGGAATACTTGCAGCTCTTGGAATATTTGTTCAAAGTTTGTCTCACTTGAGTTGAAACTATGAGCACCCAGAATGTTTATTGTTCTGTGGCCAGAGCTAAGCAACCTTTAGGTGCTGAAGTGTACAGTACAGTACAGTACATTCTGCCAATGTGCCTCGTGCCTTCAGGTCATTCAACACAATAGTACTCACAGGTCCTTCTGTGGCAATGCTCCAGAGGAAAAACTGATGCCTCTTTTGTGTTCTTTACCCATATATGGGCTGTCACTGCCTCCCTTGAGGTGAGAGGACAAGGTGGGTGAGGTAATATCTTTTATTGGACCAATTTCTGCTGGTGAGAGAGACACGCTTTCAAGCTACACAGAGCTCTTCTTCAAGTCTGGGCCTAATATCTCTAATATCCTGGGATGAAAACAGCTACAACAACACTGCATACATCCCTTGAGGTGAGAAAGATACATTTTCTCCAAACAAATCAAGTAGTATTTCCTCCCAAGATAGAATTGTCTACATAAATTCAGCTAGATTCAAGAAAAATACATGTTTATTGAGCAAGTCACAGGAGAGGAATTAGAAAACAAAGCATCAATTATACTGAAATGGAAGTCACACAAACAGTCATAATGCAGAGATGCTGTACAGTTACTGATACTTGATCATGCAATAATTCCCATCCCCACACCACCAGATACACAATTCCCTTCACATCAGCTGGTGGGTGGCCTTGTATGATTTCCAGAGTCTTTGTATGGTTCTCTCTCAGTCATGGTACTGGGGATATGCAAAGGAAGAGGAAAGAGAGAAGTCTACAGTGAAAGAAGCAATGAGCAGATGAACTAGGGAAGGAAGAGATTGCTGGAGGGAGATCCAGGGAAAGGATACAGATGGTGAAGGAAGAAATGTAGGGAGAAACTGTAGGAGAGAAAGAAAGCATGGCAGCCAAATGCAAAGAGAATGGGGGATGTGGGGAAAGACAGACACAGGGAAACAACAGAAGAAAGTACAAAGGAAATAGTGCAGATAAGAGAAAAGAGTGAACATGGGCAATAAGAGGGGATAATGAAATGGGAAAAGGGAGAAAAAAATCAATAAACTACATTCAACATCAGAGTAAGTAACTATTTCTCTCAGACTCAATCTACACTAGCAACTTATGTCACTATAACTACGTCATCATGTCACCTGAGTGACACAGTTATACTAACCTAATTCCAGGTGTAGACAATGATTTCTGAACAGTGGATTACCTACACGGAAGAATGAAGCATAGATAGTGTCTTCACTGAAGCACTGCAGCTGTGCCGCTGCAGCCTTTTAAATGTAGGCAAGCCCTTGGTCACCTTAGTCCCTCAGGGGAAGGTCTTAATGGGTGATTTATAAAAAAATTTTTCTACAAAAGAGGTTTATTATAGACCCTCTTTTATATTTCCCCCTTTGACCTTGAGAGGAGCCAAATGTGTTTTGCTTAGAGCATCGATATACGCATGCAATTTAAGACTGCTCTGTTCTGCCTCACTACTAGTCACTGCACCTGGCTGGGTACTGGGCTCCTTCTGAATGCCTGGCCAAGATCCCAAAGATTCACTGTTATTCCTCCCCTGAGTGGAGTGGAGTTAATTACTGGGTCTGCAGAATAACAGGAAACCCACAGAATTTCTCACAATGGAAACAATAATAATAATATTACCATCTACGGAAGTTTTTTGAGCAGCAGTGGTCCACATGCAATATTTCTTAAATAAGTCCATCAGATATTCAGATTTTTTTAAATTAAACACTGTAAAACCTTTTCCTCCACTGGATCTGGGCACAAGAAAAGCTAAATTACCCATGCTTTCAAAACATGAAAAGATCAAACACATTTCAAGTTGTCATGGAAGCAGATTGTTGTGCCAATAGTGGAGCTCTGTAGTTGAGGATAATTAACCTTAATTACCCTGACGTACTGATACCAAAAATATTTGGTTACAAATGATGCTTACAGCGCATAAGATTGACAAACGTGCTCACTTTGGGCTGTGTGGTTTGATTTCATTAGTGGAGTTGACTCAGAAATTTGGTCGTAGCGTGATACCTCTTTTAACAGCCATGCTAAACCCGACGGGCGCACCTTCTAATATCCCTACATTTGGACAGACTGGCTGTATGTGCTAAAGGCAAAAAAGTCAGAAAAAGTGGTAAAGTTTCATTTAATATTCTGGAGATATGTTGCCAACAAATATATAGTACTCATCACCTAATCCCTCTTCTTTACAAGCCTGGCAGAATGAGGAACAAATTTTTTCCAAGTTCAGAATACTGACATGGAAAGCCTGACAATCAAAACCCTGTTCTGTACAATATAGAAAAAAAAAACCCAAAACTTTTATATTGAAATAACATTAAGGGTGTGACACAAAGCAACAAAAAAGAGGAAATTTCCTTTAAGGCTGACCATCCGTCCATCACAACTTTGTGTCTTTTTTTTTGGACAACAAAATGATTTGAAGGGTGGTATATCAGCCTTAACTCTGAATTTCCTGTTTTTTGTAGGATTGTGGCACTACTTGAATGTGAAGTGAAGTTTCGGGGTATATCATTTACTAGTTTCCTAATTATTTTTTAAAAGAAAAAGTTATTTAGGCAAGGTGTGGTCCAGCAATTTAAAGGATGAGATTTAAGACTCTGGGTTTCAAAGCAGGTCTTCTGGGGGATCCATTCCTAGCACTGACTTTTAAACAAGTCACATACATTCTGACTATCCGAGATGCTGAGCATCAGCAATACTCACTGAAATCAATGGGAAAGTTTGGGTGCTCAGCACCTCTGACAATCAGGCCGTTAAATCTCCAGGCCTCATTTGCTCACCTCTATAACAACTGCAATGATAATAATCTACCCCAGAGGGATGTTGTAAATCATGATACTTGGTAAATGCATATGAGGTGCTTTGTGACCTTAACTGATGGTACAGTATGCTCATTTCCCCAGTGCTCTCAAGAACACTCGGAGTGACAGGGCCTCCCAGAGATATAGTCCCTCCTAGAGATTCCCCAAAGGCAGGACAGTTCTCTGGCTAGGCTGAAACCTGATGGTATTGTATTGTTTTTTTGTTTGTTTGTTTTTCTTTAAAAGCCCTCAAAGTAGGAGTGCCATATTAACAGGGGCTTCGATTGCACTCTCTGTCCCTTACTGCAAAATTATCTGATATTTTAATACACCAGGCTGTGTCCACTTTCCTGCATAAAACAATTAAATCATCTTTCTTTTTGCAACACTAGCAGTTCTGAGTCCCTCCAGGTCGGTGTCAAGGTATCACTGATTCCTTCCCATGCCCACAGTGTAATCATCAATTGTAACATTCAGACATGAAAAATATCAAACCTAATGTACACCTTTAATCTTAATAAGAGAAGGGACTAGACAACCCATAGACTAACAATCCCTTCCACACTTTTCAACAAGCTCCTTATATAGTTTGGATGAGTTTTTAAAAGATGAAGTAAGCCCCAGAAATAGACTGACCCATGGCTTTATTTTAAAAACTGAAGAAATTTCCCTGATGTCAAAAAGCAATTGCATATTAACACCAAACCACAGTGTTAATATGCGATTGCTTTTTTTGACATCAGGGAAATTTCTAGTTGAAAGCTTCATGGTTGTAATAAATAATAATAGGTAATAAAAAGCACAGCCATGTAAGTAAAGAGCACACAGACAGAGCGGCACAAGTACACTATGACCATGACTCTTTCTCTGAAGAACCAGGGCCTTATATTGCATGCTCCCTAGGGCAGGGATCACATCATCACTTACGGTTGCATAGAAATGGGCATGTGGTTACTCAAATTATAATAATAAAATAGTAATAAAATATATAATTATTATGATTGGAGATAGGCAAATTTCTTTCAAAAAATTGTTTTGGATGTGAGAATGTTCATTTTCCACAAATATTCTTATGAATACATTGGCCGTCGGGAACACCTGCATGCAAATTTTAAGTGACTATTATGGAATATTCACAGACACTAATACAGAAATGCAAACATTCACAACAGACACCTGAGTCCATCAGGATCAGAAACAATATCATGTGACCCACGTGTCCAACCACAACCAATGAGTACAACTCATATTTCAATTGTTTACAAGAAGCTGCTTGCAGATCATCTGCAGATCAACAGTGTTTCACGGGAATTATTCTATGAGTAATTAAACAAAGACATTCAAGAAAATCACGAATTGTGTATAAAAAGTTGCAACTAGAAAAGAAGTTAAATTAGTTTGTTATGAATTTTTTGTTCAGCCCTGATAAAATATGAACAGGTAGTAACAACAACAGCAAGTCACAGGTTGAATGAACTGGTTCAGATAAAAATAAGCACCAAGGCTTGAGCACGAAAAAAACAAAGATAAGGGAGCACTCACCAAAGCTCCACCACAAACACATACCACTTAGTTAAATCACTACTCATAGTTAATTATGCAGATGCTCAAAATACAATCATGTGCTCTGCTGGATTCTCCTCCTGATGTCCACAAAGCTATGCTGCTTTACATCAACTTAGCGATTGGCCCTACATGTTCAAATTGTTGTACAACCATTAATCAATCCTCACAGCACATCTCTGAGGAAGATGTGATATTAAAAAAAAAAAAAATTATCTCCTTTTCAAAGGTAGGGAAACTAAAGCAGAAAAATGAAGGCACTTGCCCCATTCTGCACTGTGAATCAGTGGCAGAGCCAGCGTATGAAACTCCTGACCTTCTGACTCCCCACCCTGTGTGCTTTCCTTCTGATCACTCTGCCTTCCTTGATAGGTTGGAAGCACTAGTAAACACGAGTGTATTGAGCAGAGGACTTGAAATACATTTCTGGAGTTTGATCTATATGAACTAGTAAATGGAATAAGGTCGGGGCCGGGGAGGAGGGGAAGGGGGAGTTTAAAGAAGGAAGAATGACATGGATTAAGTGATATTCCTCTCAGAGATGCTTAGGTCCAAAGCAGAGTTCAGCTGTCCTACATGTATTTAAGCCTGCTGTTCTCAGTTGTGCTGACACAGAGTAAGGCACGAAGCCTGTTATGTAACTTCTGTTTCTTTTTTGACAAGTATGACCAGTTCTTAGAAATAGCTGAACTAATATGTTAAAAAAATGTATTTCAAACAGATAAACTGAATGTATGCCTCTGAACTGGGAGCTGGCACAGCGACTCCACAAGCCCAGGGCTGAAATATTACTGCTCTGGGGAGAGACAGAGAGTTGATTTTCCATGGTATATTTCTAAGCATTAACATGCCAGGCCAGGGAGTCTTTCAGAGTTACTCATTAGATTGGTTGCTTCTTGGGAGGGCAGCTGAATCTTCCCTCACTGCCCACCCTCCTCTATCCAGCCTCCCATAGAGTTGTCTCAGGCCAACATGACTTTTCTAACTGGTATTAGCAGGGTGCTGCCAAAGGAAAACTTCTGGAACTCTGACGCTTGTCGTAAGTGGAGGGAAAAGGAGTGAGGGCTATGGAAAGTTATAAGGTTGTAGCTATAGAGAGAGGGAGAGCCGTGCCAGAGTGATTTATTTTTTGGAGGGGGTGAAAGCATGTTTCGTACCCCTTGCAAGAGCTATGCTGGGACTGAGAAAAGTAGTATCCTGTCAGGCAGGTTCCATTTTCCTAATATGTGCTGCCGTAATAAGTTTATGAGGCCACCAGAGGCCTGTAAGCTGGGAACAAATCTCAAACTCTGATGATGCTACACCTATTCGCACTTTATTACGGAAATAAATCAAAAGCAGACTTTCAGCGAAAAAACTCACTGCTGGAGCCACCACTGCCAGGTTCCTGAAGATGCCAATGTCCAAATGTCTTTTAGTATTTCAGTGTATGTTTTGGCCCCTAGAGGCTCAATTTTTCAATTAAGGATAAAAAAAATAGCTGCAGGTAAATTTGCCAGCCCAGACAATGAGACTCTTGTTCTCGATGAAGAATTTTATTTATTTAAGTTTTACATTTGTGTTTGTATTTACTTTTTAAAAGAGTGCTGGAGCTGGGCCATATTGTGTTTACACAAAAATTAAGTTGACCTTACTGAAAATGGAGCAAAAAGCTTACATGAAGATGCTGAAGAACGTATGTTACAAGGCACTACCCACTCTACACAAAGGTAGTTTTTGAGCTTGGAAGAGAGAGGAAGGCTCAGCTCAGCTGGTCTGACTTTTCTTTTCTGTAGTCCTGTCTGTTGGGCAAAGAAAATAGCTTCCTTGGCCTTTTCTCAGTACTAGCTATTAATCACCAACAATTCATGGGGAGTGTCACTCCTTTTCTTTGTTTCTGGAAAAACAGAGAAGATACTGGGATTTACTTGTCTACACCAGGGGAATGGAACCGTGGGAAGAGACGTCTCACCAAGAGGAAAAACTGAACGTACTCAGAAATCCATTATTGTCAAAAATTGCCCATCAGACCAACATGTTGTGTTCAGGAATAGAAAGGCATCACTGCACTCAATGTCAAAGGTGCCAACTCCATAAGTGTCCTGGGCATCCACCAACCACCAGTGATTGGCAGCGCCATGCCCGAACAACTGATTGGCAGGGCCGCCAATGAGCTGTTTGGCAGCTAGGGCATAGACTTGAGGGAGGGTGGAGAGCAGTGGGCAAGGGTCTCAGGGAGAGGACAGGAAGAGGTGGAGCTAAGGCAGGGCCTCTGGGAAGGGGGCAGAGTGGTGTGGAAAGAGGTGGAGTCAAGGGCGGCTCTAGACATTTTGCTGCCCCAAGCACGGAGGGTCTGCTGGTCCCGTGGCTTCTGTGGACCTCCGCAGTGTGCCTGCGGGAGGTCCACTGAAAGCCACGGGAGCAGCGACCGTCCACGGCAAGCCACTGAAGGCAGCCTGCCTGCCGCCCAGCGGCAACTGGCAGAGCACCCCCGTGGCTTGCTCCCCAGGCACGCGCTTGGAGAGCTGGTCTGGAGCTGCCCCTGGATGGAGGGAGGACAGGAACCCAAGGGATGGTGATGAAGTTTGGGTTGGGGCCTCAGGGTGAAGCACTCCTGAGGGAAAAATAAAAATCAGCGCCTTTGATCAATGTAGCTTCTACTGACACTAGCCAGATTTCACTTAATGTTCCTATTATGAATACACCCTACCCCGATATAAACGGTACTGTGCAGGAGAGCAAAAAATTCTCACCGTGTTATAGGTGAGACTGCGTTATATCGAATTTGCTTGCCCGCCCCTCATTCCTTGTTCCTGACTGCCCCTTCCAGGACCCCCATTCCCTAATCACCACAGATGCACTCACCCACACCCAACTACCTACCCAACCCCTGCTCCTGTCCCCTGACTGCTCCAAGCCCTATCCACACACCTCCACCGACAGGTACTCATCGGCAGCGTCAGGAAGCGGAGCAATGTGGCCCCAGCCCACTCCGCTTTCCTTGCCCTGGCCCCAGCTGTGTTGCTGGGGGATGGGGAAAGATCCTGGACTCACCTGTGGCGAGAAGCAGAGCGCCGTGGCTGGAAGCTGGTGGAATGGAGCGGGCTGGGGCCGGGCTGCTCCGCTTCCGCCGTTGCTGGTGAGTGCGGGGGCGATTCCTTCCCCCACGTCCCCTCCCCCGAGCGACACAGCTGGGGCCAGGGCAAGGCTACTCCCAGCCCCCCGCTAATCCCCCTGGCCACTCTGGGACTGTGGGGTCCCCAAAATTCCTCCCCCCCCCCAGAGCTCCTGCCTCCTAGATCCTGGGGAGGAGGATCTCCTGACTGCCCCCG
Source organism: Chelonoidis abingdonii (assembly GCF_003597395.2). Classification (NCBI taxonomy): domain Eukaryota; kingdom Metazoa; phylum Chordata; order Testudines; family Testudinidae; genus Chelonoidis; species Chelonoidis abingdonii. Next base: position 138,407,405 of record NC_133769.1, on the reverse strand, counting down.
AGACCCTCTGCCCCTTATCCAACCCCTCAGCTCTGGCCCGGCTGGCACCCTTAACACGCTGCTTAGAGCAGCGTGTCAGAGCTTTACTGTGTTATATGCAAACTCGTGTTATATCAGATCGCGTTATATCAGGGTAGAGGTGTACAAGCCACATCCTTTTAGAGGATTAGTAATAGTGCTGGGTGATCTGCAATAATTTAGTTTAGTTTAGATAATTCTTAGTGTTGGGCTAGATAAAGAACCCGCAGAACCATCACCAATTCTCAAAATCAGACTAATCCTCTTCCTTTTACTGAGGGCCTGAAATTTTTGCATAAATGTATTTTCACTTCCACTTTCCAGTTGGAACTAGAAGTACTGAAATGCCAAGAAAAGATTTATCTCACTGCATCTCTACCCAAAAGCACCAGTATAAGATACAGATGAAGCATTTCTTGGGCCCATGAAGGTTAATGGGAGCAGGAGCATGCCCTTACTGTCTAGGCACCATGATTGGCAGCCCAATTTTGAAAACTCAAGATATTCTGATTAGCATTTGAATTTTTGGAGGTATATCTGAAACAAATTCAAACTCAAAACCCTTTTTAGTACTGTCAATTATTATAGAAACCTCTCTGACCTTTCCCAGTCCCTCAACTAACATAGTCAAAGTACTATAATCTATAACACTGGTTGCAAATCTTGGGAGACACAAGCTCTTATGAGATTTCCAGTACCTCCTATTTTGGGTAGTTCACAACACCAAGAGTTGCCTAGCATATAAATAAAATTTTGCATTTCTGTCCATTCCTTCATTTCATCCAAGGATTCCAAAGTTTTTCATGAACATTAATTAATTAATTAACTATCACAGCATCCATGTCAGGTAAGGTAAAGAAAAGCCTGTGGAGGCATAAGGTTAAGACTACATTTTCAAGCCAGGTTGCCTGCAGTTAGGCAATTATATTATTATTCATACTTAGGAAGCAAAATAAAAATAGTCTGATTTCCTGCATGATTCATTGCACACTAACTCCTACAGTGAAAGAGCAAAGAATTCTGCCTCATCCATCCTATACACTGTGAGACAAGGGCTCTGCAGAAAAAAACTGTTACTTCTCGTAACTGTTGTTCTTTGAGATGTGTTATTCATGTCCATTCCAATCATCCCATCTTCCAAAGGTGGAGATTTCCCCAGGTCATCCTATTCATCACCCAAAGCAACAAGAAGTGCCCAACGTTCTGCTCCTTCCAGAAACACAGTGTGTGCATGGTCATTGGAAAGCTTTCCCTTAGCAGCTCCCGTTGGGTCGGCTGTGGACCCCCTGTAGAGGTAACTTCATGGCACTCAATATATGATCCTACCAACCCGACTTCCCTTCAGTTCCTTCTTGCCAGCTACTCCGACAGAGGGGAGGGAGATTGGGTATTGGAATAGCCGTGAACAACACATCTCGAAGAACAAAAGTTACGGGAAGGTGATTAACCATTTTTTCTTCGAGTGCTTGTTCACGTTGATTCCAGTCAGGAGACACCCAAGCTCTACCCCGGAGGTGGGGTCAGAGCAGTGATGAGCTGCCAAAATCTTTACAACCAGTTCCCTCCTCACCCCACAAGGAGGTCATGGCTCGTCCCCGTCCCCGCCCCCCCCCGAGACCCCTGTCCCATCCACTCCCTGTCCCCTGACTGTTCCCTGCCACCCCATCCAACCCCTTCTCATTCCTGAGGGCACCCCAGGATCCCTGCCCCATCCAACCATCCCTTCTCCCTGTCCCCTGACTGACCCTGAAATCCCTGCCCCTGCTGCCTCCCATCCAAACCTCCCTCCTTCCTGACTGCTACTCCGGGACCCTTGCCCCCATTCAACCCCCCTGTTCCCTGCCCTCTGACTGTCCCAGAGGGCAGAGAAGCAAGTGGCGACTTCAAACTCAGGCCCAGGGAGGCGGAGGAAAGGGGAAGTGAGCTGGGGTGGGGAGCGGTTCCCCTGTGCACCCCCTCACCCGGGTTACCTGCTGCAGCGAGGGCATTTCCCCCGCCCCAGCTCACCTCTCCATCTCCACCTCCCTGGGCCTGAGCTTGAAGCCATCACTTGCTTCTCTGCCCTCCCAGGCTTCCTGTGTGAACAGCTGATTCATGGGAAGCAGAGCGGGAGGGGGAGAAGCAGGGCGGTGCATTCAGGGGAGGAGGCAGAGGTGGAGCAGAGGTGAGCTGGGGCCGGAGGGTGGGGTGGGGAGCTGGAGGACCCATGGAGTTGGCACCTAAGGTGCCACTTTTGGATAATGTGTTCAGGGGGAGCAGCTGCTCCCCCTACCCCCACCCCAACTATGCTCCTGGGTCAATTCAACTTACCGTTTGTTAAATTTAGAAGCCCTTTGAGAACTGGTTGTCTCACACAGGACAATCGGTTCTAAAAGGGCTTCTAAATTTAACAGCTGGTTTCTGAAAACCGGTGGGAACTGGCTCCAGTTCACCCCTGGGTAAGAGTTAAGGAATAGCTCACCCCTGGGTCAGAGTTAAGGAATCGCTGATTGGCACACCACCCTGCATCATCTCTGGTGTGTTGGCTGATAGCATAGTGAGAGGTAAACATATGCACCAATGACAAAGTTGCTGTCCTACAGATCTCTTGTATTGGGACCTGAGCCAGGAATGCAGCTGACGAAGCTTTTGCCCTTGTGGAATGTGCCATAAGAGCTGCGGCTGATACCTTGGCTAACTCTTAACATGTGAGGATGCAGGATGTGATCCAGGAAGATATTCTTTGAGATGAGACCAGAAGTCTTTTCATCCGGTCTGCTACCACCACAAACAGTTGGTTCGACTTCCTGAATGGCTTTGTGCACTTGATGTAGAATGCTTGCGCTCTCCAAACATCCAGTGAGTGCAGATTCTGCACTTGGGTACTGGTGTGAGGCTTAAGATAGAAGACGGGTAGAAAAATGTCTTGACCAGTGTGGAATTGTGACATTACTTTGGGGAGGAAGGCTGGATGAGGCCTGAGCTGCACCTTGTCCTTGTGAAAGATGGTGTAGGGTGGGCCAGAGGTCAGAGCCTCTAATTTGGACATCTGCCTGGCTGATGTAATGGCTACCAGTAAGGACACCTTACATGACAAATAAATTAGGGAGCAAGTTGCAATGACTCAAAAGGGGGCCCCATGAGCCTGGAGAGGGCCAGGTTAATGTCCCATGTGGGAACCAGTCACGTAATCTGTGGATATAGGTGCTCCAAGCCCTTGAGGAAACATCCTACCATGGGGCTAGAAAACATGGAGTGTTTAGACGTTCCTGAGTGGAAGGCTGAGATAGCATCAAGGTGCACCTTGATGGATGTGGCAGTTAGGTCCTGCTGTCTGAGATGCAGAAGGTACTCCAGGATGAGTGGTATAGACACCTAGAGTGGAGGTGTGTGTTGCTGGGCACACCAGCAAGTGAATCTCTTCCACTTGGCTTGATAAGTGGCCCTGCTGGAAGGTTTCCTACTGCCGAGTAGAACCTCCCTTACCTGCTCCGAACACAGGAGCGCCATGGGGTTTAACCAAGAAGCTTCCAGGCCGTGAGGTGGAGGGACTGGAGGTCTGAGCAGTGAAGGCGACCATGGTCCTGAGTGATCAGATCGGGGCAGAGTGGTAGCACGATCAGGATGTCCACTGACAGCTCCAAAAGCATGGTGTACCAAAGTTGATGGGGCCATGCTGGGGCCAGAAGAACCACCTCTGCTTTGGCTCTGAGGATCTTGAGCAGCACCTTGGGTATGAGTGGGACCGGTGGAAAGGCATACAAGGCCTCCCAAAGGTAGCAGAAACGCATCCACGATTGAACCCAGGCTGTGTTTTTGGAAGGAGCAGACCATTGGTCACTTCCTGTTGCTCCGGGTGGCAAATAGGTCGACCTGGGAAAATCTCCACCTTTGGAAGATGGGATGAAGAACATATGGACAGACGGACCATTCATGGTTGCAAAACGGTCTGCTGAGGTGATCCACTAGCTCGTTCTGTTCTCCCGGGAGATAGGATGCCTCCAGGAGAATGGAGTGGGCTATGCAGAATTCCCATAGCTGGAGGGCTTCTCGACATAGAGGCGAAGAATGGGCTCCACCCTGTTTGTTGATGTAGAACATAGCAGTGGTGTTGTCCGTCATCACTGCCACACTTTGGCCTTGCAGCTGGGACTGAAAAGTTTGGCATGCCAGTCGCACTGCTCTGAACTCCCTGATATTGATGTGAAGGGAGAGCTCGTTCCACAACCACAGGGCCAGGTGTGCCCCCAACCCAGATCTAATGAATCTCTTACTAGGACAAAGAGGGTGGTGTGCTGTTGAAGGGGGACACCTTTGCATACCATCTGAGGGCTGAGCCACCACTGTAGGGATTTGAGTATGTGTCCTGGTACCATCACTACTGAATCCAGCCTGTCATGCTCCAATCAGTCTATCTGGGTGAGCTGCACTTGAAGGGGTCTGAGCCGCATTCTGGCATGCCTGACTATGTACATGCAGACTGCCACATGTTCCAAGAGACTCTGGCATCCCCTTGTGGTAGAGGTTGGGTACCAACTGAGGCTTTGAATAATGTCTGTTATGTCCTGGAAGTGGGTCTCTGGCAGGAACTCCCTGGTCTGTACTGAGTCCAGCACCACTCTGATGTATTCTATTCTTTGGGTCTGTGATAAGGTTGACTTGTTCATGTTGTGGAGGAGTCCCTATCTCTGGAAAGTGGACTTAACCAATCATACGTGTGACTCTACCTGCTCCCGGGTAAGGCCCCTGAGCAGCCAGTCATCTAGATATGGGTATACCTGCACCTGTATCCTCCAGAAGGCGGCTGCTATGACCGACATGCACTTAGTGTATACTTGGGGGGCTGTCGGCAGACCGAATGGGAGGACAATAAACTGATAGCATTTGTCATTGAGTGCAAACTGGAGAAAACATCCGTGCACAAACCGAATGGCTATGTGAAAATTTGTGTCTTTCACATCGAGGGCAGCGTATCTGTCTCTTGGACCCAGGGAAGGATAATAGTGCTCAGGGAGACCATGCAGAACTTCAACGTCACCATTAACTGGTTGAGTCCTTGCAGGTCGAAAATGGGTCTGAGACCCCCCTCTCCCCTTTGCCTTGGGGTTTAGGAAATAACAGGAGTAGAAACCCTGGCCCCTTAGCTCCTGAGGAACCTCCTTCACTGCCCCTATGGGGAGGAGTAATTGCACCTCCTGGATAAGGAGTTGCTCCTGAGAGGGGTCCCTGAAGAGGGACAGGGAAGGGGGATGGGTGGGAGGGAGGGGAGGAGCAGAATTGGAGAGAATATCCCACTTCTACTGTGCAAAGGACCCAGCGGTCTGATCTTATTTAGGACCAAGCACAGCAGAAGTGGGCTAGATGATTCAGAAAACATGGGTAAGGATCTGGTGGTGTGGCAGGTGAACCGTCCTCGGATGCTGTAAGGGACTGCGGAAGATTTTGTTACAGTTTTAGCTAGGGCTGTTCGCCTTCTCAAGGACAGGTTATTAAAGGTTGCTGTGTACTAGTGCATGCTGTATGTAGCCGGTTGGAACCGCTTAGCCTGGGAAGCCCTGCGTATTTGGGAAAGCTTGGCCTTTTGCCATAAGAGATAGCCCCAGCTGTGGGAAAAGCTCCCACATGCCTATGTATGAGCTGCTTTACATGCTATTACCATAAAGTTATATTTACCAGAAATTGTTGTGCTGCTTTGGACTCGTTCCCCGCTTTGAGTTAGCAACGTGCAGAGTCCCCGTTGCGGGTATGTTTTCTTTACCTTCATTAAAAGCCATATCACTCACTGTGTGTGTGTGTGTGTGTCTCGTCCCTGTAAAGCACTCAGGCACGTAACAAGTGCATCTTCAGAAGGCCTGTTCAGAGCCCGATGAAGGCTTAGACTGGCCATGACCTTGCCCCAAAGGGAAGTTGTAAGGGTTCAGCCTGCAGTTCCTGCCCCTTTGTGAATAAAATCCTTCCCTTAGCCGAGGAGGATATAAGCATTGTTGTGGTGGTAGTGGTTGGGGCTTTGAAGCAGTGGAACAGATAGTGGAAGAACCAAGAGTCAGGTTAGGATGAATGCATTTTCTAGCAATGCCCCTATTGCAGCCAGTAACTTTCTGACTGTGAACACCGTTACAAGGTTTGCTGATTGGCTAGTTCCTTGTTGCTCTGGATGATGTAACTGCATATGGTCCAGAACCCTTGGAAAAGAAGGAAGAGGAGCCAGGAAAGGGGAGTGAAAAATCCAATTTACTATTAAGGGAATGAGCTAATGATAGGGACAGTGTCATAAAAACATTTTTTAAAAATAGGGTGACTGAAGTGGAGAAGGAGGCAATAGGAAAGGGAGGGGAGGGTAAAAGGGGGGGAAATATTTTATACACTCAACCAAGTAATCCATAGCCAAGCTTCCCAGCTGTGATAGGCCTCTATGGACCACATTAGTGGTTCCAATTTGGGGTTTTCATTGCATCCCTTATCCCTGCCTTAGCAGGCGTTAGGAAAAAGAGTAGAAAGACGTCAACCTCCAGGATCAGCCAAGTTAGCAGAAAATGTGTTGTGTGACCTTGGAGTCCAGCAAATAATTCCCCTAAATTTAATTTTCTTTAAACAGAAAAAAAATTACGACTTTAAAAATAAAAAAAACCAACAACCCACCTGAATGTTAAAGAGTCTGGAAATGAACAATTAAGGGATCCAGCAAGACGTAGATTCCTTCTTCATTTCTTAGTAGTAGTATAAGTAAATATTTATATTATAGTGGAACACAGTCAGAGTCCCTTTGTGCAAGCCACTGTGCACAAACAGCAGGCAGTCTCTCTATCACTCACTTGACTTACACTACCCATCCAAATTTAGCATTGTCTCTCATTCTCTTCTGGAATGGAAATATGTTGCTGGATACATACTGCTGATTTTATATAATGCCTATTCAAATTAAGGTACAGCATTCAAAAGCAATATGATCCCTGGGTCCACTGGGTTATGGGCGTCACATTTCTATATATTTTCCTCAGTGTAATGTGGTGGTAGAGCATTAGAATCGTTTTTATGAAAAGAAATGGAACTACTGATTTGCTTGGTCTTATACAGAGCATGGATTACATCGTGTTGTAGGTCAGTGTAACAGACCTTGCAAGTTCATATTTGTAATGAGTGATCAAGTTAGATTAGAATGTGATGCCAACTCTCCTGATTTTATCACAAGTTAAAAGGATTTTTCTTAAAGGCTCAGCTCTGACAATAATATGAGAATCTCAGGGTTTATTTTTAAGCCGGCATGGTTAAAGCTTGAACACTTGAACCCTAAAAGATCAAGAACTAGAAAGCAAATGAAAAGACCACTGAATTATTTTTAAAATATCACAGTTTTCAAAATCAATCTTATAACTTGGGGGGCGAGGGGGCTGACTCATGATTTTGAATGTTTGGGGGTGGTCATCCTGACAATAGGAGAGGGAAGTTCACCAATGCTGGTGGCTGTGTCACCATGGGTGGTAATGTCATGTGTTGAAGGGACATTGCATCTTCTCGTGTGATGATACTTGTGTAGCTCCACCTACTATCAAGAAAGCTTGGAGCCCCATAAACTCCCCAGCCGGGCATCACCATCTCCTGCTACTCCTGCCCAGGGCTGACGAGATGGGGGAAGTGGGGACAATAATACCAGGGCCCCGCGCTAAGTGTTCCCCACCCAAAACATCTGTGCAAATAAAGTGAAATGGGATGGGATGCAGCCCCAATGCACATAATGTGCCAGGGCCCCAGATCTCTTTTGACAGGCTTGCTCCTGTCCCAGACTCTCCTGCCTAATAAGTCCACCAGTCACTGAAGAGCCAGGAGGAGGGAGCGCTTTGGGAGACTCAAGTTCCCTAGAAGCTCAGGAAAGGAAGAGGAGGAGGAGAAACTTTCCCATCGCTTTTAGTGCCAAAAAGTTAAATCAGATTGGCAGATGGAGCTCCTCTTCTGCAGAACCTAACATATTTTATGAGGTCCATCAAAGCAGGGTTTCCCTCTTCCAGATGTTAGTAATCTCATAGATGGTTTAGGTATCCTTGGAAGGATATGTAGGTGGTAAAGGGGAACAGAAACAGTGTTTTATCCAATATGAGAAACTTAATATTAAACTTAAGTGTGACGTTGCACTCCATATGATTTTATGAAAATATGCTAATGAGTGTGAATATAATGTAACTGGAATATGCTTCATGCAAAAGGTCTCTTGTAAGGTATGATTACAAAGTTTATAATCTACTGAGTATGGTCTTCCAATTTGTATAAATGTATCATTCTTGAATCTGAAACTAGGACTATGAAATATAACTCTGAAGTCCTATTGTAATTATGCAAAGTGTGGGTCGTTAATGGTGGTTTGGAATTTTGATGGCTCCCATCAACAAGGACAATTGGTTGTAAATAGCTCTGTTTACTTGCAAGACTTCCTGTGAGTCAGACCAGGAAGAATGAAGGCTTGGGGTCTCCTAGAACATGTGACTACATCACCTGGTACTGGAATCTATCTTAAACTTGGTGCTTTTCCATTTATAAGAAGGGGTGGAGACCCAGAGAGACAAAAGATTCCCGCCTTGTGCAAAAACCTATATAAGGCGGTGGAACAGACCAAAGGGGCTGCAGTCATGAGAAATCCTCCAGCTACCACCTGATCTGGAACAAGGACGGTACCAGGGGAAGGATTGGGTCCAGACTAGAAAGGAGTCTAGCCTGTGAAAGAAGCTTATTGGAACATCTTTGAGGGTGAGATTTATCTGTAATCAGTTTCTTAATGTATTAGGCTTAGATTTGCATGTTTTTTGTTTTATTTTGCTTCGTAACTTACTTTGTTCTGTCTGTTATTACTTGGAACCACTTAAATCCTACTTTTTATATTTAATAAAATCACTTTTGCTTATTATTGAACCCAGAGTTAATGTCTAATCCCTGGGGGAGCAAACAGCTGTGCATATCTCTCTATCAGTGTTATAGAGGGCAGAGAATTTATGAGTTTACCCTGTATAAACCTTATATAGAGTAAAATGGATTTATTTGGGGTTTGGATCCCATTGGAAGCTGGGTGTCTGGGTGCTAGAGACAGGAGCACTTCTTAAGCTGTTTTCAGTTTAGTCTGAAGCTTTGGGAGGACATGGTTCAGACCTGGGTCTGTGTTTGCAGCAGGCTAGGATGTCCGGCTCAACAAGACAGAGTACTGAAGTTCCAAGCTGGCAGGAAAAATGGGCTCAGAGGTAGTCTCAGCACATCAAGTGGAAGTCCCAAGGCAGTCCCATCTTCTGTGACCCAACCCATCACATTAAGTTTCAACTAGAAAATATTAAGAGTTAAGATTAAATTTAAAAGAAATGTAAACATGCTCAGGTCTGGAAACACAGCTCAGGCATACAAACAACCTTAACTCTGTCCTGCAGTGACATCATGAGGGAGGAAAAAACCTAATATTTCTTTAAAAATCAAGACTGGAACCACAAACACTAAAAATGCCCCAATCTTAATAGTTGTTTGCAGCGTTGTTGTAACCATGTTGGACCTAGGATATGAGAGAGACAAGGTCAGTGACATAATATATTTTATTTGACGAACTTCTGCTGATGGAAGAGACTGGTTATTGTATGGTGTTATAAGGCAGAGTTAAGTTTGTTTAAATTCCTTAACTGAGTATTTCTGTATTTTGACAAGTTTGGCTTTCTTTTAAGTTTAACCTTAACTGTGAATTTCCTGGTTTTATAATTTTGGGGTTTGGATAATTATAGGTCTGTCTCATCTTACGCTGGGGTTACATTCCGCAGTCAGCACGTAAAGCGAAAATCGCGTATAGTCAAAATTACATTGAGTGTAATGGTGGGAGGAATTGCCCGCACTACAGAAACGGTATTTAAATTGTTATTTTTCTCCTTTTTTTTCTTGTTTTTGCCAACCGCGTAAAGCTGAAATCATGCATGTTAAATGCGCCAAAGATGCAACAGACCTGTACAGTATCTGTGTAATGTATTTTACCCTAAATTACTGATATGTACTCTCAGTCTTGATTCTCTCTTCACTTAGTTTTTGTCTCAGATAATTGGAGTATTGATAGGATAATTGACTCAACACATTTACTCTTAATTCAGTTGTAAAAAATATGGTAAAAACAGAAGACATGGCACTGGAAATTACTTAACCAAAATTGGTGTGTAGGATATTAGATCTAATGGGTGGATAAAATAATGAGGGGATAAATGATTCCACCCATTGTTCCCTTTTTGGATCCTTAAAGCATCCCTCCTTTCAGCAAAAGAGAGCTGGACTTAACTCTTCTCTGGATCCTGGCAGTGCCATACCTCAACCAGCTGGAGATCCCCCTGTTGAGTAACGCAAGCATGCTTCCCAGGAGGCACTGAGACCCAGATCCTCAAAGGTGTTTAGGCATCTAATTCCCATTGATTCCAATGGGCATTAGGTACCTAAATACCTTTGAAGATCTGAGCGTGAGTGCTTTGCCATCTCAGAACTCCCAACCCCTGCAGATGGCTTGGTACTCATATTTATGAATGATGTTCAGATTTAAAGAAACTGTAAAGTTCTCAGACAAGACATCTCCTTATCCCAAATGATATACATGCAACAGTCATTTAACCACTGAAATGCAGCCTCCTCTGGAGTGGAAGGGCAGCATCCAGGTAGACAATCAACACACAATGATCCCACACTTTCACGGGTCTTGGGTGGCAGGCCGATCCTTGCCCACAGACAGCCTGCCAACCTGAAACGTATTCTCACCAGCTACTGCACACCGTACCATAGTAACTCTAGCTCAGGAACCAATCCATGCAACAAACCTCGATGCAATCTGCCACATATTACACCAGCACCATCACAGACAACCAGTATAGCCATACACATCACTGTTCATCCCTTGCCGTCACAATGTCAATTACGCATCATATGCAGCAATGCCCTCTGCTATGTACATCGGCCAAATCTGACGTCACTACGGAAAAGATAAATGGACCAAATAGATATTAGGAATGGAATATCACAAAAACTGTAGGAGAGACTTCACCTCCTGGCACACTATAGAACCTTAAGGTGGCCATCCTGCAGCAAAAAACTTCAGACCAGATTCAAAGAGAAACTGCTGAGCTCAGTTCATCTGCAAATTTGACACATCAGCTAGGACTAAACAAAGATGTGAATGGCTGCAATGCAGAACAGTTTCTCCTCCCTTGGTTTTCACACCTCTACTGCTAGAACAGGGCCTCACCCTCCCTGATTGAACTAACCTCGTTATCTCTAGCTTGCTTGCTAGCATATATATACCTGCCCCTGGAAATTTCCACTACTCGCGTCTGAAGAAGTGGGTATTCACCCATGAAAGCTCACGCTCCAAAACGTCTGTTAGTCTATAAGGTGCCACAGGATTCTCTGCTGCTTTTACAATCAACACAGTGAAGCATAGCACACATCCATAAGGAAGCTTTTGAAACAGAAACAGGATCAAATGCCTTGGGATCTTTAATGCCTGTATGCAGTGATTTGGGGATCTTTACTGTCCATATACAGCAGAAGAGGCCTCAGTTTTATTCAAAACATGCAGTAAACTGCATGGAACTAATTTCTTTTCTCTGTATAAAGGATAAAGGGCTGAGTCAGCCCAACTGGGATTCACACTGATTTGTTCAGTGAAACTCTGTATCATAAATTAGATGTTTAGATGACAGAAGTCAGCCCTCAAGTGCCCACTCTGGTTCACTCTTCACTCATGCTTTCCTTGAGCAACCCACCCTCTATCTACAGCCATCAGCACTCTGCCCAACAATTTTATTTGTGTACTTGGAGAAACGCAGATTATTCCTGGAACCATCCTCCCCTGATCCCACTTTCAGTTTAATTGCTCTCGAGAAACAAAATGGTTTAAAACGGACCCATTGCCTTCCCAAGCTACTAGCCAATTCAATATGGCAGCAAGATACATACTTAAAATCAAATTTGTCCAGCTAGGAATAATGAATTCAGACCTTGTTTTGGTTTAGTGCTGTGTTTTGTTTGTTGTGTATGGATTTTTTTAATGTATTGGCTGTAAATCCAACATAGAATTTCTTTGGAGTTTTCCTAAATTAGTCATTTGTCATAGATGCTCCTGTTCATAGTGCACTGTATACTGGGTCTCTTTTCTTGCTCATGAAGCCAGGGCATGACACAAAGCAGACCTTATTTTTGCAATCTAGAGGGACATGTTAATTATTTATATCTTTCCTTAATGGACCACCACCATGGCCAAGCTATGAACCAAGCTGTGAAAACACCTTTGACTCATATTAAACTCATGTTTAGACAGTGGAAGATGTAATTTTTAATAAGCCTCACCCTGCCCATGTTGTTTTATTTATTAATGTCACTTCAGCAGCCATAAGTCTATCACCTGGCGCTTTAGAAGCTGGGCTCTGTGTAACTTCAATTAAAACACTGCCTCCACTATCTGCATTTCTCCAACTCCAGTTTCCAAGGTAATAAAGTATTTCCGAGAAAATACAAAACACAGTTGGTTATCATCTAAAAAAAGGTTTCCCTTCTGAGTTTATGGCTTATTCTGAGCACGAAACGGTGCTGGCACAGGCAGTCCACCAGGAAAGGGCAGGATGTGAAAGCCCTTTGCTTTTATTATTAACACGCTAGTCTGCCATTTATTTGTGGAATGCCAATAACTAAAACAATCAGGGGTCCCCCATATGGTTTTCAGACACAGACAGACGAATGGGAGCAGTGAGGAATTTCCTGAGTTGGGACGAATGGTGCAGTTCACGGCTGTGTCAGAAATTGAGAATTTGGATCTGGCAGTGGGTAGGACTGAGCACCTGTTTTGGAGACCTAAATACTGTTAAGAATGGAAGCCAGAGGAAAGAGACGCAACAAGCAAACAGAGACAAAATGCTTAGCTGCAAAACAGCTTAGAGCGTGAGGCTAGGAACGTGGAACACTCAGGGTGAAATCTTGGCTCCTCTGATGTCCACAGTAAAACCCTGTTTGACTTAATTCAGGCAGGAACTCAGTGTTGGAATTTTGCCTCCAGAGCCTTTAACAATGGTAGTGGGGAGAGGAGAAAGCACCATAAGTAAAGCTGATGCACAGATTTCATACCAGCATGACAGAGACATCAGCAGCATAATTCGGCAACACCTAATAGACCCGTACCACTCAGGAAGCTTAAATTAATCTGCCTTGCTGCAGTACCTGCAACATAACCCACATGTTGCAATGGAAAATTCCCTTCCCTTCATTGCAGCTGCAGTGACAGAACAGCCTTAATGGAGTTGGCACCATAAAAGTCTGATTGACACAAGGGACAGCCAATTGGCTCTAAGATTTGGTTTAAAGAAAGCAGCCTTGTTTTACTTAGTGCAACAGCCTTAATTGATTGGTTTCATTTGGAGACTCGTGAACTAGTTTGGTTAACAGAGGAATTGACTTGAATCTTTGCCTAATATTCAAACTAAATATTTCTGTGGTGCCTCTGCATTTCCTGGCTCCAGCAGGAAGCCAAAGTGCCAAAACTCCCTGAGAAAGCCCTTCTCCAGAAGATCTTTACAGTATTTTCAACCCAGCCAGAAACAAACAGTACCATAAATTTGCCCTCCAGACAGGAAGTTCTCATGGGGCTTCCAGACATATTCTTAGACCTGGGACTTTCATAAAAGCTTTTGATTAAGCACCTCAATGGTTGGGTGCTCGTCAGAAGCAGGCCTCAACTCTTGGGTGGCTTGCTCCTCACAGCTTTCAACACTAAGCTATCAGGTTAAGCTGCTCAGATACCTTAGTGATGAGTGCTGTATAAATACCTACATTACCTTAAGCAGAGGTTCTTCTGCTGGTGAATCCAGTAATAAGCTGGAAACTGCATCAGAGTCTTGTGCAGCACTGGAGACAGCACCAAGAGGTGGCTCAGATATGGCAATTTGCAATATAAATGTCTTTATTTTACAACAATTTGGGGGCAATGTTGACAAGTTTTCCTCTGAGAAAAGAGCTTCTTTCCATTTGAATGTTCATCACACTGCACTGACAAAAGAGGAAATACTTTCATTTAAATTCGGGAGCCTTACCTTTTATGAGGTGTCCCAAGGAGCACTTATCTCTAAAAGTCAGCCTTCCTGCATATCACAGGCATCAGTGTGACACTCCTTTGCATATCTCTGGGTTAGAATTCTCTGTGTTCTCTTCCCACACTAGGGACCATGATTTGCCTCTGATAGTCACTTGTATAAATCAGTAGTGACTCCACTGGAATTACACCAGAGAACACTGGTGCCAGGGAGAAGAAAATCAAGTTCTGGGACTCTATTTCTTGCCAAAGACTACCGTAGAGTAGAAGTGATGTTGCACTATTAAAGGTATCAGCCTTCAGGTGAGACAGTCAAGTGCCTTTGGACCATTTCTGGTTGCTGACCATAGGGAACATTTTGAAACACAGTAGAGGATAACAATTCCCTCTCTCAATCAAACAGAATCTAGTGTCTAATCTGCATATGAGCTACCATGGAAACCAAAAGGGCAGGGCTGTTTGCCTGCGTTGGTGCCACACTGCGAATATTTAACTCTTTACTTTGTAAAGCCTTGAGAGATGCTATGCACATGAAAGACCCTGGGCCAAACTCTATTGTCATTCACACCCATGCAATCTTATTGCTGTAAATAAGATTGCAGAAATATAATACTGAAAGCAGAGTTTGGCCTAGTATGGAATGGAATGGAATGGAATTAACAGACATGAAATGCAGAGCCATTTGGAAGTCCAAGATTGCATCACTTTATGGCCAGTTAACAGGTACATTTTCCCCAAGTTCAGATTTCCTAAATGAGATTGTTTGTTTTTCATATTTCATTATTTTTTTCCAGAACACTCAGTGCTAGTGAGAAGTGTCAGTTGGAGAACTCTGGAGTGTGACATGCGCTTTTTTTAACCACAGAACTGACATCACATTTAAAGCACCAGTTCAAGATCCCTCACACACTATATGCCTTAAATCCTGAACTGGAAGAAGAAGAAGGTAGGTCTACACATCCACTCGGTCACTAGGCCAACGGGGTCCATGAATCCTAAGCATTGTGTTAGCTTTTGTCGTGTGGAGGAGGGTAAACTAGCAAATGAACTGAAATGACCAAGTCATTTCACAGAGAGTTGGCCAACAAATTGGTCATGATATGGAAATCACTTTCTGTCACTCCCTATCTGGGTTGGGTTTGAATTGGGGGGTTCCATACTCCACAATCAGTGCCAAGAGACATATGGTCCATTTCTGATGGTGTTTTAAACCCTTTTGATAAGAGCAGTATCAACAACTTGCTCCCCTCTTTAAATCATTTTTTTAAAGATTTAGAACAACAAAAAATTATCCCCTCACCGTGCAGCCCACACGTGCCAACAGTGGATAAGACATGTGCCAAAGTCTACAGGCTCCTGGCACTGGAGCACTGTTTCTTACAGCTGAGGAGTAATAATTTGACACCTCTGAAGCAGCAGGACCTCATACCCTGACAACTGCAGCCTTGTTCTACATCTCTAAGCCATTCAAACACATTACAAAAATCATAGTCAGCAACATCCATAGTGGATTTTTTTCCCATCTTAGCAGTTCTTTCTCCCCTCTGATGTGGGCTTGGAGATATACTCTGTGGTATCACTGTTAAGTTTTTCATTTATTTTTCCACTCTTACCTACACAGAATGAAACACTCCCTTTTAGACGCCAGTCCAAATTATTCAAGAATACTTTTGACAGCTGCCAAGTAATTTAGAACGATACCTTCTTAACACCTTCTCAAAACAGACCTGACAACCCAGAGGAGTAAAGCTTCCCTCACTTTTAACCATTCTATACATGCCAAATTCTACCAATAATATTCATTTCACTGAAATGCTGGTTTTTCTTCCTAGACTTATGAAAGGACATCATGTTACTTTGGTTCAGGATGCACATTGCCACTTACAAAGCTTCTCCGTTTTCCCCCTTCGACCTCACCAATCCCTCTACCTTGGCTGATAACTCCTTAATGGAGTGCTCAGTGTTTTAAAGAACATGACAATTTTCATTTCGTTTTAAATGATCCTTCACAATGGTCCATGGATTCTGCAAAACACATGCAATCTACTGAATTAGTCAAAATCACTATCCCACATTCTAGATCTTCCTTGTAACCGTTTTGTTTACATTCTAGCATACAAAGACCAAAAGGAGATACCTTGACCCTGACATGAATCAAATGCTGAAACCCGTTGGCTGTCCTATTTTGCATGCTATTTTGAAAACCATATTTTTCTTGAACCAATGCAAAGCATTACAACAGATAAACAAGAGTGAGGAGAGGTGTTTTAAGTCAAGGGAACATCGGGAGACCAACTAATTTTAAGACAGCTCCTTTTTTGTTTGTTTGCTTATTTGTGACATGTATGTAGAATCTGTAACTTTTATTTAGAAAAGGGATTCTCCAAGCTTGTCATAGTCTGGGCCACATCTTAATAGAGAGAGAATCTTGTGGACACCAGCTCTCCTTTCCTTGGACATGCTGACCTCCTCCATTTCTGATCACGTTCGTAAGCACAGATGCTGGAAGTAGGGGTGCTGGAGGTGCAGCAGGACCCCCTGGCTTGAAGTGGATTCCATCATATACAGGGTTACAGTTTGGTTCAATGACACTCAGCACCTCCACTATACAAAGTATTCCAGCACCGCTGTTCGCAAGACAATCTTGTGTCAATTTTAGCAGTGGCCTGCATGAAAAGTTAATGTTAGGAACATATTCCATGCATTTCAGCCCCTTTTCATACAGCCAGAAGCAAGGCAGAGGAACCAGCACAATGTCAAAAGCCAGCTCTCTACGGAGCACCAAGAAATGCTCCACAGACCCATAGCTGGGGACATGCTGAATTACAACAGTGAGCCCTTGACAGCTTCTCTAGGATAAAGGTCTAGATCACAAAAAATGCCCCATAGCCATCAAACCACAAAATCAGAGTTCCTGAGTTGGTTCAATCCCTGGGACAAACAACATCGCGAGGTACGACCATGAGCCACCTGTCACTCACGAGATCCCGTTCTGAACAAAAGGTATTCGAGTAACGAAACTCTCCTTGCTTCAAGTAAAGAAGTGACAAAACTTACCCTAAACAATATGTCCCAGTGAAATGTACAGATATCTAACACTGAAGCAGTCTAAGCCATGTGTTGGTCATTATGAATAAACATATCTCTCAGCAGCAACCTTTTTAGCAAGTAGACCTTCCTGCACTGAAACAGAATGCCCCAAGCAATGTCAAAAAAGAAGAACCAGTCATTGCAGTAGGACTAAGCCCCTCTGCACCAGCCCTGAATCTCAACCCCAGATGAATACAGAGGTCTAACAGGTAAAAGAAGCAGGACCAGGAAGATTTAGGTTTCATTTTTGGCAGAGTCAGAGCAAGTGCATTTGAAAAGCTAGCAGGAATAAAGGGTAACGAGAATACCAATCTTTTGAAGGATGCTGACTGTTAACCATTCTGAACAGAAGACCTGACATATCCATTTGAATCTCTCATTCTTAATATAGGAGACCTGAAGGACCTGAGATTGATGGACACCATGTCTCTTTACCTTGTCAGTGAACAGCTAAGAAATTTCCCCTAGATCTCTACAGTGGTAACATTTTGGTAGAGATGCTAGGAACTACACAATCTTTTTGGTTTCATATGTACCACATAGGGCTGTGACCACTTTCAGAGCTATGCAGCCAGGGTGACCTGGGTTGGTACTTGGCCAACGAACATCTAGGTGCTGCAGGGAGCGGTCTTGGTAAAATAGTACCTTTCGTCTCAAAGGATCCCAATTTTTTACAAATTAATAGACCTGATGACTACTACAGAATGCTACAGCAAGTCTCCTCAGCAACATGGCCTACTGTGAGCACATCAAACCTGTCCTTTGCTCTGTACACTGGCTTCTCATCTTGTATGTGTATCTTGGAATAAAGTGGGAATAGAACTGGTTTTAGTGTCCAGCTGGCCACCAGGGACCTATCCCAGGATTTCTGGCACGGTTTAATATGCTAGTTGTGACTTACTAAGCCCTAAATAGCCTGGAATCTGGCCACTTGAGAGACCGCCTCTCCCTGCGATACACTGCTGCTGTTGAGACCCACATAAATGACTGAACTGGGCATCCTCCACAAAGACGTGAGGGTGCTGGAGTCAGAGTGCTCTCCATGATGACACCTCTTTGACCTATTGGACTTACTGAAAGTCTCATCTTCTTAGTGAGGCTTTCGGGGAGGAGGACGAAGATGTTACCTGAGGGATACATTTTAGGGGAGTCTACTTCCCCTCTTCACTTTTCTTTTGCTAAAAGGAGTAGCTGGTTGCTATGGCATATGATGGAAATTGCTGTTGGAGATGTGTGTTCATCAGTGCTTTAAAACAATTGTCAAAGACACCTAAAGTTTGGGATAGGCATCTCCTTTGTCTGTATGTCAAAGTGAAATAGATGTATTTTGAAAGAGTTTATAAAGAAAATTCTATTTAGGTACTTAGCCCCATTACCATAGTATCTGAGCACCTTACATTCATAGGAGCTGGATGAGGTAACATCTTTTATTGGACCAACTTCTGTTGGTGAGAGACAAGCTTTTGAGCAACACAGAGCTCTTTTTTTGTTGCCCAGTCACCCAATACTGTGAGATCCCTTTGTAACTTTTCACAGTCTGCTTTGGACTTCACTGTCATGAATATGACTAGGGACAGGCAATGTCCAAGGGAATAATGGAGAGCTGTATATATGGTCAAACATTTAAGAGGTAAAACTACATTACCTGTTCACATTTGGTGGTAGAGGGGAGGATCCTATCACCCTATTAGATGGCAGTTAGATTTACCCTGAACCTATTTGTATAAAAGAACATGGACTATCTTAGTAATCAAATTGTTTTCCAAATATATTTTAACGTATCTACAGCTCTAAATACAGTAGAACCTCAGAATTACAAATATCTCAGGAATGGAGGTTGTTCATATCTCTGAACTGTTTGTAACTGAACAAAATGTTACGGTTGTTCTTTCAAAAGTTTACAACTGAACATGGACTTAACAGAGCCTTTGAAACTTTATTGTGGAGAAGAAAAATGCTGCTTTTAACCATCTTAATTTAAATGAAACAAGCACAGAAACAGTTTCCTTACCTTGTCAAATCTTTTCTTTAAAACTTTCCCTTTATTTTTTTAGTAGTTGACATTTAACACATTTAACACTGATGTGCCTGATTGATAGTGTACTTCCAGTTCCAAATGACGTGTGTCATTGACTGGCCAGTTTGTAACTCTCGTGTTCGTAACTCTGAGGTTCCACTGTATTACCTTGAAAACTTTAACCTGAAATCCATATCAGGACTTTTCCCAATCTTAGGTCCAAGAAATGAAGACTCATCATACATAGGAACCTAAAGATGCCAAGGTAGAAAAGAACAAAATGAGATTCAGTTAGAAAACTGTAAAGCAGTACATTTTGGAGGGGAGAATCCAATGGGAAGGGAGATATTTGGGAAGCAGAAATATTAAGAGACCCCCCAAAGGTTGAGCATTAATTCACATGAGATTTCAATATGACAGAGGAGGTCAAACTGTGGCTCACTAGCTACATGCAGCCTTTTTACAGTTAAAGTATGGCTCACGGAGACCCCCACATCCCAACCCCATTCTCCATCTACCAGACTGAGGAGGAGTGGTGGGAGCTTGGGAGCTCTGCCTTGCAGCTGAGTGGTGGGGTAGGGGCTTCTTCCGGGGGGGGGGCGGATATTGGGAAGACCTTTGCTGACATTGTGGAGGACGGGCAACTCTGATGGGAAGCTAGCAAAGCTCAGCACAGCAGGTATATACTGGCATCTAAACATCTGACAGATTGGTTGGATTTACTGCTCCAAGACTAAGAAGGGTCAGTAAGTTTAGCGCCAACCCATCGCAATATAGACATAAAGAACAAAAAGGCATTGGCAATGTGTGCTGTATATGCCAGTACTTTAGTTCATGAGTGTGGCTCCTAGTTCCCTAGTCCATTTAGTATCTCATATGACACACTAGAAACTACTTATCCATTCAGGAAATGACATCTGATCGAGAAAAAATAGCTTTTATAAAACACTATGCACTCTAACTATAAAGTAAGAGAACCAGCTAGTTCTCACTTTGACGCAATGGAATTCGCTTATAGAACTATAAGGTTAATATGTGGTTGCATAACAATCAAGGCGTTTAAGATAGCAGCATCATCTAAATATTCAATAAGAATTATACAATTTAACTTAAAGGGACTGAGCAGACTAATTGCTGAAGAAACAACTGTATTTTCAGTAAAGGCTAATAAAGACTAAGAGGGTAATCAACGAGGATTAGGACATTTGGAAGAGCAGTATCAAAGACAACAAAACGAGTGGACGAGAATAATTGAGGTGTCTCAATGAGGTTAAAGGAGCTAAAAACAGGAATTCAGAATCAGCATTAAGGGCTCAATCACCAGTGTTAGTCACTCGGAATTGTAAAGCGGCAGAGAACTGTACCACCATTTGATAAGACTAAACAAACCATCAACCTCAGCCTGACCCATCTACAATGGGAGGTACATTTTTCACATAGACACCCACGGTGCAAATGCAGTGATGTCACATTAAACCACCCCTATATGGGGCGAACTAACGACCGCTATTACTAGCTACCTTCTCATGACTACCAGCTTCAAATAACCCAGACAAATCACACATATAACTATGTCTACAGGCCAAAGCATAGAGAGTACGAAATCTGTAGTACACCCTCAAGACAGAGACCTACACTACAAAAAAACTACACAAGCATTATCAAGACAATACAATACCTGCACGAGAAAAATCTAGAAACAGATCAACAGAGCAAGACAGTAGTACCAGAAGCTTATATAAAGAAACCAAGAAGAACCAAGGAATACCAACTGGCACACACTACAGCCCCAGCTTAAACCACACTCAAAGGAAATTCATACAGGGACTATCACACACAATCCACATAGGACAATGCCCACACCTTTAAACATGGTCTTGATGAGCAGGCACAATCCTTAGCCCAACAGACAAACTGCCAACATGAACGTATTCTAAACAGAGAGCATACTGCACCAGATAGAACACATCGTAACCAGCATACTTAGCAACAAACCTTCACAGAAATAGCCAACACTTGCCAACATAAAAACTCTAAAAACAAGCGAACGACTACCATTTCAGGAACTGAACATATCAGACATTCATACCATCCACCAACGAAATTCATTACCATGAACCAACGTCCAAAATGTAAAATAATAATAGCGCATCATAAGCTGCCATGCACCTATGCATAATAGTTACATTCAGTCCAATACTGGAATGTCTTGACAAAGGATTAAAATCGGATCTACTAATCTAGATCACATTAGGATGGCACATATAAACAAAAAACTGTAGGAGAGCAAACTTCACAAAACTCTCCTGGACCACCTATAGCACACCTTACAGCGTGGCCATCCTGCAGCAAAAAAACTTCAACGGACCAGACTTCAAAGGAAACTGATGAGCTTCAGTTCACTGTAACCTTTGACATACATCAGCTCTGGACTAAACAAAGACTGTGAATGGCTTGCCAATTACAGAACCAGTTTCTCCTCCCTTGGTTTTCACACCTCTACTGCTAGAACAGGGCCTCATCCTCCCTGATTGAACTAATCTCGTTATCTCTAGCTTGCTTGCTAGCATATATATACCTGCCCCTGGAAATTTCCACTACCTGCGTCTGACAAAGTGGGTATTCACCCACGAAAGCTCATGCTCCAAAATGTCTGTTAGTTTATAAGGTGCCACAGGATTCTCTGCTGCTTTTTTAGGATTCAGAAAAGGAATAATTTAGGCTTGATAGCTGGAATTCTTTTCCTACTCGAAGATTTATACTCTTGAATAGTGCTGGGCCATTTAGAACTGCACTGAACAAAGCATTACAGCACATAATGTAAAAAAACATGCAGGACTAGGAGGGGCATGGATTATAGGACTAGATTATTCCATTCCATCGTTCTTCTGTGATCCTTGGGAATTTTCAAGCTTTAAAAAAATTAGAATCTGTATAAATAGGCATTTTGTGTAAATTCTGCGATGTGCACCAGACAAGGGACACCATCATTCTTCAAGCTTGTGCACTGCTCAGGAAGTCCTACTCTATATGCCCCATTGCAGTTAATGTAGTTACACTGATTTACACCAATGAAATGTCTGGCAGATCCTATTTATCATTACTGAATTCCAGGAATAACGTGGCTGTGGTGTGGCACCAACAGTGAGGATCAAACACAGGACCCCTGGATCTAAAACCATGAGCCTCTAGACCCTGAGCTAAAAGGCACTACTCTGTTGACCAAAGATGTAGAAGGCTTATCAGAGTTGGGATGAATAACTAAATGTTTTCATTTACTTTACATAAAATCTTTTAACCTGTCACCTGACTTGATCTCTTGTTAATTGCTCATTTGATGCAACTTTCACTTAAGGATCTTTTCCCATAGTAAGGTCAGAGAGGAGAGTATTTGTACTGTGCCTAGCACAATTGTGATTTGTTATTTCTTGGAGTTCTTAGGTGCCATCATAATACAAATAATGAACAACAACAACATGGAAATAAGGGACTGGAGTCTTCTCTCATTTGACTGGTGTAAATCAGGGTTAATTCCACTCAAGTCACGAGCACTACACTGATATAGAAGTGGCATAAATGAGGGGAGAATCAGGTTCTGAATGTGTGCGACTGTGAAAGAAAAGTTTTCTGAACTTAAAATCACTTATGTATGATAATCTGTATAATAGAATTAGTGATATTTAACTACCTGAAGTTGGTTCCAAAGAGGATGGAGCTAGGCTGTTCTCAGGGGTGGCAGATGATAAAACAAGTAGCAATGGTCTCAAGCTGCAATGGGGGAGATTTAGGTTGGATATTAGGAAAAACTATTTCACCAAGAGGGTGGTGAAGCACTGGAATGGGTTACCTAGGGAGGTGGTGGAATCTCCTTCCTTAGAGGTTTTTAAAGCCTGACTTGACAAAGCCCTGGCTGGGATGATTTAGTTGGGTTGGTCGTGCTTTGAGCAGGGGATTGGACTAGATGACCTCCTGAGGTCTCTTCTAACCCTAATCTTCTCTGATTCTATGATTATTCAAATAGATAACAAACATAATTGATTGATCACACTTGTTAAGCTAAAAGCTTACATGCTGCAAAACCAGATTCCATTTTGGTCATGTGGCATCCATCACCTCATCCCTGCTTGGACACTGCCTGGAAAGTTCCCAGGTTTTCATAGGGACTCCAGGTCAAATTCATTCCAGGGTAGCTATACTGAAAATGTATAAAGGTGAATTTGACTCTCCAAGACATTGCCAGAGAGTACAGAAAAGCTTATGGGTATTATGGAATAACTATATTGTTATGTATTCCCAGGAATATAGTGTACTATATGCGTGCTTGTGAAGGCTTCCCTGCCTATCAGTTCTTTTTTTAGTAACATTCCTGTGCCCACTAAGACCTCTTTCCCCCATCATTTACCTTGCCTGTAGCCTCTGATCTCTTCCTTTACCTCCCAGTGGGGTTGATGTGGATGTTGTAGTTTGATCAGCTGCAGTAGCTGTCAGAGACTTTATCGGACATGCTCAACTTCTGCCAG
Organism: Chelonoidis abingdonii; assembly: GCF_003597395.2. Classification (NCBI taxonomy): domain Eukaryota; kingdom Metazoa; phylum Chordata; order Testudines; family Testudinidae; genus Chelonoidis; species Chelonoidis abingdonii. Next base: position 138,383,713 of record NC_133769.1, on the reverse strand, counting down.
GCCATTGGACCCAGCATGTGCTCTGGCCTCAGGTTTCCCAGTTGGCAGTACAAGGTGCCATTGGGCAGGACTCAGTCAATAACCAAAACAAAAATAGGAGTGACACTGAGAATGGGTTGATATTATTTGTAATGTTTATAATGCCCATGGAAGTGAGAGGATAAAATAACTGGTTAGAGTCATGTGGTATTTGCGGGTGGGTCCTCCACATATCTGTGTCAATGCAAGTCACCCAGGATCTGCAGAATCCTTTGCTCTTCCAGTCTTGGGCCTTCTTTCAATTCCACAATGCACACGAATCTTCAACTACGGCCATTTCTGCCATTCCAGGCCTTGGAGTGCTACACAGTTCTACCAATGTGCCTCAAGCCTGACCTGTAGCACCTCCCCGAACCAGCCTTCCTACCATTTTCTATCAGGCACCTACTGCTGGTCCAGTCTTGGGCAATTTTATCAGAGCACTTCCTATCACTGAGCCATTCTTGAGCAACTTGCATCCAATTATTTGTTTTTCCAGTGTGGAGAGTCATCCAGAGATTAAACTGAAGCCTTCAAATACATCTGATACTAAACAAGGATGGTAAAATGATCAGTCATGGTGCAGAAAAGGCAAAAGTGTTCAATAAATATTTCTCTTCTGTATTCAGAAAGAAGCAGTGTCATGTTTTCATATTTTACAGCAACAACATACTTTCTATTCCATCAGTAGCCAGAGAAGATGTTAAATGCCAGCTATTGAAATTTAATTCTGCAGGACCAGATAACTAGCTCTCAAGAGTTTTAAAACAATTGGCCCAGATGCTCTCTGAACCACTAATATTGATTTTTAGCAAATCTGGGAACCCAGTGGACATTCCAGAGGATTGGGAACAAACCTAACATTGTGTTAATAGTTGAAAAGGTCAATGAGGTGACCTGGCTAACTATAGGCATGTTAGCCTGACACTAATCCCAGGCAAAATATTCGGGGCAACTGCCCCTGTATTTTCTCTCAGTGGCCTAGCTAAGGCAGCCACTCTCTAGCTTCTAGCTCCCCAGCCATTGCCTTTCTGGGTGGAAAGCTGGCTGGGGTATTTCCAGGCTGCAGAGTTCCCAGCATGCACTGTGTTATTCTCAGCTGAGATCAACTGCCCGAGCACACCTGCTTGCTTTCTCTTCAGAGTGTATTGCTACTGTTATAAATGACCACATAGCACTTCCTATACAAACCTGCTAGACTCCTAAGGTAAAAAGCATTACAGAGAAAGCGTTAAAAACAATAACAGAACCTATATGTATGCTAATAAGCTTCCCAGATATCACTTTAATTCTATCCTGAGCTCTGGCAGGAGCAGTCCTTCAATCCCCGGTCCCTGGGACTTCCTTTGTGGTCACAAGTTCATCACGGCCTGAACTCAGAACTAGTACCTTTATAGCATGTTTAGTTCACCCTTTATAGAGGTCTGGGGTCTTTGATCTGGAGTTTCCAGGAGCAGATAATTAGTCAACAATGAGTTTACCTCCCCAGGCCATAGCTTCAATAAGAGTGGATTCAAAGTCGGTCATTTTCATTTTCATTTTTTAGGTACTTTCATGGGTATTGCTCCAAAAAGTCCATTGAAGTTCCTAATGCCTTCCAGAAATTGCATTAGTCGATCTCTTAAGAAGATGCATAGATACAATTCCACAGTAACACGTACATAATTGCATTATTAGTACAACGGATCCCAAAGATGTTAAACTTAATTCAATAAAGTACATTCAGGATATTGTCAGTCTGTTACAGTAGGCTGGTTTGGGATGCAATCAGTAAAGAATTAAAAGATGATAGCATAATTAAGACAATCAACATGGTTTTATGGAAAACAGGTCTTCTCAAACAAGTAATAATACCACCCAGCTCTTATATAGAGCTTTTCATCAGCAGATCACAAAGCATTTAACAAAAGACGTCAGTGACATTATCCCCATTTTACAGGTAGGGAAGCTAAGGCATAGGAAACTCTGGGCAAGGTCACCCAGATGGCCAGTGGCAGAGCTGGGAATAGAATGCAGGATTCCAGAGTGCCAGTACATTACTCTGTCCATTAGGTCATGCTGCTTCTTTGAACTTGTTGTTTTTATGAGATCACAAGTTTGGCGATAAAGGGAAATATTTCACCATAATATACTTGTATTTCAGTCTGACATTTCATTGAGTTCCATATGAAGTTCTGATAAGAAAAGAAAATTAGCACTACGCAAAATCAGTGTAGGCCAAGTCAAATGGATTATAAATTAGTTAACTGATAGACCACAAAAAGTAATTGTGAATGGGGAATTGTCATACAATGGGGGGTTTCTACTAGAATCCCACAGGGATGTGCATTTGACCCTATGCTATTCAGTACCTTTTTCTGGAAGAAAATAATACATGATTGCTACTGACATTTGCAGATGTTACAAAATTGTTACAGTGATAAATGATGACCCGGGGGAGGGGGGGGAAGAGAACAGCTATATAGACCAGCCTGAATCACTTGATAAGGTGGGCTCATCTGAGCAACATACCTTATAACACAGCCAAATGCAACGTCACAAGTCTAGGAACAAAGAATGAAGGTCACACTTGTAATGTGGGTGGGGGGTGGGGTAGGGGATTTTGTATCCTGGAAAGCAGTGATTCTGAAAAGGACTTAGGGATCATGGTGGGATAACCGGTTTAACATAAACTCCCAGTGCGTGACGCTGTAGCTAAGAGAATGAAAGTAATCCTTGGATGCATGAACAGGAGTGGGAGTGGGAACATGATATTACTGCTGTATATGGCATTGGTTAGACCATTACACAAACTTCAAAAAGGATTTGAATAATTGTAAAATAATGATTTGTAGTCTAGAAAACGTCTTATACGGAGAGACGACGGATACACTGAAGAGATTAAGTTTCTAAGAGAAAGTTAAGAAGTCACTTAATCACAGGCTACACATACCTACATGATGGTTCTTTAATCTAGCAGAAAAAGGGATAATGAGATCCAATGTTTGGATGGTCATGCTAGACAAATTCAGACTAGAAATAAGACACACTATTTTAGCAGTGAGAAAAATTAACCATTGGAACAACTTACCTATGGGCGTGATGGGTTTTCTATCATTTGATGTCTTGAAGTCAAGCCTGGATGTCTTTTTAAAACGTGTGCTATTGATCAAACAGAAGTAATGGCTTGATGCAGGAACTACAGGGTGAGGTCCTATGGCTTGTTTATGCAGGAGGTCAGACTAGTCGATCATAATGATCCCTTCCAATCTCAAAATATATGAATATATGAAAAACTAATTAAACTCATTTTGTTTGTGGTTAAAACAAGGGTTTTCATCTGTGTCCCCTCAGAGGGGATAGGCTCATGCACTCAAGTATTATTTGCAACAGCAAGACGCCACAGATAGAAAAAAGAGGTGCCGACTGACCAACTGAGAGAGAAGGTCCCCCCACACACCCACACTGGACTACGTACACTCGCTGTATCTGTGGCAGACTCAAACGAAGTTTTAATGTGTTTTAAAATGATCCCATAGACAGTTACTTACCCACTGCACCAAAAGGCCCCCTCTTTCCCCCTTCCAGGGTTCCATTTACTGAAGAAAAATGGAACTAGTAAACCTATACTGCTCCATAAACAGTGCAGCACAGTGTCTGTTACAATTCTGTGCAATTTACTGTAATCATATATACTTAAGTGAAATTTACATTATCATTATGAACTGCTCTTTGGAAATGGTCCTTTTTCAAACTATAGCTATTAGCGCATTGGTGCTGCCAGGACAAAGTTGTCAGCACCAGCAGAAGCAATTTCATCAGGTTTCCTTTTACAGAGACCCATGGCTCACATTAGCCCCACTGCCTCCTGGATTTTTAATATTTTTTGTTTCTCTACCCGTGTAGTTTGATTCTTCTGATGAAATTAAAATAATGTCAAGAATGAAGAGTTTTAGCCTGTGCTAAAAATAGCGCTGATCATCAGCAGGGGACGCAATTTGTCAGCCATGGGCAACAAAGATGACCTCTTTGTCAGGTCTAGTCTGCAGCAGGCGGTGTCTGCTCACGGTCTACTTTTACATTGGCTCAAAAATAAACAGCAAGTTCCTCTGGCTGGCCTCCCTTCCCAAACGCAGGCATGGAACATTCTGTACAAGGAAGCACTCACAATCGTTCGTGGGGCCAACTCTAATGAAGTTAATTGATGCATCAACGATGTGTGTTAAACATGAATGCTTTTCTAATATGGCCATAAGTTGCACAGATATGCATTATATTATTGCACGGTAAACACAGTACAGTACATCTGGGATATCCTACGGACGTGAGTTGAGAGAGAATGCATTTATTTTTGCAAAATAGGGTCTTTGTGCTCAGATCTGGAACTTATGTAACATGCCAGGGACACCAGAATATATCACCTACTTTTATACCAACAGTTGAGTACACCAGAAATGTGTGTGATGTTTTACAGAAAAAATTAACCCAAATAAACAAAAAATCACTTTCCTATGTGGATTACATCTTTTAAATAAACAAAAAGGGGGCTGAGGAGAGGGGAAGGGGGAAACTTAAAGCTGAAGCAACATCCAAGTTGTTAGAATAGAGTTATTTGCTAAATCGACTCCTGCCTTAACCCTCCCCTAAATCCACAAATTAAGAAAATACTACACAGAACAGGGGGGTAGGGAAAGTGGGTCATGGTGTAAAGAGTATGGATCTGATTCTTATTTATGCCAAGACTGCTGTATACTATTTGATAGTGTGAAAGGGCCTTAAGGTGGGACCAAATTATATTTATATCCACTTTAAGACCCCTTTTCACTGTCAGAGTGGTGTAAAGTGGCATTAGTGTAAACAAGACTCAAACACTATAGGTATGATACAGAAGTGACCTTGATGCAGGCAGCATAGATCTTCCCACTGTCCCAGCTCTATCAGCATGTTGGGATTAATGTCTTCATAGACATAAGATAACATTGTTGATAACATCCCGGCTGGAGGGAAATCATTTGGGTTTGGGAGAGAAGTACTGGAGGAGGGAATACACAAAGTCTCTATATTATGGCCTTCCTTAAGCACAAATAATCATTAGTTTAGCTAAGGACTACAGGATGACCTCCTGTACTACAACGTACCCTGGTTGGAAAGACAAAACTTCATGGGAGGAATGAACAGGATCCAAAGTCAGCTTAAAAGGCACATGTAATAATTTGTGCAAGCATGCAACACCCTTCATACACAGTATATATTACAAATGCATTTGAGTTTGGTGCTTATGATCTGCGCTATGCCAGGCTGCTGCGGCAGAGGGAATGACAGTGCTCAGTGCTTCTCAAAAGAGATACAGCAGAAACAGAACGGATCCAGAGATAGGTAATGTAACTGATTAGAGGTATGGAAAGACCTTCATATAAGGAGAGATTAAAAAGAGTGGGGGCTCTACAAAGTAATGAATGGTTTAGAGAAGTTATATTGTGTGCTCTGTTTACCCTCTCTCATAACACGGGAACAAGGAGGCATTCAAGGAAATTTAAAGGAACCTTTTAAAAATAATACAATTAACCTTGAGTGCCACAAGATCACTAAAGCCAAGAGCTTAGCAGGAGTCAAAAAAGAATTAGATTATTCATATGAATAATGGGAACATCCAGTTACATTAAGTAAGATAAATGTATATCTATAAATATTTGGGATATAGATAGTAAAGCTTTAAGTCATAAACCAACCTCTAACTTCCTATGGGTAGGAAGAAATTTCCCCCATGGACAGATTATTTCATAATTATCCAGTATGGAATTTTCTGCACTGTTCTAAGATCCATCTGGTACAGATCATTGTGAAAGACAGGATATTAGGCTAGATGGTCCCACTGGCCTGATTGGTACATGGCAATTGCTATTTTCCTTTAAAAACTGAAATAAGAATCATGCCATCTCTGTACTCTCTACATCCCTGATTCAGCAAAGCACTTGAACATGTGTTTAACTTTAAGGCTGTTTGAAAGTCCCATTGAATTTAATGGGACTTATACACATGGTTAAGTGCTTTGATGAATAAGGATGGATTTAGGCCTGTGCTTAAATGATTTGTTGAATCAGGATCTAATCTCGCTTCTAAAAAAAAAAAAAAAAAGGTGTGGGTGACTGGAAACTGCACATTGCTGGGCTACACAAGGCCCCCTAATGCTCTAGAACTCCAAGCAGTAACTTGTCCTACTTGGAATTAAATTTGGTCTTGTCACAATGAGAAACAATGGGAGCTAAGGATGGTTTTGTAGTTAAGGCATTGCATAGACTCAGGAGACTTGGGTTCAATCCCATCTTCTGCCAAAGACTTCCAGTGTGACCTTGGGTCAGTCACATCATCATTCTATTCCTCAGTTTCCCCATCTATAAAATGAAGGTTTATAGCACTTCCCTTCCTCACAGGGGCGTTGTGGGGATAAAATCATTAATGTGTGTGAGATGCTCGGACAATGTGGTTGTGGGAACCATATAAGCAGATATAATCTGAAGAGGAAAGGAAGGCTTTAAAGATCATCACAGTGGGAGTATTTTAAGTTATGCAGAATAAGCCTAAATGCCTTACTTTCATTGTTTGTTTCATCATTTTTCTTACTATTTTTCCCAGTTTCTGCCATTCTGTAACTCTATATATCCTGTCTTCTCCTCTCCGTTTGCTCTTGTGGAGAAATCATACAAGTGCAGCACAGACACTGCATGCCCCCCGCCACAGGTATAAACAGCAGTGTAAGCAGTGAGGCACTGCTTAGGTGAGTAGAGTAAAACAAACCAGAATCTTAAGGTATGTACCCTACACAGCTCTCTATATGGTCAAGCAATACCCCTTTGTCTACACTGCTATTTTTTAGCAGCATAGCATCCAGCTGCCTCTACCCTGCAGGAGCCTTTTCCCACTGCCTCCCCCCAGCCAGAACTTTTCACCGCTCTGTGGAGCTACATACTGCAGTGTGGACGCAGCCTGCTTTTCACTGGGGCATGTAGCTATGCATATGCTACACACTATCACCGCTGTAGGCAAGGCTTGGGAGATGGATTTGAGCCATGAAATCCAGATCGATATTTAAAAAAAAAAAAATTGGGGTGGGTGGGGAGTTTAGAAAGTAGGGTTTTGTCTCAGCCCATCACAGAAAAAGCACCAGTCACAAAGTTCAGGTGTGGATTCAAACTTCCATGTGATTTGGGAGTGTTTGGATGTGGGAGTTCAGTTCAGGCTCATCTCTCTGGTCACAATGCTGAATTCATGACACTCAAATCCTTTCCACAGCACCAAGTCTGTGTCATTATAAACACAACACTATGATTTCCCTGCAGGCTGAAGCAGAAGGGGAAGCTAGGCAGCAAACAGCAGAGAACTTGTTTAAAAAGCAACAACAAAACTCTTCAATAACATCAACTGCAAAACATAGGAGAATCCTGATCCTAGAAAAATGTTCTCTTAATTCTGGTTTGCCTGTGTGCAAATCTCTGCTTAAATAAATACTTAGGGGCAGAATTTTGGTGCCAGCCTCCTTCATTGCAGAAACAATTTTGTGTTCACAAATCCTACCACCAAGACACGCCAGTACCCACAGATCAGGCATTAAGATTTCCAAAGGGTAAGATTTAAATGTGCAATTAATCGTTAAGTGCAGAAATGCAGGCACAATTAATTATAGTCTCAAAATTCTATCTGCAAAAACAAAGGCCAAGTTGAGACCCTTTCAAAATCAGATTCTTAAAGAGAATGAGTCACTGAATCACCACAGAGAACATTACAGATGGGCAGTGTAGCAATAAGTGCCAAGGGCTGCTCCCCCTGTATCTGGGAAAGGGTAGAGAGGTGAGCAGTTTGCGGGAGTGGGGAGTAGTTGCATGCATGTGGGGTCTGCATTACAACAGGTTGGAGTTTTAGGTCATGTCACTGTTACAGCGTGAGCTGCACTTTAGACCACTATTAGTCCCTCTCAAGTGTACCCCGGACACAACAAGCGTGGATTCCTGCACCTAATGAGTGGAGCCCCCTGTTTCCCAACCATATTAACCTGACAGGTCTAACCATATTTCCCACCTTTAAACTGTTTTCCTCAGTGGACCAGTGACAATGGCTGATTAAAGGTGACTTGAAATAGCTTCTTCAAAACAAAGCATTGTTTATTCCCGTATGTAGTACACAGAACAAAGAAAAAAAACACACTAAGGGACTCTACGCACCTATTCCCCCTTACCTAAATCTTAACTTTCCCTGCAAGCTTTTGTGAATTCCCTTCAGCCCACTCACCTCCATCTCTGGGGTGGGAGGTGCAGTCTATCCTGCTGCATTCTCTTGTCCTCTGTGGTGTTGCCTCTGCCCATGTCTCACCCTGGGCAGCTGCCGGCCACTCACTTAACTCCTTCTTTCCTGTACCTTTAAGGTTCAGTATTCCCTTTGATCCTAGGTTAAGGCCTGAGAAGAATAAACCTTGCCAGCCTTGCTAGAGCCAGGTAGGGGGAATTCTCCAATTAATAGCTTCCCCATTGTTTCCTCAAGGACCTCTGGAATTCTCTTGAACCCTACCTTATCTTTGCCATTGTTGTTTCCAGTTTCTTTCTCCCCCTCGCCCTAACTTTGATTTAACTCCTTACAGTCAAGCAGGACGATATCGAACACATAAACTGAGGCAAAATAATAATACACAACTTCCTCAATTCAACAATCGCTGGTTCTAGAACAAAAGGCCTAACACATTGAGAAGGAATTCTCCTCTGCTTGCATGCACACGCCCCCCTGTTCTGACTGACTCATATTACCACCTACTGGCCTTAAGCTGCCACATGGGAGAAGATGTTATGAAAAGTTTCAGAAACAAAATCAAGGATGAAATTCACCCCAGTGTGTAGAGAACCAGAGCAAGACCCTACGAACCTTTCACATCCTACCTTATAGATTCAGACTGTAGAGAGGGGCCTTATACTGATGGACTGCAATGGAGTGAATTACAGGATAGTAAAATCCTGGGGCAAAGCATGGGGGAATCGAACGTATCCTCATTGTTTATATGTGAAATCCTCTATTGCTTTTACTTGACTATTCAGTTCAGTACAGTCCCAAAAAAACCAGTAGTTTCTTACAACAGGTAATATAACCCTGTACACCACTTTTGAGAGACAGATGTTAAACAACCCCTCTCTGATGTGCAGTTCCTGGGTGGCTCAGGAGCAGCTTGCACATCAGAGATGGCACATGGAATGTACTCCACAGTCAGCACCTGCCTTCATCCTTAACATGGGGGGATGCTCCACTGAGAGTGCCAGCATGCAGGGCTGTTTCAATCCGAGAGCTCACTGTAGTGATTTAGATTTCTTTTCCTGTCACCACCACAGCTGTAGCCGCTCTTGCAAGAAGGCAGTGCCTGCTACTTTGCTGAAAGACAATCCCTGTAACTTCCAGCTGCGAGCATGTGTGGTCAGGCTTTTGTGGGCAAAAAGTGGTGGTTTCCTATTTCCGTAGTTGATTTCAGCTTGTAAGTACAGTACCAAAAGGACTAAAGCCCACAGTGACTCACCCCAGTTACGTTAAGAAAAACATCTTAACTCTTTTGTGAGAGTCAGGTGCATTGATCCAGTGTCTACTCTTTTCTTTCACATATACAAAGAGATAAGCCACAGGCAGATAACCTCACCATCTCCCTTTATTTCCCTGCTCCCCAGTCTTTCCCCTTTCTTATGCAATTTGTCCTAGCTTTTCAGTGTTAGAGTCTGGAATGCACGAGACTTCTGATGGAGGGTTTGCAACAGAAGTTGAATGAACCCAACAAATGAGGATCCAGTTGCTTTTTTTCATCTGTTTAAAAACTTATCTCAAATGATAGGGATGCCTAGGAAGGTTCCTAGATGTTAGAGTGTCCAGAGCTCTGCAGAAATGGGGCTTACCTGGGTATAGACCACAGATGTCAGGGAGATTGTGAGCCTGGATCCAACCTCCATTAAAATCAGTGGGAGTCTTTCCATTTACTTGAATGGGTTTTTTAATCAGGCCCTATGAAATTTGGATCTAGAGGTATCCTGGCCTCCAATCACCCTGAATTGGCCAAGTAAATCACTGGGAAGTCATTGTCCTGTAAATGATGGCAGGTAGAATATTCATGTGCCTAGACAGATGCTGCTTGATAAAGTGTGGGCTTTCCCCCAGGGTGGTACCCAGTGCACCATTGCTATAGAGAAAGCTACGTGCAGTAAAGGGAGAAAAGCCCTTTCCCATTTAAGACAGAGTTCTCTGCTTTTATAATATGAAACACTCTTTTCTATTTTTCTTTCAAGCTCTGGAGGCTTGGAATTGCCTCCAAACTTTTGACCCTAACTCAGACCTGCTTGGGGTGACCCCTGCCTCGCTGATACATAGTCATAGATTGTTGCTTTCTATTGCCTAGCCAGATCCTTTTTCTCTCAAGCAGCTAGCTCTCTAGGAGTGAGCATGCAGATTACTCTTCTTTCTGGTACTGCATTACTGAGCTGTTTAAAGGCAGACAGGGAAACCCCATTGCTTGATAGATTTAAAACTGAACTGGAAAAGGCACTGAACAATCTACTTTAGGGAGAAATCTTTCCTCAGCAGGAAGAGAAATTAGCACTGCAGGTTTTTTCCACCTCTGGCGATAAGTGTGGCCAGGGCAACTGGGGCTATACTGCTCTCTAGAGCATACCCCGGTAAGTGCTCCTAAAGATCCCACTTGCTGCCCTTGAAATAAACTAAGAAAAAGGAAAAGCCATGGTAATATAGCCTGACCTCCTTCAGAGTAAGAATCCAGGATTGCTAGGGAGGCAGTGTAATTTACACCACCCAGTGGCTGCCTGGTTGAATCTAGATCCATTTACCCACCTGGAGTGAGTTAAACTTGCCATTTGAAACCTTTTACGTTGCCTATTTTTGTTTTAACTTTGAAAGCTGAACACTGCATTTATACTATTATTTTGCATGGGATTTCCTATAGTTTTTAGAAGAGATAAAAATAAGGCTTGTATAATCTCTCTGAATTTGAGCTCTTTAGTTCTTCGAACCAACCAGTGTGCACTTAACTATCTATGTACTTTTGACCTGAGTGTTTGCAATGATATAATTTCAGGATGTGCACACATGTCCAGTACATATGGTTTTAATTGCACTTACCTGCAGTCTTCAAAGGGCCATAACTTTGTTAAATCAAACCCAGTTTTAATCACACTAAGCAAAGATGTTAGCCCTCAATGAGGACTATGCCAGACTTCACAGTTCTGTCACTCTTTCTGCAGCCATGTTAAAAAAAGCCATGGTTATTGCAGGGAAGGAGATTCTAAACCCAGCCATTATTCAACAATCACTGCTGAGATTTTACTTCCACTTGCCTCCCCCCACTCCAAAAAAAATTGCATCTTCAAGCAGACCAAAAAAAGTATTTAGCTCCAAAGGTGAAGTTTTCAGAGCGTTACAGACATAGATCCAGTGAAATAAAGGATTACAACAGAAAGTGTTCTACAGCCTTAACAATTGTGTTTGCTGCTAACAGCCTGAGCACAAGAGAACTGTATTAGCATGAATGCTAGGGATTCCTCCAGTGTAAAGCCAGCATAGGGAATTTTACTCTTCCCCCTCTCTACCCTCTGCAGAGAAGGAGTCTTGTGAATGAGGAGAGGCAAGAAGAGAATATGGCTAGAGATGGGAGGAGGCAGCTGAAGTACATTGCACTCTGGTGATCCTCAGCCAGCTGAGCAATACCAAGGGCCCCCCACTAGCCAGAGTAACTTGGGGCAGCCTTTAGGCTGCTCTAAATTTCATCTAGGGACTATGTGATTCCCAGTCAGGCCAAGGATCTGGGGAGCATAAAGGTGGCTTAAAGCCACCTTCCACCCACCCCAACAATCCAAGTGAGGCCACAAGCAAAGCTCAGCCAGACCCAGGGTTCTTTTCTCCCTATCTTATTTTTCCAAAACATCAGATTTATGTTTTAAATACTTGAAGCAATTTTTTACTTATATTCATTTATTTCAAAATATGCACAAGCTGATAAATGCACTGTAGCATGCGTAGGACGAGCATTTCATCCTGCCTGCTAATGACTCTTGGAAGCTTTAGTAGCATCTTTTCATTAATAAAACTATTATTTATTCCATACCTTCACTTCTAGACAAAAGAGACAATGAGGTAATTGTCTTACACATTCTGCTAGTCGAAATTAACCAGAATGTAAGCAACACAGAAATGAGACAAAGTTGCGGAAAGGAAAAGATGAGTAGGACACTGCACAATGCTAAACTTCATCTGGGTATGTAAACAAAAATCATAGTTTTTAAGAAAAAAATATGACTTCTCACTGCCCATCTAATAATTCCATTACAAGACATCAACATGTCAAAATAGCTCCGGATTCCTTTGCAGTGAAAAACAGGTTATTCTTAAACAGTCTGTGTTTGTCCATCCCTGGATGTTAGCAATTACGTTGCCATTTTAAACTCTAGTTTAGACCCAAATATTATTCCCAAGGCTGTCAAGGAATACATGTTATGAGAAAGTTCCTCCTCTACCTTGGTGGGTCCTGCGCTTATTGGCAGATTTGCTCACCTCAGTGATCTCCCCCACAGTCTGGATCAACTCCTCCTGTGTCTGATCAGAATTAGGAGGTTTGGGGGGGAACCCAGGCCCACCCTCTTACTCCGGGTTCCAGCCCAGGGGCCCTTATGGATTTGGCAGCTGTCTGTAGTGCCTCTTGTAACAGCTGATGTGACAGTACACCTCCCTGCGCTACTTCCTCAAGGCTCCTCCAAACACTTTTTATCCTCACCCACAGGACCTTCCTCCTGTTCTGATACATTGAACTCCTTATATCCTCCAGCAGCCACCTCTTCAGTCTTCAGCTCGTGTCTTCTTGCTCCTACACTCTCACACACACATTCTCTCCTCTGGCTCCTCCCATCTGACTGGAGATGAGCTCCTTTTAAAAACCCGGGTCCGATTAGCCTGCTTGATTGTTCAGGTGTTTCTAATCAGCCTGTCTGGCTTAATTGGTTATAGCAAGTTCTTGACTACTTAGTGCAAGCCCTGCCTCTGGTCCCTCAGGAACAGAAAACCTGCTTCTCTGGGGCAGAGAGCTGAGCTCAGCTCCTGTTTGACGCTCTGTAGAGAAGGAGGAGAGGGCTGCTGCTGTTGCTGTTCCTGCTGCAACTGGTCCCTCGCTGCTGCTGTTGCTGCTGCTCCTGCTACTCTGATTTTCTGCTTCCTGCTGTCCCCTGGCTGGATTAGACACCAACCACCACCCCTCTCTCTGCTATCTCTCACTGGCTGGCTAGTAATTTCCCCCCCTCGGTTACCTGCTGTTACTCCTACCCCAGCCCTTGAGGGTGAGGGTGCTGGGCCTGATTCCCAGAGGAGGCGGGGGATGTGAGGGACCCTGGCTCTTGTTGCTGAGGACCACCTTCCTGAGCGGGGTCCCTCTCCTGGACACCGGGACCACCACCCACCTGGAGCTGCTGGACTTACGTAGTGCAGTGTGGCGAGCTGTTGGAGCCTGGGCAGGAGTGAGGAGGTAGGAGGAGACCGTCTGCCTGCTGGGAGACCTTGTGAAGACAACTTGTGGAGGGGGTATTCTGGACTGAGACCTGATTGAACTGTGCTCTTGTGGTGTGGGAGTTGGACTGTGTCTGTGGACACCGGGGGTGTGCGCAGGGAGCCTCCCCCCGGTCCATCTGTTTCCCTTCGCCCCACACCATCGTTGCCCTCCACCACTTCCTGCTGGTGTTTCCTTCGCTTTGGACTCCTGCGTCTGGGAACTGAGCTGTCGCTGACCACCCGCCCCTTCCATCGTTTGGGCCTGCAGCAGCAGCAGTCCTATTACATTGACTTTTGCACAAGTGCCTGTGGGGCACCACTTCCCCGTGCCCCTGGACTGGCCCTTTCCTTTTGTCTGCCCAGCTAATTTCCCTCTGTGGCCCTGCAGTTCTGCCCAGCCCTGCAGCTAAATGCCCCGTGGTCCCTCGGCTCATTCCAGCTTGGCCCTTTCTCCCCCACCCTGGCTCCCCCAGCCCTGATTGGTGTTCCTCCCCTCGTGCGCCCACGCCCCCATCCCATGCGCTTGTGCCCTTTCCCCCATTTTGAAAGTTTTTCCCTTGTTCACTGCACCCCCACTCCTCTGCCATTGTCCCCCGAATCCCCCATGCAACTGGAGGAAGCCGGGAACTCCCTCTGCGTCCGGTGCACTGTTCGATCGCTTCCACCCCTAGGTCCTTGTTACTCCCCGCCCCTTTAGCCTTCCCCTTTCTGGCACCCTCCTCCCCTGCTGCGCAGCGGATGGAGGGTGGTCGCCTCCTCTCCTTCCCCTCCCCTCCGCTGTTTGTCCCCCTCCCGCTCATCGTTATGGCGGGGAAGAACACGGCGGGGGGACCTCACGCGAATGCTCCACTGCCCCTCCTCCAACCTGCCCCATGTCCACTGCCCTGCCTCCACCTCGGACCGCCGCTGTCGATACATACCTCGCCCCTCCTGGGACACTGGCAGCGGCGAGTACGGCGGAGACCCCCCCGCCTGCGCTGCTCCCACCACCGCTTCCACCACCCATCTAAGCGGACGGGCCCCTTTCCACCTTGACCAGGAAGCACGGCGTCCGTTTGCCTCCTGGTGCCGCCTCGCACCACGTGAGAACGATCGTGCGGCATGGCAGGTGGTGGAGCCACGCCACCGTTGCGGCCTCCAAATGTACAGGATAGTGTGGTCTTCTTCATCGCATCGGAGCCGCGCACAGGAGGCAGATAGAGAGGGCTTAGGTGGGGGGCGTGTTCGTCCCCCTGGAGCGCGTTGGAGAAGACTTGGGGTCCGCTTGGTTCCTGATGTCCGTCCCTCCTTTCTGCGCCAATGCCGCCCTGTTGCCCGCCCTTTCTCCCTAGGTGAGCGCCCCATCGTCCATGCATCAACCTCTCCCTTGCTGCAAGGACCCGCCCTCGTCACGTCTCTCGTTCCGCCGGCAAGTGCAGCTTTCAACTGCCGCTGGCGGTGCGTTGGCGGGGAGGTTGTCGAGGGGTCCTTTTTCTGGTCACCCCTACAGGGGCCCACTACGGGTGCATATTCGACGGAGCCCCCGGTGTCTACCTTGTCGGGCGATGGGGCACGTCCGGAGGCATTGCCCCTTGCCAGCACGGAGTAGCGTCCGGGACCACTGAGCCCCGGCATGGTGCGGCCCTGTCATCGCGGTACCCCTGGCTGCTCCTGGCACCCGAACGCCTGCCCCTCCCCTCGGTTCCATCACGGTGTGGAGGAGGTTGCAGCGGGGGGAGCTACCGCCGTGGGCATGGGAGAGTGCTCATCCCAGGGGGAATCTTCCCTCACTTCTGCCGTCCCACCCATGCTCCGAGTCCCTGAGCCATTGCTTGCCCCCCGATTCCGACCGTTTAGCCATCCCCCGGATGACTGCCATGGAGGGCGCGTCTTTGATGCAGGGGAACGTGGGCAAGCGGAAGGCTCGAGCTGTTACATACTTCAGATTGGAGGCCCCCCGTAAGAGCAGGAAGCGGACGGCACCGATGACGGCCTCTCGCCTTGCCCCTGTGACACCCATTTCTGTGGCTACGGCTGGGGACGTCGTGGCGCAACTGGAGATAACGCCACCCTCCTCCGGGGTCACTTCCGTGGAAGCCCCAAGGGAGCCTCTCTACACCCTTCCCACTCAATGCTCTGTGAAGTGCCAAGGTGGGTGTCGCCTTGGGTGCTACTGAGAGGCCCTGGGGTGGTGGATTGGTGATCTCCTTCCATCTATGAGAAGATCGAGGCCCTGGGTCTGACCCCAGTCACGCAGGGGGAGGACAACCCTCTGCCAGCGGGCCTCGATCTGGGCGACCTCCACCCGGTCCCCTGTCTCCGAGTTCCTTTCCCCTGACCGCTGCTTCTGCTCCCACTCTGAGGGTCCCTGGATTCCTCCATCGACACGGCTGCGGTGGGCCCTGTTGATGCCGCGAGCCCCTTGGGCGACGGCCAGTGCCCCGCTGCGAGGTCCGGTTCCAGGGGTGTCTCTCTTGGCTGTGGAGGACCCGCTCTCCTTCCTCCAGGCGGGACCCATCTGCCGAACATCTCTTCTGGATGCCGAGGCTGCCACACGTGCCACATGGCTGTGCCCGGCATCATTAGGGGTCCCCTTCCCACTTCAGATCCTGAGCTGGCCAGGAGGACAACCATACAGTGGCTCACCTGTAGAGGCTCAGGATCCCGTTCTGCCCCCTTCAACAGATTCTCTCCCTGTTCCCTGCCCTACTACTGTTAGCCCTAATCCCTTGTCCCCCCCACCTCGTGTGCTGCCAGTGCCAACCCTGGGAATCCCCCAGAGGCGGCTCCGCATAGTTTTTCTTTTCCCACCCACCAGGGGCTGCTAGTTCTCCTTCCACACCCCTTGTTGAACCGGGGAGCGGGGCGGGTCGCGTGGCGTCGCCATCGGACGTACACGCTCGGAGGGTCTGCCCACTCTGCCTTGCCCGCCTTGGGGTGGCACGGGGCTGTGACGGGGCCCACTGGGGACAGTCATCGATCAGTGGACCCCGCCCCACCGTGTGCATGGGAGGAGCTGGGAGTTCCTCGACCGACGTCCGTGCTCCCGTAACAAAAGTCCAGCTTGCGCTCCAGGTATGGGGGATTTCTCATCAGGTCCTCGCCGGCCACGAGAGGCTCATGGGGGGGTAAGGGACGGACAAGCAGCGCCGCGGGCTCTACCACGGGCTCCGCCTTCTTCGTGGACACTTCTTAGTCACCTATGGTGGTCACGGATTGGCCGGCCTGCGGAGGCGGGTTGGTGTTCGCTGCGAGGACCCCCCAGCCCTCCTCAGAGCCCGCATTCATCTTTTGCACACATTAAACACCGTGCTATAGGATGGTCTCCGCAGGACACCAGGTGCTCTTCCTACCTCGGGAGAGGGTACTCTGGATTTTCCTGCAGGAGACCCTAACGGTCCGCCGCTGAAGCTAGCTGTGGCTGGAGTGGGGGAACAGGCCTACTTTGCACTCTGGGTTGGCACTGGGTGGCAACCCTGTTCCCAACCTACGGGCCCGAGTGCATGAGGGGTCACTGAGGCTGTCCGGGCCGCCGCTGCAACCTCCGGGTCCGCATAGAGGGCTTGTAGTTAATCTCTCAATGTTTATGCCCCACATCGGCCCGAGAGGTTGCGTTTTTTATCAGCAGGCGTCGCCTCTCCCTCGCTCCCTGGATCTCTGAGGCCTGGTCCTGGGAGGGGACTTTAATTACACCATTGAGGAACGGAGGGGACTTTAATACCACCCTCGAGGAACGGGACCGCTCGGGGACCGAGCAGTGCCCGGCCGCCGCGGACGTCCTCCGGGAGATTGTCGAACGCCACTCCCTGGTGGACGTCTGGCGCGACCACCCACCACCCGGACGACGTTTCGACTTTCACCTTCGTCCGGGTGGAGGCCCATCGGTCGCGCCACTCCCGGCTGGACCGCATTTATCTGTCACGTTTCCACCTTTTACGGGCCCACTCCTCCGGCGTTCGGCCGGCCCCCTTTTCGGATCACCATCTTGCCACCGTGACAGCCTCTCTCTGCGCGGAGAGGCCGGGGGCCGGCCTATTGGCACTTTAATAATAGTTTGCTGGGGATGCGGCTTCGTGGCGTCCTTCCGGGAGTTTTGGCTGGCCTGGCGAGGGCAGCGGCGCGCCTTTTCCTCGGCGCGGCGGTGGTGGGATCTGGGGAAGGTGCGCGCCCGGCTCTTCTGCCGTGACTACACCCGGGGCGCCAGCCGGCGGAGGGATGCGGCCATAGAGCAGCTGGAGCGGGAGGTCTTGGAGCTGGAGACAAACGAGGAATCCCATCCCTCTGCAGAGCGTTGCCGGGAGCAGGGAGCGGGAGGAAGGCTCCGAAGCCTCACAGGACCATCGGGCTGGAGAGTGCTTTTGTTCTCATCCCGTCCACCTCCTTCGGAGAGGACCGCGGCTCCACGCTTCTATCCCTACGCCCTGGATAAAGGAACGGGGAGGCAGAAACACGTCAACCTGCCTTCCTGGCAGGGACCGGCAACCCCTCACGGACCCGGCGGGTATGGAGGGCCAGGGCCTCTACAACGGCCTTTATCTCCCCGGATCCGACCGTCCTAACGCTTGCAGGAGTTACTCTGGGACGGGCTCTCCGACGGTCGGCTAACACCGAAGGCGACAGGACCGGCTAGAGGCCGCCTCTCACCGCTGGCCGCATTCTCGGAAGCCCACTCCGTCGCTATGCCCACCAATAATCTCCAGGCATGACGGGCTGGACCGTGGAGTTCTTACCGCGCTCGCCTTCTGAAGACGTATCTCGGCGCCAGACCTGGTCACTCCGTCTAATTTCATGCCGAGTCTCCTTTAGCAGGCGGCCAGGTCCATCCCTCTCCTTCATGCAGGCGAGCCGTGCCTCGCCTACTGCCAAAGAGGGGAACCTCCCGCGATCCTTACGGAATTAGGCGCCCCATTCGCTCCTCAGCATCGGACTACAAAATCATCAAAAGCCAACTTCTCGACTTGAGGGCTAGGGTCCGTTGCTGGGGCTAGGTCCATCCAGGACCAGACCTATACCGTCCCGGCCGCACTTATCTTTATAATTGTACCTGGTCCAGGACCTCTGGATAGACGTGGTGTGGATGGTCTTTCATTCGCCCTCTTGTCCTGGTTCAGGAGAAAGGCGTTCAAGGATGAATCACGAGGTATTCGCCTGGATACTCTCAGGCGTTCGGGTTCGGACCCCGTTTTTGTGGTTTTCTCCAGGTGCTTACGCTTCTGCAGTGAGTGTCTGGTCAGGCTAAACCATGGACCCTGACACGAGCCAGTCAGCTTCAGGAGCGCGGGGTGCTGCAGGGGAGCATCACCCTGCGCTGCCTGGCACCCGAAGCACTTGCCCCCTCCTCCCTCGGTCCATCACTGTGGGGAGGGTTGCCACCGAGCTACCGCCGGATGTGGGGAGAGGCTTTCCCAGGGGACTCTTCCCTCCTTTTGCGTCCCACCCACTGCTCCCCAGTCCCTGAGCCATTGCCCTTGCCCCCCGATCCGACCCCTGTTAGCCAGCCCGGATGATGCCATGGAGGGCTGTTCTTAGTGCAGGGGAAGCGGGCAAGCGGCGTCAGCTCTTACATACCTTCGATTGGAGGCCCCCCGAGCAGGAGCGGGGCACGATGACGAGGCCTTCCGCCTTGCCCCTGCTGACCCCTTCTGTGGTGACGGCTGGGGACGTCGTGCAGCACGGACGGAATGCCACCCTCCTCGGTCCCTTCCCCTGGAAAAGCCCCCAGGGAGGGCTCTCTCCCCCCTCCTTCCGCTCGAAGCCGCTGGCGAGTGCTGTGGGTTCGCCTGGGTGCTAGTGTGAGGAGCCCTGGTGGGTGGTGTGGTGATCTCCTTCCATCTATGAGGAGATCGAGGCCCTGGGTCTGACCCCAGTCACGCAGGGGGGACACCCTCTGCAGCGGGCCTCGATCTGGGCGACCTCCCCCGGTCCCCTGTCTCCGAGTTCCTTCCCCTGACCGCTGCTTCTCTCCCCCTCTGAGGGTCCCTGGATTCTCCCATGACCAGCTGCGGGTGGGCACCTGTTGAGGCCGCGAGCCCCTTGGGCGACGCCAGGCCCCGCTGCGAGGTCCGGTTCCAGGGGTGTCTCTCTTGGGGGTGGAGGACCCGCCTCTCCTTCCTAGGCGGGCCCATGCCCGAACACTCTCTCTGGATGCCGAGGCTGCCACACGTGCCACATGGCTGGCCCGGCATCATTAGGGGTCCCCTTCCTCTAGATCCTGAGCTGGCCAGGAGGGACCACTCCAGTGGCTCACCTATGGGCTCAGGACCTGCCTTCTGTCAGCTCGGAGGAGTTCCGCAGCGGTGCCCCCTCTCGCGGCCGGAGCTGTACGCCCTGGTGATCGAGCCTTCCTCTGTCTCCTCTGCGAGCGGTTGACGGGGTTGGTGCTTCGGGAAGCCAGAGCTTGCAGCTGACCTGTCGGGCGTACGTTCGATGACGTGCTCCTCGTGATCCAGGAACCCGGCGATTGGCCGGGTGGAGGTCCTTAACCAAGGCTGATGTACTTCAGCGGCCTCCATTCCACCCGGGTCACTGGCGTCTAAGAGCTCTTGGCCTGGTGCTCGGGGAGGTGGAGTACGCGATGCTCCCTCCCACCCGCGCTCAGGCCATCCGGCTGGAGCGCTGCGGTCCGCTGCTCTTCTTGCTGCATCCTTTCTGCCACGCCGCTCCGCCGAGTAACTGGCACGGTTTGGAGGCGCCGCTGACGCGAGCAGCTCCGGAAATGACAGGACTAACTCCGGTGCCTCTCCCTTCGGGGTGGACCCCAAACAAACCCCCACTGTGACTTAATCAACTGGTTCTTAGTTCCATGCTCTTGGTACCGGCTCAACACCCTGGTCCTGGCCCGGCGATTTCCTGGCCACACCTACGACGGCGATTCTGGGGTTCTTTTGTGGCCAGGGACGCATGGTCTCTGCAGGAGTCCTCCATCTGCCCCTGGAGGAAAGGGGGCAGGCCTGAAGTGCCTCCGCACTCAGGTCGTGTCTTCGCCTCAACAGGCCCTGCAGAGCGCTCCTGATATGAGTGCAGTAGTCGGTGTCGAGCCATACGGCGCACGCCTTCCTCTGGCGCTCTCCGGGGCTCCGATACGAACTGGAGGCTCTTTTACCTCCATCCGAGAGGTCTTCCTTGAGACCCTCTCTGGGTCTTGCCGGTCTTCTATACCAAGACCTTCTCGGACCTGAAGCTCATTTTCCACTACCAGTCCGTGCGGACACCACGTGGGGGCCGACCTCCACCTTGGGTGGAGAAACCCTGGCACACAATACCCAGCTTCGTGTGCAGGTGCGGTCCCCGCAAGTGTGCAGAGGCTGGATCTTCGGCAGAGTCACCAGGGTCGGATACCTCTGACTACGACGGGGAAATTGGCTGGATCCCTGGACGCTCACGCCGGCGCATGGGGTCTCCAGACTCATACTCCCGATGCGTACTTCAGATGGTGAGCGGCCACTTTGTTGCCTGCTGCTCTCGGGCTACCTCGACTCAGGTCCTACGAAGGGCACCCCCTCTGCTATTCCCCCCACCCACCCTCCACCCCGGGCCCTGTGGACATTTACTATAGGGCCCTGGCCCGTCGTCTGGCCCAACGGCCCCCATCACCCTTTCACTGCAAGCGCTGCAGATGTGCAGCCGGTTTCTGTTTTCAGACCGCGCCACGGAACTTCTTACACACTCGGCCCACACCACTCACTACCTCACAGCCTGTTCCGTCCCCCGTATACCCAAGGCCAGGGCGTGACTCTGGAACCGTCCAGCCTCGTCGAGCGGTGAGAAGACCCGGTGTGGCCAGCTTGTACTCTGCCCCTGGTCTGCGGCCCGCTGGATGGTCAGTTGGTGGCTCCTTCATGGGCCGTGAGCACGGCGCGGTGTACTTGGCGCCGGTTCACAGCTTGTCCCCAACACCGTGCCGCTTGCTGTGAACAGGAGACCTATGGCGCACGTTACTTGGAGTGTGCCAGGTTGCAGCGCTCCTGTTCGCGCTCCTCCTGATAATCTTCTTGCGTTTCTGGTTGCACTTTCCCCTCACCTTTTAATCTACGCACTCCCCTTTCCGATACGGCCCCACAAAAGTCGCGGATCTCCTTCTCAAACCTCCTCTTGGCCTGGCAAAATAGCCATCTGACAGCACCAGGAGGGAGGTTGCCTGTAATGGATTTCTTGCACACGTGGGGCCTTTTATCCGCTCCTGCTGTCGTTCATCATCCGAGGATTCCTGCTGGGCGGTGTCCACTGGCTCCCTTGATGCTGTCGAGGCAGCAGGGGCGGTGTCTGTTCTTGCGCGGTGCCGCCAGGTGTCCCCATCGGGTTCCCTTCGTTTAGCCCTGTGACCTCACTCCCGCTCCTGCTTTTTTTCATTAGTTGTCCCCCAGAATTACTTGGTGTTCTAGACCTGTGGATCCTCCCCTTAGGCTGGGGGGAGGTCCTTTAGAAGTGGACGGGCTTTGCCCGCCCACCCCTGGGATGCCAATAGGACCAGACTCTTGCACCCCACTGGCCTGGGTCTGTCACAGTGTTCAGTAAGAACTGTTAGAGACGTTTCTAAACTGCAGAATTACTTGGCACACAGCTTTTTATTGATTTGTTTGTTTGTTTATAAAGAGAAGTAAGTGGGGACACAGGGGGAGGGGAGAGCTAATATGAAATGGAGATAGTCACCGGAAAGTCACTAGGCTGAATTCAGCTCAGGTGAAATGTATTGGTCTATCTCAAATTAGGTATTGATCTCTGTCCAATTTCAAGTTCAAAAGGGAAAACAACACAAAGACCTCCACCATCCTTGCTAGCCGTTTAAACTGAGAAGACAAGGGTTGACTAAACCTAGAGATTTAACTTCCCCTCACCTTTTGAAGTAGACCCTCCAACATGAGACCACTTCAGATGCTACATCCAAGAGCATCACATACACACAGAGAAATGGAAATGACAACAAAGAACTCTGTGCTTTCAGAGGAGATAAGAGATATATACCCAACAACGCCTTCTGGGATCTCTCCACCAGAAAGGAATGGAGCCTCCTGTGGGCAACTCTGTTCACTCTCACCCCGGACCACAACTGAACCAACAACATCTCATGACTCACAGTAATGGAAGCAGTTGATCAATATATCATCATCAGAAATGGACCCCTGATCATCAGCCATCACCAGGAAGAGATCATCTACTGACCCAACACACAGAGCAGATTCTCTGTGCCATATCTTGGTTATAACCCTGATTTTCAAGGGTCAAGGCAGTTCTAGACATTCATATATGGCAAGAGTTGTCTCAACCCTTTAAATACTCTTAACCACCAAAGACATATTAAATACAGGTCAATGGTTGCATAGACTGCCCATGTCAAGAGATGGATTTTTGAACTGATGCCAGACACATGCTTCCTTTAAAGCAATCATCACCCTTTTCTCCAAAAAGGAGTAATTGTTAAACTCTACCAGCAAAGGAGTCAGTACCATTGGTCCAACATGAAAGAACACCACCCCCAAACTAGCCAGCTTTGCAACAGGGAGTCTCATGTGGAGAGGGGGCTCTGTCCTCCACCCACTCCCACTGAGAAACCCTTGGCTGCCTGCCCCTCAGACATGGTATTTGCTGGGGTCGTCACTGCGGGGCTGGGAGATGGCGGCAGTGTAACAGGCGCTGTAGTTGGTGCTCTTCTCAGGAAGGTGCAGTAGAGGAGGCCAACCCCCAGAACTAGCAGTGACACGGCAGCCCAGCCGATGTGGAGCTAGACCCCCGGCTTCCTCTTCTGAGCTTTGGACACCGGCGGGTTGTAGAAGTTCCAGATGATTGTGTTGGCCAACCAGCAGATGGGGATGAGACAGAGGATGCTGGAGACCAGAAAGATGGCTCCGGAGACCATTATAATTCACGCCTTGGAGCCTTTGTCCTCCACGCAGTTGGTGCACTTGGTGCCCACAACATTAGTATACAAACAGCTAAGATTTCCCCTCTATATTCCCCCTTGTCTCTTCTTTGTTCATGCAGTGATTTCCCATGTTCTCCCCCAGATTCTGACTCTACACCCAAGCCTCCATGTTTTTGGACTTATCTATAGGCTTTTTGTCTCCTGCCAAATCATTCTTGTTTTATTTTGGCATCACATTGCAATCATTTTGGTCAAAAGAATAGCCAGTTTTAAAAAATATGCCGCGAGGGTTGCCATACTGAAAAAGACCATGGTCATGTAGTTCAATAGCCTGGCTTATAGTTGCCGTTTCAGAGGAAGGTGAAACAAATTCATAATGTATCCAGCCACTATTACTTCATGGGTCTAATAATGCTAATTCTCTCTCACCCCTGCTGGTGATCAGCTGATGCACTTGCAATTTTTATCTTAGCTAGTACAATAGGTATCATTGTTAGTTATGGAAGCAAATCTCTTTTCGGATGTATTAGTTTTAATATTGTTTGGCAAAGTAAAGGTTAATCATAGTCTACATCTAAAATATGTTCTTATGGCTATTGTAAATACCTTGTGGGGTAGGTTTTGTTTGTTTGTTTTGAGTTTCCTCCCACCGCTCCTGCCCCTCACTTGTTTCTGATCTTGGCCTTGATGCTGCAGCCAGTTGTGCATCTGCTTTTGCCCACTAGTGAGTAGGAGATGGGAGGTGATTTTACTGCTGCAGATAGCGCTAGTGACACTAATACTGGAATACTGTGTACGGTTCTGCTGTCCAGGTTCTTTTTAAAAAGAAAGTTAAAAAACTGGAGAGGTACAAGAGTCACAAAAATGATTTGAGGCCTGAAGTAAATGCCAAGAACCAATGACTGGAAGTTAAAGCCAGACAAATTCAATTTAGAGATAAGGCACAAATTTTAATAGTGAGGTTAATAGTGGTCATGGAACAAACCACCAAGGAAAGGGGTGATTCTCCATCTCTGAGTCTTTAAATCAAGACTGGATGCCTTTCTGGAAGATATGCTTTAGTCAAACACAAATTATTGGGCTGAATTCAGGGGTAACTGGGTGAAATGCAATGGCTTGTGTTCTACAGAAAATCAAACTAAATGATCTAATGGTCCCTTCTGACCTTAGATTGATAGATTTAATGAACTGAAATAAGCGTGATGCAAAATATTTTTTGGCAGTTTTCCTGCTCCCATAAGCCTCCACTCTCTGCTATTCTCCGTGAGATTACAGCTTAGTTGGGAAAGTGGAATCAGTCTGAAAAGGAACAGATGAAGCACACAGCCCTACACCTTCCCATACACATATCCATTACAAACAAATATGAAAATACTTATGAAACACAGGGTGTTAAGGCAAGCTTAGGGCTTATCCAAAGCCCACTGAAGCTAATGAGTGTCTTTCCATTCACTTCAATGGTTTTTGATTCAGGACCCAAGTGCACAGTGGAAAAGCATGTGCTGAAACTTTAGATTGATTGAAGCATCATATTGATTCTGACAATCGTTACATGTGAATAAAAACATCGTAACAATTACTCCTTAAAAATGAGAGATGTGAGCAGTCAGTCTCTCTCTCTTGGGACATCCCTACGGAGTCTATAGTTTGGAATACCACCGACGCATTTAGCTAGAAAATAAGCACAGTTACAGCCATCTATCATATNTGCCTGCCCCTCAGACATGGTATTTGCTGGGGTCGTCACTGCGGGGCTGGGAGATGGCGGCAGTGTAACAGGCGCTGTAGTTGGTGCTCTTCTCAGGAAGGTGCAGTAGAGGAGGCCAACCCCCAGAACTAGCAGTGACACGGCAGCCCAGCCGATGTGGAGCTAGACCCCCGGCTTCCTCTTCTGAGCTTTGGACACCGGCGGGTTGTAGAAGTTCCAGATGATTGTGTTGGCCAACCAGCAGATGGGGATGAGACAGAGGATGCTGGAGACCAGAAAGATGGCTCCGGAGACCATTATAATTCACGCCTTGGAGCCTTTGTCCTCCACGCAGTTGGTGCACTTGGTGCCCACAACATTAGTATACAAACAGCTAAGATTTCCCCTCTATATTCCCCCTTGTCTCTTCTTTGTTCATGCAGTGATTTCCCATGTTCTCCCCCAGATTCTGACTCTACACCCAAGCCTCCATGTTTTTGGACTTATCTATAGGCTTTTTGTCTCCTGCCAAATCATTCTTGTTTTATTTTGGCATCACATTGCAATCATTTTGGTCAAAAGAATAGCCAGTTTTAAAAAATATGCCGCGAGGGTTGCCATACTGAAAAAGACCATGGTCATGTAGTTCAATAGCCTGGCTTATAGTTGCCGTTTCAGAGGAAGGTGAAACAAATTCATAATGTATCCAGCCACTATTACTTCATGGGTCTAATAATGCTAATTCTCTCTCACCCCTGCTGGTGATCAGCTGATGCACTTGCAATTTTTATCTTAGCTAGTACAATAGGTATCATTGTTAGTTATGGAAGCAAATCTCTTTTCGGATGTATTAGTTTTAATATTGTTTGGCAAAGTAAAGGTTAATTATAGTCTACATCTAAAATATGTTCTTATGGCTATTGTAAATACCTTGTGGGGTAGGTTTTGTTTGTTTGTTTTGAGTTTCCTCCCACCGCTCCTGCCCCTCACTTGTTTCTGATCTTGGCCTTGATGCTGCAGCCAGTTGTGCATCTGCTTTTGCCCACTAGTGAGTAGGAGATGGGAGGTGATTTTACTGCTGCAGATAGCGCTAGTGACACTAATACTGGAATACTGTGTACGGTTCTGCTGTCCAGGTTCTTTTTAAAAAGAAAGTTAAAAAACTGGAGAGGTACAAGAGTCACAAAAATGATTTGAGGCCTGAAGTAAATGCCAAGAACCAATGACTGGAAGTTAAAGCCAGACAAATTCAATTTAGAGATAAGGCACAAATTTTAATAGTGAGGTTAATAGTGGTCATGGAACAAACCACCAAGGAAAGGGGTGATTCTCCATCTCTGAGTCTTTAAATCAAGACTGGATGCCTTTCTGGAAGATATGCTTTAGTCAAACACAAATTATTGGGCTGAATTCAGGGGTAACTGGGTGAAATGCAATGGCTTGTGTTCTACAGAAAATCAAACTAAATGATCTAATGGTCCCTTCTGACCTTAGATTGATAGATTTAATGAACTGAAATAAGCGTGATGCAAAATATTTTTTGGCAGTTTTCCTGCTCCCATAAGCCTCCACTCTCTGCTATTCTCCGTGAGATTACAGCTTAGTTGGGAAAGTGGAATCAGTCTGAAAAGGAACAGATGAAGCACACAGCCCTACACCTTCCCATACACATATCCATTACAAACAAATATGAAAATACTTATGAAACACAGGGTGTTAAGGCAAGCTTAGGGCTTATCCAAAGCCCACTGAAGCTAATGAGTGTCTTTCCATTCACTTCAATGGTTTTTGATTCAGGACCCAAGTGCACAGTGGAAAAGCATGTGCTGAAACTTTAGATTGATTGAAGCATCATATTGATTCTGACAATCGTTACATGTGAATAAAAACATCGTAACAATTACTCCTTAAAAATGAGAGATGTGAGCAGTCAGTCTCTCTCTCTTGGGACATCCCTACGGAGTCTATAGTTTGGAATACCACCGACGCATTTAGCTAGAAAATAAGCACAGTTACAGCCATCTATCATATTGCAAATAAAGTGGCTCAAAGAAAAAAGTTCCAAACAGGCACCTTTGGGCATTTCACTCATCCCAAGCAATCCCTTAGCTATTGCTACAGAACATAGTTGACCTCTGAGAGCCATTCACAGGCAGTCACTTTTGAATAGATGTCTAGTTTGCTTTGCTATTTCTCCGTTTGTCAAGGGAAGAGCCACTGTTTCCTATGGGTGTTTAGTGCCAGCTTCAAATAAACTGTCTTATTTATTGTAAGCACTGTTTTTCCCCAGTAATATTGATTTGTTTTTGTTCAGTGAAATTACAAATATTATTTTTAGTTTAAATATAAATAATACTGTGAATGAGCTGTCTGATTATTCTAAAAATAGTTTCTCTGTTCTAAACCATTCCCTAGATCTACATCTAGAGAGAGAAAGAGAGACTGTCTGTCTGTCTGTAGGAGACAGGGCACCTCAGCTGTGTTGCTTGCCTTTATTTGAGAGAAAAGGGTTATTTCTGAGATACCAGTGGCTTATCTGGAAGTATATTTACCATACTTCAGTACCAGTCTCTCTTCAGAGTGTGGTTCAGAAGTCACTAAAGGAAACCACACACAGTTAAGACTAAACATTCTTGAGTAAGCTTCAGTTATGGCAAGTTCAACTGCAGAGGCTGTCGAGAGTGCAGTTACTGACATTTTCCAAATAAATAAAGCAAACAAGTTACTTCAGGAAGAAAATCACATCTATATGATTTATAACAGTGGGAGTTAGTCCATCAAGGCAGGATGAACCCAGTGAACCAGCAGTAACAGGCCACCCATGGACTTCAGCTTTGCCTCCAATGCCTTAGCTCATTCTACCTGGTCCATAACAACTGGAGTGGACCTGCTTTTTCAGTACTGTGCAGGCTTCCAGAAATGCACAGCCAGGTTTCAGAGTTTCAATATGGGTTCATATTAATAGGGAAAAAATATAGGGATCCTATTTACAGCCTTCTGGCAGCAGGTAGGGAGAAAAAAAAAACCACCCCTCCAAAATCAATGTTTGCTTTACTGAGGGCCTCCTTAGGTGTACATTGGAAACAATTCCGTCTGTCTGCCACAGTTAAGTCACCCTGCAGCCTAGTGTGCCAGCCAGTAGTAGTCAGCAGTCCAGAATCAACAGATTGCTGCTGTTGAGCAGTACCAGACCACATGGCCAAAAAGAGATGGAAAATGTTATATGTGACACAGCACCTGATGAATGATGATAATGAACAAAAAGCATAATGGGAGCAAATGGGCATCTCAGCTCCTTTTCCTCCAAACTGTGACATGACATAGCCACTGGCACCACTAATGTAAGGGATATTTTTAGCATTCTGGGCTCCTCCTATCTAGTATAAGCCAACACCCATCTTTCTTCTTCCCATCATTGGCTCCCAGCTCAAAGGAGTGACCATTATTTACATCATGGGCCTGATTTTCCACTGCCTTGCACTTTGTGTAGTCACACTGGAGATCTCACTTTATATCCACTTGACAGTTTTAGATGACTCACTAGCATGTAAGGTTGTGAGAAATCAGGCTCTGTGCACTGGATCATAGAACATACGGATATTCAACTTTCTCGCTATCACGCCAACTTTGTCGCATGCCTTGACACATGCATGTAAGTATTTTACTATTAGGTTCCTCCAAGTTCAATGATTTTTGTTTTACTACAGATATTTCTCTTGAAATTCTTATTAAAAATCAAATCATTTGATTTCTCCAGCTTGCTTCATGCTAACTGATGAGACTCAAAAATTCCATATTCCAAATCCATTCTATTCTATATGCTAATAGATGAGCATTGTTGCAGTCTCCCATGGGAACATTTCTGCTTCATTAACTCAGAACCATTAATTCAGAAATTCAGAAGCACAAGCTTCATTGCATTATAGGCACCAGGTGAAATTCTTATCAAACAATGCTCCCTAGGCATTACTGGTTGACAAGATAAACCAGGCAGGAAGTGCTTTTCTTGGTGATCATCATGTCTCACCTAGTGTTATATGAGGAAGATATCTGATAGCCAAGTGAATTTAATCATTTGAGAAGTGCCATAAGATCTGAAGTGCTATTATGAACTAGAAATTATATATACAAATCCAGAGCTATTGGATCTGCACAGGTGCTGGGCAATGTAGATGGGACTACAACACCAGCACAAGCCAGCTCCAGTTGTTCCTGAAGGCTATTTCTTGAAAACAAAAGAAAAGAAGCTTACATACTCCCTAAAAGCATTAGCTGCCAATTCTGTGATCATATCTGTGGTGGGCAGACCTTTCAGCCCTATTGAAGTCATTGAGACTCCAGATGGGTGCAAGGTTCTGCCCACACAGATCTGATTGCAGTGCACCACCAAAGCACGATTAATACAGCACAGAAGTGCTGCATCGCTACTATCATTCTATTATGCTGCAAATAGTTATTTCGTCCTTTTCTCAACACCTGGAGCGCACAGCACCATTTACTACCCAGCCCAGTCTTCTGCTAGAGTTGCTACTCACAGACAACAAGCGCTCTCAGGCTGGACCTTCTGTACACTTGCCAGTTCTTCCAGGGCTTTGTTTATGCACTTGGCACTCACTTCAATGAGCCACACTCGAGCAAGCCGTTAAAGTGTTCTTTCTCCTGAAAAATATTAGAGGGCTTTGTTGCAACTCTTCAGAATACTAGCCCAGCACTCACCCTACTCAACCTGCTCACTAAAAATAATCAGTGCATGGTAATCTGGATTATATCCCTACCAGAGTGTGAAATGGGTTTTTCCACATCATTTACTGTTTTCCTATCATTCACGAAACCTCTTTTTGCCGTGCATAAATGGTCACCTCTTGTTTATACATCGCTATGGAGCATAACTCCTAACGGACCAAAAGAAAAAAAAAAGACAAAGCTAACATTTACTCACTACATCCACTTATGATGTACCAAAAACACCTAAACCCTGCCCTGCCACCCACTCCCTCCCCCCACTCCCTGGCCAAAATTTTGATGGGGGAAAAAGGTTTTCTAAAAAGATTTATGTATTTTTACCTGTCTTAATGATACTCATTATCAAGTTATTTCACTCCACGCTCATTTGGTGTGACTATGAATAAACCCAACAGACGATAGAGAAGGAGTGTTGCAAGCATACTATTCATGTGGATGGCAGCCTTAAAAACCCCATTTTGTTTATTTCGCTGGCAGACAGCCTGAAAATGCTGCTTATCAATAGTGTTTGACTGAGTAAGCACCACAGTGTGTTCTCAAAACACAATTTCAACCTCAAAAACTCTTCTGAGGTACAGTGGATAATGTATGTGCTTTTTACGGATAGGTAAACTGAGTCACAAAATGGTTTTAAGCAGTCACACATTGACTCACTGACGGAGTGACACTGGAACAAAACCTCAGGCTCCTGGAACTCCTAATCCCCCTGCATTAGACAGCACAGTCTCCCAGTTAGATTGTGTGGTTAACTGAATGCCATAAAGCCTCTGATGTAAATATACACATTCTTCCTGTCGTTAAACGTGTGGGTACCTTGTGAATAGCTGTGACATTGGATTAGAATCAAACAATACTATTTATGGTTGAGATGATTTCATCATGGCAATCCAAAAAAGGAAAAAG
Source organism: Chelonoidis abingdonii (assembly GCF_003597395.2). Lineage (NCBI taxonomy): Eukaryota > Metazoa > Chordata > Testudines > Testudinidae > Chelonoidis > Chelonoidis abingdonii. Next base: position 138,352,985 of record NC_133769.1, on the reverse strand, counting down.
AAGCTAGCAGTGCATATTTAGGAACATAAGAATTGCCATACTGGATTAGACCCAATATCCATCTAGTCCAATATCCTGTGTCTGACAGTGGCCAGAAAAAGATGCAAAAAAAAGAAAAAGAAAAATATAACTTCTGTTGAGGAGACTAACCTCTTCTCCACCACAACCCTAAAGGGATATCAGGTCATAAGACTGAGGCAAAGTCGGGAGGGTTTTAATCACATATAGATACAAATCAAAACTGAAGCCAGTAATCTGAGTATTTTGGGTGGATGGAAAGGAGGAAAACAACCATGCAGAGTTTAATCCCATGATCCAAATACAGCTCCAGGTATTGGTTATGAGGGAGATTCAAAACAAGAAGCAATTCTGGATGGAAGAAATATGGCAGTCGTAGCTAGGTCACAATATCTAGAGAGGAGCTTGTGAGATTTTGATCCCATCAATCCTGAACTAGACTCTTAAACTTGATTCGAGCCAGAACTAGAGCTGGTCAGGAAAAAGTATATTTTTCCATGGAAAATTTCAACTATTTGTCCAAAAAAAAAAAAAAAAAAAAAAAAGGAGATTTTCAACTTAAAACTAAAAGTTTTCAGCCAAAATGTTTTCAGTGAAAACCCAACATTTTCCCTGGAAAGCATACACTTTTTACAAAGTAATTTATTTACTTGAAACCTCAGTTTTCTATCCAAAAACAATTCTAACCAGCCTTACTCTTAACCTAAATCCTGAACAATAGACTGGATGAACACAGACCCAAACCCTGCCTCCTCAGCCAATTTCTAGTAAATTAACATTATTGAGATGACAGATGCATGTAGACCATCATGGAATCATTAAAAGAAGACTCAGAAATCAATTCCTTTTCAATCTTATTTGAATGACCTCTCTCTTCAAGTTTAGTAAAATGGAACCATCTTCTGCTGGTGAAAGTGACCATTACATAGAAGCTCATCTTTTTGGTCTCTCTGTTCCCTCTCTGCTGAGTGACCACTATGTTCTCTTTCTGATCTGCCTCAGAATTTCCCTTTGTTCACCATGACCACCACTTTGTTTTCTTTTATCCTGCTTTCCCACTCCTCTCCTTTTGTGATCCCCATTGAATCAGCCTTTCTTACTTCACTGCTACTCGTAATGCTCCCACTTTCACTGACTTCCATATCATCTGCTTCCAAAGCTAGCCTCCTCTTTCCTACCATTCTGTTGTCCCTTCTATCCATTTAAGCATTTATACTATGCTCATAACTTTAGTAGTTGAACACGTACACCAGTTCTCCCCTGCCATACACTGCTTTAGGCTGGAGGCAGCTAATTATAGAGAAGTTCACCTGCAAGGAACAGGCAGGGCTTTTCCAAAAGACAGGAAATTGGAAGCAGAGAAGGTGGCAGGCAGAAGTCTGCAGTTACTCCCTGGGAGGAGTGTTTGGGTGGCTGCAGAGCTGAGCTGCCTAAAGTTACTCCCTGGGAGGAGGCAGTGAAGAGACTGGCAAACCCAGAGAAGTGGGAAGGGCCAGGAGGTATGGAAGTGGCTCAGGGAAAGGCAGCAAGGTGCAGGGAATGAGCCTTGACTGCTGTGTAGATGGTCCCTGAGCTGGAACCTGGAGTAAAGGTGGATCTAGGATTTCCTGCCAGCCACTGCTGAAGCAGAAAACTGACTCAGATGGCTGGAGAGCAGAAACCTTGATACACTTCCCCTGGAAGGGGAGACCACGATAGTGACCTAGCCAGCTGAGCTACGAAGAGGCCGCTGCAGTTCCTGGAGTGAGAGAAGGGCTGTAGAGGAGAAACTGACAGGGTGTAACCACTGGAAGGGGCATTGGCCTGACCAAGCTAATCCCCAGAACTGCCACTAGGCAGCGCCATTCAGTGGTGAGTAGAGCAAACCCACCACAGAAGCCCATGAGCTAATCCCACTTCCTCCATATTAAATGCATCCTTTCATCACTTCTCTCTCTCTCTCTTCATTTCTAAACAACTTTATTTCTCTTCGTTCATTTAGTCTGCTGACTGTAACAATGCCTGCTGACTGTAACAAAGTTATGACACAAAGTTATAACTACCTGTAAGAGACTGACATTAATTTTCTGGCCCAACCCACGTGAGTGGGATCAGTATCCACTGAAACATATCCAGGCATTGTCTCTCTAATTTCAGTGGTAAAAGGTTACTAATCAGTTTGTATGCACTTACAGTGATGACTTTTCTAGCTCTGGTATCTGTCTGGAAATTCACTTTGTTTTTGTATCACCAGCAGTGATTTTTGCCCTCCACCTCTGTGTTCATTAAATGTTCTTTGCAATTTGTCATGACAGCAATACAACTGCAAAATGGTTACTTTCTTTGCAAGCATGACAGTGCATATCTTGGGCTAGCCACCTTTTGCATAGTCTTGGTATTACCTCCACCTCTATTGCAAACTCTGGACTCTGCCATTTATTTACCTTTGTATTCTATTTTCGTACCTCAGTGCACATTTTTATTTGGAAATGTCATTTATTTCACTGCATGACAGAACTTTCATTTGGGAAGCACAGTTTTCATTTGCCCTGCTAATATCTACAGCTATCTGCGAAGTCAAGCCTATGTCAGGGAACAACCTGGTTTTTGTCTTGGTTGCCAACTACATCATACACAAATGAGTCAGGAGTTCATCTGACAGCTGTTCAAATTCACATGACTTAGCTTTATCACATAGGCCTAAAACAAACGGTCAATGGTCTCACCTGGCAGCTAGTTTCTTGTGAAGAAATTGTCCCTTTCCCAAGAGAAAGTCTTTGTGAATCTCTGTATTCTTGACTTTTCTGAATGGATTGGTCTAATAGTTTGCAGTTCCCTTTGTGTTCCTACTGGAATATATTGTAGATGTCCAACACCATTGGGTCTGCCACTTGCATTGTTGCGGAAGGTTTTACCTTCTGTGGTTTCTCTGCAATGCCACTTGCTTAAGGGAACATTTGAAAGCAGAGTTGAGCTTTCAGACTCTCAAAGGGCAAGACAAATGTTTGGGGGGGCTTTTTAGTGTTGTAAGTTGTATTTTATTTTACCATTAGGAATAACATTCATGGTGTTATCGTAAACAGTCTCTATGGTTAGCAAATTTCTGAATTTTGCTTCAGCATTTCATTGAACATCATTTCTTAATTTGGAATATTTCAGCCAAAGTGCAGAGTTATATCGTTACTGATACATAACTGCATAGATCTTTCCCTTTTCTGTTGGTTTCCCCACAGATCTTTTTTTTTGATTGTAGGTGCCTGTTTTGCATAATCACTAAATAGTTATTTATTGTTAGCTGCACAGTCTGGGAATCCCTGTATTCTGATTGGCTAAAAGTGGACATCTGCCCATGAAAGAACAGCAGTCTGGATGTAGAATCTATTTCCATGCAAGTAAATTGTTACACCTATGTAAGCATTCTGTGAGTATGCAAAACTTTCTACTCTGGTCACTCTACTCTGGTTGGTTCCTTGAATTTTGCCAGCAATCAAGATACTGCCTCAGTGCCTCAACCTCTTCAGCTGAGACAGAAGAAAATGTATATGGAACAGAAGGTGCAGGGAGCAATGAAAATGGGTCTGTGAAATTTCTGAAGAGGAAAATGATTAAAAAGAAAAAGCAGAAATGGGGGGAATGCTTCTCTTATTTCAAAAGATTTCTCTCCTTTATACAAGCAGCAAAGAGTCCTGTGGCACCTTATAGACTAAGAGACGTATTGGAGCATGAGCTTTCGTGGGTGAACACCCACTTCGTCAGGTGCATCTCCTTTATACACTCTTCTTCCTAAAACAATGGTCAGATCTTTTGACCAAATTCTGATGTCCTTACTCAAACCAAATAGCACCTTAATCCACAAGAGTGGATCAGTGAATCAGAACTGCTTCATTGTAAACACAAGTATGTTACAGTTGTTCTGGGGAGACTAGCCCTGCTGGCCTGTAGAGAGTGAATGGGAGGAGGCAAAGGGTATAACAGATAGGAATGGAATGAAATGGTAGAAAAGAAGAAAGGGAGGTCACAGAAAGAGAGGAAAGAATGGCCCAAAACAGACTGTTTTTATAAACAATTTATCTTTCGGTGGTTTGACAGCCCAGCAGGATGATTATTCTGTATATTTATAATCTGTGAATAGGACTGGATCCTCATGTTTTCATATTATCACTGTTTATGGACTTGATAAGGCAAGCTGCTCCATGCATGCAGACTCGTAACAACTTGTAGGATTGGGGCCTACAGTGGTTGTTGAAAGACAGTGGCTGTGATGGGTTGTATCACAGAAACCCTCTTGGGAGCTGCCACCTGATGTGCCTAGACTTCTTCTACCCCTGCTTTCCTTGCCAGCTCAGGACTCCAGCATCCTGTCTTGCTGAGCCAGACACTCCTGTCTGCTCCAACACAGACCCAGGGTCTGAATTACTTGCCCCAAAGCTACAGGTTTACCTGAAAACAGCTAACAGAAGTGTTCCTGTCTTTAACACTCAGATGCCTAACTCCCAATGGGATTTAAACCCAAATAAATCCGTTTTACCCTGTATAAAGCTTATGCAGGGTAAACTCATAAATTGTTCACCCTCTATAACTCTGATAGAGAGATATGCACAGCTGTTTGCTCCCCCAGGTATTAATACATACTCTGAGCTAATTAAGAAGTAAAAAGCGATTTTATTAAATACAGAAAGTGAGATTTAAGTGGTTCGAAGTAGTAATACACAGAACAAAGTTAAGTCACCAAGCAAAATAAAATAAAATGCTCAAATCTATGTCTAATCAAACTGAATACAGAGAAGATCCTCACCAGTTCCAGAATGCTCCCTTTTACAGACTAATCTCCTTTTTGCCTGGGTCCAGCAATCACTCACAGCCCTGCAGTCACTGTCCTTTGTTCCAATTTCTTTCAGGTATCCTGGGGGGTGGGTGGGGTGGAGAGGCTTTATCTTTACCCAGCTGAAGACCAAATGGAGGAGTCTCCCAGGGGTTCAAATAGACTTTCTCTTGTGGGTGAAGACCCACTCCTTTCTCCTATGCAAAGTCCAGCTCCAAGATGGAGTTTCGGAGTCACCTGGGCAATTCACATGTCCACGCATGACTCACAGTTTTTACAGGTAGCATCCATTGTTTATATGCTACCTTGAACGTCCTCAAGTAGACTTCTTATGTGGATTGGAGGATTCCAAGATCCATTGTCCTTTAAGTATTTCTTGATTAGGTATTTAACTTCAACATTCATTTCTCCAGGAACTGATCAAATGATCTACTAAGGTTATTTAGAAATCAAGCCCGTACACAGCCAACCTTCATAACTTTGAATACAAAAAAGATACATGCATAAAAATAGGATTAATACATTCAGTAGATCATAACCTTTATGGAGATATGTTACATGGCATATGTAGCATAAAACACATTCTTAGCATATTTCCATAAAGCCTTATAGGAGGTACCGTCACAGTGGCATCCCCAGTCACATCCACATTAACCTCTTGAGTGATAGTACAGTATAGTTTTAATTTCACAAAAACGTGGGTGGCACTGAAGTTCAGCTCCACCTTCCCATAACACAGCTGTCTACCACCCTAATAAACTACTCACCATGTTAATGTCCACTATTAAGAGTTAGTTAATTATGTGTTTGATGTTTAACCTTTGATAGTTATTAGATTTGCAAGTATATCTGCAGTCCGCTTAATCTAAAGAAATAGCAAAATGGCATTTCTCTCTTGAACCCAAATGCCAAGTGCTCTGCTAAGGTCATTAGAAACCTCATGTTAACTAATCCTGCCAAATTTTACAAGACAGTTACCACAAATATTTTCTTCTCTGTTTGGTCATATCATCTCTAGACATTTCTCTTGTGTTTTGATGTGAACTACAAATATGTACGGCTTGGACTTCCTAGTGTGAAGAATCCTTTACATAAACAGGATTGTCAATAATATTTTGGTACGCTTTGTACAGTACTTGTTTTCCACATTTTTGTCTTATCTGTGTCTGAGCTGTCTAATCACTGGCCACTTCACTATTCAAGAGGCCTGCATCTTCAAATTATCTGAAAGATGGGGAGAAATGATTAATAGAGGGTTGCCTGGTTTTTTTTACAGGAACTGATGAGAATTGTGCATTCTGAAAGGCAGAGGCAATTGCACTTCTTGATACCTGAGCTGCACAATGAATCCAGACATATCTAATTCACTTTCTAGTTAAGATTGCAGAGATTAACACTTGAAACAGGACTAAAATCCTTCTGTTTCCCAGCTGTATCATAGTGCAGTGGACTACATGTGAGAGAAAGAGACACACACTCCTGAAGAATGCTAAAAATCATCTCTCTCTTCAAGAAGTTAAAGCTCCTAAGGCAGGAAAATCTGCACATCAAGTTTCACTTTACACTCATATCAATCAGAAGTAACTTCACAGCTAGTAACATCAGGGTAAGATAAGAAGTAAGTCACTGGAAGCCAATACCAAGGTAAAACTGGCATGAGATCAGAACCAAGTTCTGATTCTCTGTGGGCCAATTCCTTGTTCCAATGAAGTCAATAGCATAGTGACACAGGCAGACAGCTCTAACTTTCTGCAGTCTGCCATTCTCTGTCAGATGAGCCACTGATCCAAGCCAGTGTTTTGAAGATGATTTTATCAAGAGTCTTGTACTATGGTGTTTTTCTTAAAGCCTCATCCCCTGGAATCCCATGAAAATCTTTTATCAAAAGAAGTAAGTTTCGTTGTTACACAGGAAAACATGAATCCTAAAGGTTCAAATACCAGAAGGCAAAAAGAAGCAGCCCACAGTTACTAAATCTCATGATTTTTAGGCCAATTTCATTATTTTTGAATGCCTGGGGCTGGTAATACTGCCAAGCTTATAGAGAGGGCATTAGTATGATGTAGACATACCAAAAGATAGCAAGGGCATCCCAGAATGAAGAGATGGGCAAAAACACAGTAGGGAAAGAGACAGGTATCATGTGGACATGAAGTACCAATAGTCATTAAAGGGAAGAGATGAATTCACTAATAATGCAGAATGAGAGAAGGGGAAGGAACTAATAATGTGGCAGTTCTTTCAGTTTTTAAATTGAAAAAAACTTCCTTTTAATTTCTTTTCACTTTCACACTGTTTTCTATTGCAGATCTGCGATACATTTGCCATATTTTAATGAGATTTTAGACCTGAATTTTCCCACTTCTTGCTAATCAATTGTAAAAATGTCACAAGAATGAATGGAGAGAGTGATTTTTATACCACTGACAGCTCAAGGTTAAATGACAGATGGGTGTCTTGCCTTTCTGATATGACTTCTGTATGCTAGATAAAAATGATTGGAGTTAATATTTGGTGGTCTGGAAGTTATTCTGTGGGATTTGAAGTGATGATGTCTAACACTTAACTTGCCTGGAAACAGGTGCTAGTTCTGTCTTCATAGTAACGAAGATATTATAGTCCAAGCAGCACTGGAGGAAAAGGCACTGAGTTCTTATGCAATTACTCAATCAAACTTAGCCAATGAAATCATTAATGGTGTTTGCTTGTAGGTGCATTTCTTAGGCCACATCTAGACTACCCGCCGTATCGGTGGGTTAAAATCGATTGCTTGGGGATCGATATATCGCATCTCATCTAGACGCGATATATCGATCCCTGAGCACGCTTATATCGATTCCGGAACTCCACCAACCCCAACGGAGTTCCGGAATCGACATGGCGAGCCGCAGACATTGATCCCGCGCGGGAGGACGGGTGAGTAAATCGATTTTAGATATTCGACTTCAGCTACATTATTCACGTAGCTGAAGTTGCGTATCTAAAATCGATTTTCCCCCGTAGTGTAGACCAGCCCGTAGTCTCCTTAGTATGACACAGGTATTTGGAGTTGGAGAGGAGCCCAAAATGCTGAAATTAAGAGGAAAGATAGGTCACAAAACCAAAGCACAATTCAAATTGTAGCTTATCAATGCATACCGAGATAATCTACAGACCCTCCAGGCTGCTTCTCCAGCTGTCTATGACACCACTTGAACTCTCTGGCTCTCCCCATAAACAAGCCATTCAGCTACTCCTTCATCTTCTACCTGAATCCTCCCCCACCACCACAACACAGCACCTCCGCCTGACACTGAGAAATGCATTCACCGAGATTCTCATCAGCCATTCCTGATGGAGCTCACTCAGAGCTGCAAGAACCATGCCTTAGGCAGAGAAAAGACAAAGTGAGACTGTCATGTCCCAGTGGGAACTACTAAAATTACAGCCTGTCCCCTATACAGTGGAGCTTTCCCTACAGCCCTGAGGGAATGGAACCAGCTAAAGAGCTCCATGACAGTGAGTGACTGACCAGGCAGGTTTCCAGAGGACACCATGCTGATATTGCTTGAGAGGGATTCCTGTTGGAACAGCTGCTGGGATTTCCCCTTATGTATTATATAGAAGCCTTGAGCCCAACCCCTTGTAAGTCAGGAATTCATAATTCAAAGAGGTAAGGAGATCATTTGTGATGCTGGAAGGAGAAAGGCAGAATGCTGAGGAAAGGCCTCAGTGGAATTTGCAGAAGAAAATCAAGGTCTGTTTCCTTAACTGATAGGAATGGCTACAGCCTTCATTACTAGATACTTGCCATCCACCATGGAATGTGGGCTCTGGCAAGAACTCCTGTACTTTAGGGACCTCAGAATTATGTGAGCTTTGGATCCCAGAACAAAGTTCTTCCCTGATGCAGCTTGATCAAGTCAAGGCAGCTCCACAGAAACGTATCCTGTGTAGGGAAAAGGAGAGGACAGATGAGACTACAGTGAATATGAAGCCACGGTACAGCGAAATCACCTGTAAGTGTGATGAGGATCGGGCCATTATCCATTACATTTCCTGGGCTTGAGAAGGGGGCTGTACTACACCTCTAACAGCGTCCAGTACAACTAATGGGGATGGACTGATTTGTCTCTTAAGTTACCTCAGAACTTGATAATGGAACTGCCCTGTTGTATTCTTCATACCCTCCCCTTCTGCATGGTACATGCAGCCAAACAACAGTTACTTATTATTATAGCAAATTTCCTAGGAGAGTGCAGGAAAACAAGGATATTCCCATTTACCACCACATAGTGCTTGGGAAGGAGGATGTTCTATTACACCTCAAATACCTCCCAGAACAGGGGCTAGGGACACACCGAATTACCCTTGAGGTTAACCCTAAGGCCGATCCCAAGCCCTGGAAATTGGGCTGCCTTGTATTGACCTTCCCTCCTGCCCAGCACAATATCAACATACAGGCCTGATGAAGAAGGAAACCTCCATAGGCCACTTACCAGATGCAACACCTGTATGTTGTAAGGACACAGTGACACTGTTGATGGTAGGAGCCCTCAGGATGTGGCTCACCCTGTTGCGATTTTCCTACAAATATGCAAAACAAAGGGCATGTATGCACACTTTCAGCTGGGGACATGATTCCGAGCATGAGGCGACACATCCATGCTAGCTCCGACTAAGCTAGGGCACTGAAAATAGAGCATAACTGCAGCACTGCGTGTGGTGGGAGGGGCTAGTCACCCTGAGTATGTGTCTGTCATCACAGTGGTACATACACGGGGCCGCTAGCACCTCCCACCATGCACACTGCCGTGGCTACATTCTATTTTTGGTGCTCTAGCTCAATGAGAGCTAGCGTGTGTATGTCTCCTCGAGCTGGGAATCGCACCCTCAGCTTGAGGTGCAGATGTGCCTACACAGATACCAGGTAGGGATCCACAAATTGACACAGTTGGAAATGTAGGGCCCAAATATGATCAATCTCCAGTCAGGAAGAAAGAAAGACCAGCAGGCCCATTCCTAAGGTTTCAACACCTTTCAGATACAGCTGGGGACGCAGAACCTTGATGGGCCACTGGGTATCTCCAGTCCGGTCTTCCATGTGTGGAGGCAGGGTCATAGAGCCTTGGGCCTGGTCTCCAGCATCCCTTCACCACTTTGAAAGTAGGCCACAAAAATTTACTGATCACACAAGCTGCACTGTGAGGACTGGGGAGCTGTATTGTGTCTTCAGCTCTGAGGAGGAAATACCTTAGGAGGAGAGGGTGAGGTCAGTTTCTTCATTTTCCAAGAAACCCCTTCTTGGGCCCAGTTAGGGCCCTTGCTGCTGGTGAAATAAGAATTGGGGGACTTACCCCCAACTGCCATGGAGTGCTTCTCTTCCAGGTACAAGAGAAAAATTGGGAGTCTGCTGCATACAACAATACGCCAGCTGGGCCTGAGCTTCCCAGCGCGGTCCTGGGGCTCTGACTTTGCCATTGTTTCTCAGATCAGTAATTGCAACACAGAGCAGAGCCTGATAGTCCAAAACAAAGTAGGGGGGAGGTCACAGACTAGAGCACAGATTACATTGGATCCTTTTGAAACCCAGAGAAATCCCATTGACATGCTACAGACCTGCTGCCTTCTCCACCTCCTTCTCCCTCTCCCACTCAAGGAAGCCTCTTCATCCCTGCCAAAGCCAAAACATGTCGTTATGCTCTGCCAGTACCCTGTCCCCATGAGACAGCCCTGACATTTTCTGCTTCCTCCTCGTCTGTTCCTAGTCTCGCTCTCCTCAGTTCTCACACCTCTGCATTCCAGTCAGGCTGCGGGGGCCAGCAGTGGAAGCATATGGGCACAAGAAAGAGTCTCCCTGCTCTCAGTTCCTGCAGCTGGCACCACAGCAACTCCTGGCAGATGGAAGCAGCGACTGCCATGAAAATCCAGTTCAGCAGCTGCAGCGCAGGGATGGAGAGTGGAGCATGCTCAGCAATTCTGTGGGGAGACGTGCTGAAATTCAAAGATAACATGCTGAGGGAAACTCAGCCATGGGTGTTTAACATGAAACCATTAAGTCCATACTGAAGCACCTATTTGTATGTGTGTCCTGGTTTTCAAGAGAGCTGAGCATCCACCAGCTCCTATTGAAGTCACGTGGCTCCTGCACATATTGTCTAGAAGAAATACAGATAAGACATCCTAAGTTACATAACTAAATAAAATGCTGATCAAGCAAAAAAGGTCATTAAAAAAGGTGGGAGATGTGGGAGGAGGGAGAGGGGACCTCACAGGCCTAGACCAAAACCAATAGAGAATAGCTCTGAAAATGTTTCCAATAGCTTTTTATAGTGAGGAAGGGTGGGCCCAAGTGGATGGACTTCTATGCCATAGGGGCCATCACAGCAAAGGATCACTCACCCATCAAACTAAGATTCCCAAGGCTCAAGGAGGAGGTCTTGAATACAGCTGGGTTCCTCCTAATCAAGAACTTGAACAGGCCTATTAGACACAGCCTGCAAGGACAATACAGAGCCTCACCCCACAAAGGGAGCCCTGGGAGATATAAGGTCTTCCTGGACTCCCTGACTTGCCCACTACTACACACTTGGGTGTATCCTTCCCTCACATGTTTGAGCCAGTTCAAAAGGAAAAGCAGGTCCATGGCGCAGGTACCGTACAAACATGGGTGAACGGCTCCTTTTCCCCTATGGGCCTGGCAGAACCTGTCCCCTAGAACATCCATCAATGAATGTGAGTCTGTTTCATGTTCTTCCATCTGAAGACCCTGAACAGTTGTCTTTGGAGTTTCCTATTTGCAATTATTAATGAATAATTGCTTAGGATTCCTCAGAGATAATTAATCTAGTTTTTGGAACCAAAAAACACCCCTAAATTGAGGGGTATGATAAAAGTCATTCTTTTGTATAATTTAGACTCAATCAACTCTAGGTGTTTAGGGTACCAATCTCTTTCTTAAAAGTGCAGAGCAAGAAGCAACAATAGCTATATGATAAAATAAAATAGAGAAAGCCCTACTTTATTAGCCATTTTCCCCCGGACAGGATCATAAAAGCAGTTGTTTTCATTAACGAAATAAAAAGTGATCATTTAAAGTATTTCAGTTTAGCACTTCCCCTCAATATAATATTATGATATGACCAGCTACTTTGACACTATATGTAAAAGGATAGTTATGTAAAGTCCAATATTAATAGACTAAGATAAAAATAAAATATGCTAAGAAATTACTAAAAGCCTGTGTCTTAGAGTAGAAAGGATGAATTTCACTCATGGGGCAAATAGTCCCATAGAGTCTCTTGCATCCCTTAACCCAGTGGTTCTCAAACTTCATTGCACTGCAGTCCCCTTATGGCAACAAATTACTACCCCAGGGGAAAGGAAGCCAGAGCCCAGCCCTGCCACCCCAGGTTGGGAGAGACGGGGGAGGGGGGGCAGAGGCCAGCCCTGCCATCCTGGGTAGCGATGGAACTAGGGCTTCAGCTTCAGCCCTGGGACCCAGCAAGTCTAATGCTGGGCCTGGCTACTCCATTAAAATGGGTTTGCGACCCACTCTGGGGTTCTGCCCCACAGTTTGTGAACCGCTGCCTTAATCCTTGTGATTGGGTGTGTGTGGTGGAACTCCATGCAATCCTTGAATAGGCTGCTGAATAGGGAAGGTTGGAGGAGCGAACGGGATGGGGATTTGTGGTGGGAAGGACATTAACCTACTCTGACTCCAGGCTGCAGTGTCTTTCTCTGGTTCCCCCTTTGTGATGGGGCTCTTCCTTAAAAGGTAGTCTCTGCCACAGCCCAAAGATGCTCTTTGGAGAGACCTATGCCAGAGAAGTGCCACTACAGCCACAGTATTAGGAGGGCTTGGAAACACATGATGACATCCTGGCCCCATTGAGGTCAATAACAAAAAACTCACATGATTTCAATAAAGCCAGCATTCCACCCAGAGCCTCTCAATGTGAATAGTCCTGGCCTCTTGCTGGTGCCTTGGGATCCATGGGGAACCCTGAGGATCTGTACAGTTTGGGAGCCAGGCCAAAAAACTGTACTGAGGGGAGGGGAAATCCCTCCTCTCTCAATATTAACAGAGAAAAATCACTGCAAGGAGAATGTTGTACAGATTTCTTCCTCCGTAATCTCTTCCTTTGGGTTTGCCACATGAGAGGCTGATGTTGATCTTAATAATTCTGTTGATGATACATGAGCCAGAATAGAATCCAGCTCACTCTGTCTGAGCTCTGCAGGAGTAAAAAGCAGTATAAATCTTTATGTCTTCAAAGTCAGCAGGGAACAGATCTGCTGGGTTAGATGCAGCCATTTTATTGAGAGTCATTTTTCATAGAAGAGGAACCAAATTAGACAGACAGACAGCTAGACCATTTTTGTTATAGGAAAGAAACCAGTTTAGGTCTCCAATTTTGCCTTATTTAAAGGAAAATAGCACCTATTTTGCTCAGCACATCAGGGAAAAGTCCACAAAGTCAGAATCAGGTCCCATCATGAGCAATCTATGAAATCTATTTTTAAGTTTTTAATTGACGTTTCTGAACCTAGTGCTGGAAGCGGCGGTAATGAAATCATTTATGACACTGGCAGAGCCAAGTGAAAGACTATAAACCAGATTCCAACTTGCTTTTATAATGGTTAACCATCAAGTAATATTTAAACAAAACATTTTCATTTAAAAACATTTTTTAAACTGTTAAACTAAGCAGGTTGGGAACTGGTTTGCTCCATCTCTTCTGTATGAAGATTGTGTAAATTTTAAGATAAAGTTAGAAATCCTGGTTCTGTTAAATCAATGGAATAAAAAGTTGGCCTTAGATCTGCAACAGACAAAACAACCATTGTTTGGGTCCTTGCTAAACTGGATGTTCTGTAACATTGCTGAGCTGTCCCCCTAACTTACATTGTGTCATTTTGAGATACTGTGGGAGAATTTGTTTAAGAAAGGTTTTACAATGTTCAGAAAAATGTATATGCCTACATCTATAATCACACTGAGTGAAAGTTAATGTTGATCCTGGCTGCAGCTATTAGTGCTCTTTAGAAGCTCTACATGTCACTAGAGAATTGTATGAATACTTGTGCTTCGTAAACTTTCTCACCTGCTATCGCTCATATTAGTCATTGCTGATAGCAGAGTTTCTGTTACATAGTGACATGGAAAGTTATTCTGTCCTTAGCCATTAGACTTTTTTGTTCCTGTGGAGATGAACTGGTCATACATCAACTGTGATACAATATCAGGATCAGCAGACATCAGTATCCATTTCTCTTTCAAGCAGATCAAGGTTTTTAACTCAAATACAACTACTGAAAAAGAAGAATGTGTCCATCATTATAACATAGCACAGCGGTTCCCAAACTGGGGTTTGTGAACCCCAGAGGGTTCACAAAATGTTAGAGGGGGTTCTGGGGAAAAAAGTCCCTAATGGCAGACAGAGCTGTCCCTAGGGACCTTGGGCAGCATGGGGCCAGCAGCCCAGAGCCCCTGGACTTCCAAGAGCTAAGCAGATCAAAGCAAGCATATCTATCACTCTGAGGAGATTTAAACTTCAAGACTCCTTATAAGAAATGGAAAGGGATGTGGATATTTTTTGCTGTTTTTAAAATTTAAATCGATAGCTAGTAGTGGTTTAAAAATTATTATGAAGAACCAATTTAAGCTTTGTTGTAACATGCGTTGTTTGCTTGGACTGCTCAAGACCTGAATGCTTGTGTAGGAGGAACTCTTTGAATTGGCTTCTTAAATACCTTCATGCTGTTTCACATCTGATACTCCTTGATGAAACATAGGAGCCTTGTCTTATAACAGGATTATTCAAAGTGATACAAGCTATGAAAGTGAGATCTTGGAAGAGTGTTGCTGTTTTCATAATGTGATTAAAATACTGTAATGATAAATAATAATTAATAATAAATAGTGTGCAATAAGCATGTCATAAAAACAAATTTTATATTTCCAAGATCACTGCTTTTATAATTTATACTGCGGTAAAAGAGAAAATCCCTGGAAATATTCATTTCTAGGAGGCTGTTCATGAGACTTGACGTTTTAGTGAAAGGGGTTCATAGGTTTTTAAAGTTTGGGAACCACTGACATAGCACTATTTTTATGTATCACTAGCAAGCTGCCCATGCAATACTCCTCCAAACAAGCTCCCAACACTAACATTCTCAATGTCAATAGACCAAATTTAGTCCTGCTGCAATTGGATGCAACTCCCATTGAAGCCAATTTGACCCATTCTACCTCATAATCCACTGAGCACAAAAGAGTATTTCTGCTCTTATTTCACCTCTGTGACACTGATTAACTCAATGGGGGACACTGGTTTAACTAAGAGGTAGGTTTGATCCAAGAAGTTGTTTGCAGACACTGTTCAATCCAGCTATCTACAAACTTTACAGATTTGGTCATTTTTGTGGGAAAATTCAACAAATGACATATGCGTAAGAGAACCTCACAAAAGTATTTGCCTGGCGAGATTGTTAATCGGGATGGGATAAATAACTAACTGCTGTACTTTATGTTTTTTCTACATGCACTTTCTATCATCATCATGCTCATTACTAGGATGGAGTTGATCATATGTCTTGTGATACCAGCTCCCTTTGGATGTCAACAATTTCGAGGTTGTGAATGGGATCTCCAATCTTCTAGCAGGAAATGCTGCAGACCTGGCATCAGTTACAGCATACAGGAGGAGCAGAAGCTTATTTCAACAAGAAAGTGCAAGCATATCTCCAACGTTATTATTAATGAAACATTTATACTGCTTATTTCAACAAGAAAGTGCAAGCATATCTCCATCATTATTATTAATGAAACATTTATACTGTAGTAGTGCCTGGAGGTCTCAACCAGGTGGGGGCCTGATTATGCTAGCTACTATACAAATGACAGTTCCTGCTCCAAAGAGCTTAACTTAGGGCCTGATCTTCAAAGGACCTCAACCCAGCCTCTCCCTCCCCCCTCCTCCAAATATATTTACATCCCCAAAACATTTTCCACGTTTAACTGTAGTTACAAGTGCTAAGCACTTAGCGGTAAAATCCTGGCTCCACTGAAGTCAATGGTAAAACTTTAACTGACTTCACTGGCATCTGGATTTCACTATAAAAGGTCTCAATATGCTATCTGTGGGCACAATCAGCTGGTAAAAGGTCTATGTGCTGGCATTTATGAAATTATGTCCACAAAAGTAGACTCTCATATCACCGTGACAGGCAGTTGTCATAGGTTGTGGCTGCCCCACGGCGCCCCCTGTTGGTAGAGGATAGCATAGCCAGCAAACCCTGCATCAGATTTCCTCCCTGAGGTTGGTTTTCTCAGCTTTCCAGAGATGTGGCTTAGCCCTCCAGCCAAGTTCAGACAAACATAACCCTTTTTGGGGTAGCACACTTCTCAAACAAATGAAAAGGTTCTTCTGCCCTTTGGGATTTCTCTGCAGCCCACTCTTTGAGCCTGGTTCACAGCCCCTTTCTGGGCTACCTTTAAGACTCTCTTTCTCTGCTCTAGACTGCCTGCTCCCTGTGGTTCCAAGTCCAGACTGAACTCACTCTTAGTCCGTTTATTAGGTCCAAGTGTCCATTAAGGTATCACCTGAACTTCTTTAGTCCTATGCCCTCTGGCTGGGAGGCAATTAATTAATGTTAGGTGTGCCTGTCCTCATCTCCCCTTAAAGGGGATAGTGACACTGTGATGGCACTCTAATAAAAAGCTATATAGGCAGGCAGCCAGCCAGATAGGCTGCTTTTAAAAATTACTTGATAGATGGCCTTATTTGGTAGCAGCATGGCACTCTGGAAACCTCACAGAGTGAAATCAGAAAACCCAGATCTTTGGTTTTCATTTTTTCAGAAGCTCTGAACAAATTATTGTAGGGAGGTGCAGAAGGGTATGACATGGCCCTTTATATGTGTGGGGAGAAGGGGAAATATTTTAATAACTCTAGGAAAAGAAAGGGAGAGTCATTGACCTGGGATTTGAGGGCAAACTACAGATGAAGTAACACTGGAAGTTTGAAACAAATATGAGAAAAAAGTATAGCAAACAGTTATCAATGAAATGCTGAGAAATGTTCATTATAAAACTTTTTTTTTTTTACCTTTTTACTAGGATTAACTGTCAAACTGTTTAAAAATACGATTGGAAAAAATGGAATAGCACAAGTGTTTATTCATTCATGCTTCCTTTGTGTATCAGATTAATCACAAAGGACAATGGAAAGAATCTAAAAAATGCTGGTTTTATAAGTTAGTCAGAAATGTGAAAAATTATAGACTATGTAAACCAATATGAATCTCTGACGCATATTAAAATAGCTATAATTTCACAGGCATTATGTAAGACATTAAGAAAATACAGATACCACATATATCACAGCAAAGGATTCTTCTGAAAAATTACGCAGCAAGTTTTAAATACCCACCCTGGAACAGACAAGATCAAAAGAAAAAATGAATCATCTCTATTTTGGGTTGCCAAATACCACAACATCACTAGCACCTTCAGCTGAGCGTCGGTGCTCTCAGGAAGCTACTGTACGCCTTTATAAAGTCATGTTAGTGATTCTTCCCATAGAAATGTAGTAATCACAAAAACATACCATGTGTATATGTGGCAAATGGTATAAAAAAAGACTGACCTTTTGCGCCACATATTAGTGAGATGGTGAGGGCATTTTATTTATTTATTTTTAGATACTGCATCATCATGGCAAATGAACTGGTTAGGTAATGTCTACAACAAAGTCTACATACCTCCTTCCTTTAGCTAATGAAGTAAAGGCAAACTCTAAAGGCAAACTCAGACTTGGTGTATGTGGGTGCAATTGACTATTGACTTCAGTGAAGTTATACCATGTCTGAATACGGCTTAAAATCACTATTCAGCAGTACTGGCAATTTTCTGGTAATCTGTGCTCTAGCTTTATTAATGTACAGACCCCTCTTTCTTGGAGCCTTAGACCAATACTCCTGGCCTAATCAAAGGAGAGAAAACATTATTAAACCTATTCTTATAAGTGCACTGAATACTAAAGGCTATAGTTATACACAGGGAAAAATGCCTCCCAGATTGTCTAATATTCTGTAGCACTGCTACAAACCATACTGAATTCCTTGTGAAAAAAGAATGCTGAAGTCATTGTAATTTTCTGATCAATTTTCATTACTGCCATGCTGTCCTCTTCCTTAAAGACTTGAAGGGCTTACTTCTCATTTACATTAAGGCCACTTGACACTGCTCCAGAAGCATAAAGTGGCCATAAAGGGGGAGTAAATTTTGTTTATGCCCACTTTAAGGATGCTTTACAGTCTCATGGTGCATCTACACTAGTAAAAGAGGTGTATTTTTCAGCATGTGGCAGGTAATGTGGACAAAGTGGTTTTCATGTCAGCAGGTCAAAGTGAACACTAGGGGGAGCTTAGGGTGGTATAAAGGAGCAGTAATATAAGTGAAAAGAACAGGAGTACTTGTTGCACCTTAGAGACTAACACATTTATTTGAGCATAAGCTTTCGTGGGCTACAGCCCACTTCTTCGGATGCATAGAATGGAACATATAGTGAGGAGATATATAAGTAAGTGAGAATCAGGACATCAAAGTCTTAAAATAATTACATCATCTTCATCCTCTGAAAGTAACCAATATGTTCTCTCTGTTTGGAATTGCTTCAAAAAACAGTGATAGAATCTAAATGCCATGCTAAACTCCCAGAGTAGAACTATATTCAAACTTTTTCTCATTGTTACTGTAGTTGGAGATAGCATACAAAATGCCTGTGGAAAACATAATCTTGTCTGGCTGTGACCCTTTGCTAGAGGCTTCTATATGCAAGATCCAGTAGCTGATCCAGAAACTTGCACTAGGATCCTGGGTGGATGATACCTAATACTAACAACTAATTAATGCAATGATTAATTAAATTCATGCCCTAAGATTTCATTAGTGTGCTGTTTATTCCCTCTTTTTAGATTAATGAAGGTGTTAAATGAGGATTGGCCTAACACTGATCCCCTGCAGTACCCAACTAGATACGTTCCAGTTTTACATTACCCTTTGCTTATGGTCGTTTAGCCAGTGTTCGTTACACATGATATCGTTTAACACTTACAATGTTAACAAATATTACAGATTATTAGCAATAAAAATGATAAACAAATCAATGTTTTAAGCTGGAAACTTACTGAGATGGAGATTTTAATTCTCTGTGCCACTCTTAGGAGACTGGTTAACATCCTGTTTTTCAATGGTTGATTGCCAAAATTACTGTACATAACCATCTGCAATATTAAAAATATTAGAGTTTTGGCCTGACCATAAAAGTGTCCATTGTATTAAGACGATGGCAGTTTCTCAAAGAGGCAGACAAAGTTCCACCCAGCAAGCCTTTAATCTATTTTATATTTACACAGAACTTGCCATTCTTCAGTATGTCAGAACAAAAAAAAGGATTGTGATCTCCCATGCCTAAAGTTGGCAAAAAAATAAAAATGAAATGCCACTATAGATCACTCTGTCCTACTGCAGTTACACAGAAGTGATGAAAAATAATTTAGAAAAAAAAAAAACTCCTACAGCAGACAGGGGTTTACTATAGTTACATGCTGCAGAGTTTGTATGTTGGGTGGCTCTTTTCTGCAAGATAACAATTTCTCCCCCAAGACTTAGGTTTTGAATGCAATCCAAATCCTCAATCTGATTTTACATGACTGTGGTCTCATTCTGATTTGTATTCGTCACCACTTTCAGTAGCAGACATTAATTCAGCAGTTTTGCTTGGAGACTGGAGAGGGAGATTAAAGGGACTAAATCTGTTAAAGGTAAAAGTACCTGCAACTGTCTGAGATAATCATAATATTCAAATGTTGAGATTAAATAGCAGATGATGGTTACAACTGATGGAAAGAGCATACAGTGTTTGCCAGTGAAATCTTTGCATTGTAAACTTCTCCAACAAACACTTCATAACTTTCTTCCATTCTGTCTACTTATGCATGGAAAAAATGCCCTCCTGGACCTAATCAAATTCCTCATTAAACCCACCTCTGCTGCAATACTTGCAGTACCTACAAGATTCCATGACACTAATGGTATGTTACGTTGGGTAAAGTCAGGATAACTGTAAGCTGTGCACATCACTAGTCTATGGACACCCCATGATGATCTTACTGTTACCTTCATCCCTTCTTCCCTCCTATTGTTTGTTATGCTCACTTTTTGCATCTTGCTTCAAATCAGAATATAAACTCTTTGAGACTGGGACCGACCATGTTTCTAAAGCAGTGGGCCTCCGATCCTGATTGGAGCTGTTGTAACATCTACTGTACAAATAAATAATGATAATCCATTTACAACTCTATATGGTAAAACAAATATGTTAAGTGTATCGGGAAAGAGCCCATGCAGATCGTGAGGACTGGTGAAATGTGCTGTTTGTGAGAATGGCACTAAACACGTAAGCAGTTGTACTTTGTATAACTGTACTTTCCAAATGATTCAGATGTAGCCCCATGGAATCCAAGTTTGAGCTAACAAATACATGAATTACAGTGTCTGGGGGGCCATATGCAAAGAAGAAGATTGTAAACTGTTGACCTGGAGGGCAGGGATCAGCATTCACGTTGCATTCCGCATCAATACCTGGCCTGGCCTGGGCTAGCTAATGATCCAACCAGTGGACCAAATTCGGTGATGAATCCTGGTCACAAAACATGTTGTGAATACACTAAGAAGACTGTTGACTTGGCACAGGTGGTAAAAAGTGCTCCAACCACTGATGCTATTGAATCCTTCCGATGACTCAGAAAAAAACCCTGTATTGTGACCTGAGTAACAAAAGTGGACAGACAGTTAAAACTAAATGAGCCAGTTTCATCTACACCATTCCTGTTGACTATTTCCACTAGCTAACCAGCATTATTTTGACCCGCTAGGATCTGTAACTCAGTACCAAAAGGGACAGACAAATCTCAAGGAATCAGCATGGACACTGGATTTTTATCAACTGGCAGGCAGAAAACGTCAACCAATAAAAATCAGCAATGTTTATTTCTTAAGGGACATTCATGTCCGTAAAGGAGATGAATAATTTTGGGTTTAAATGCAAAATAAAACACAGAAAAAAATAAATACAAATGTGTTTAACATGGCAGAAAAAACTTCCTTCACCAAATTTGTATTTTTTATGCACCACCATTTAAGGTTTTATTTATTGTAGCAAGAAAGCCCATTATGTATGAAAAAGGAAACATCTGCCGTTAGAACTGAGTGAAAGTTTTTAGATGAATAGTTTCTTCATCAAAAAATGCAGTTTCAGGTCGACCAAAACGATTCGTTAATTCAGCAATTAGTTTTGGCTGAAAAATAAAAATGACTTTTTTTTTAAAAACACAAAATATTTTGATTCAACATTTTCAAAACAAAACATTTCCACTTCATTTCAGAATGAGGATTTGGCTTGAAATTCATAAATTCCCAGGCCAGAAAGTACCATTACGATAATGTAGTCTGACCTCCTGTATAATACAGGGCATAGAACTTCCCCAAAATAATTCCTTGAGAAGATCTTTTAGAAAAACATCCGATGTTGATTTTGAAATTTTCAGTGATGGAGAGTCCCCATGACCCTTGGTAAGTAGTTCCAACAGTTAATTACTCTCACTGTTCAAAACGTACACCTTATTTCCAATTTGAATTTGTCTAGCTTCAACTTCTAGCCATTGGATCGAGTTACACCTTTCTCTGCTAGACAGAAAAGCCCATTATTAAATATTTATTCCCCATAAGGTAATCAAGTCACCCTTTAACTTTCTTTTTGCTAAGGTAAATAGATACTGTGATAGACTCACGGAGCTCAAAGGAATGTTTTCTAATCCTTTAATCATTCTTGTGGCTCTTCTATGAATCCTCTCCAATTTATCAACATCCTTCTTGAGTCACGGGCACCAGGACTGGACACAATATTCCAGCAGCAGTTGCACCAGTGCCAAGTACAGAAATAAAATAAGATTTAGCTAGATTTATTTAAAAACAAAAATAACAGGTAAAAAACATCCCCAAAACTAAGCAAAATGAAAAAAGAAATCACTTGGGGCCAAACAAAATATTTTGTTCAATCTGAAACTTGTTTTTTCCCCCTTTTTATTTGTTTCAAACAAACAACATTTTTCCACTTCAGATGAGCTTGGAATGAAATTATTTTTGGATTTTTTGGTTCACACTCAGCTCTACTTATAGTAAAGTCAAATTAATTAATTTCAATGGCAAAATATGTCTACTTATAATTAAAATTGCACTGAATAAATGTCCATGATTCCCCAATGAGGAACTAACATGTTATGTGAGATATCACCCATCATTTATTTACATTCATAATTATGAGCAACATTCTCATTTTTTAGTACTTGATTCTGAAATCTTACAAACGAAGGCCCCAATTCTTCAATCAATAGTGCACAGGCACAGCAGTCCACCTTCATGCTCTTCAATGCAGGGTTAGAGCCTAAAGGCCTGATCCAAAGCACACTAAAGTCTATGGGCAAATTTTCATTGACTTCAAATAGGCTTTCAATCGGGTGCTTTAAGGGCACCATCTTTCATTCCCTACTCAGGCAGGGCTTCCACTGAGGTCAGTGGGAATTCTACCTAAGCAAGAAGTGCAGTGCTTCACCCTAAATATTTAAATGTATCCTTTCCTATAATTGAAGTCAATTACAGAAGATCCACTTTAATGAGAAAAAGAACAGAAAGGAGAAATATACACCACAGATGAGTTTTTACAATACAAGTGACTTCTAGACTTCTTTGTCTCAGTGTAAAAAGATGTGGTGTTTGGGGTTTTTAACATTCCTCTTCCAATGCTGGAGAATGATCTTCAGAAACAATTTTTTAAAAATGTTTGGCAGCATTCTTATGACTCAGTATTGACAGCAATGATAAATAAGAAACATGTGATAAGATTCTAAGGCCCCCAGTGCAGCAATGCATTGATTATGTACCAGGGGGATATGAATAGATTTTCATATGTAGTTAAGTGCCTTGCTGAATTGGGGCCAAATCACAGCCTTTTTCTGTGTCAAAAATAGTAATAAATTATATGGACACATGCTGACATCTCTTGTAAACAGCCATAACAAGGCAATGTTATTATCAGCACTGCATTTGCCTAAGATGTCAATAATAGGCCACTGAAGGCTTTAAAGATGATGACGTGCACAATTTAATATAGAGAATTTTTTCGAATGATTTTCTTATTTCTAGTATTGCAAACAAGTAGTAATAATTTAAAAAAAATTAAATGAAGTCACCTGCGGATAGTTTCTACTAAACATTGTTTTAGATCAGTCTTGACAAATGATAAGAGTCCCATATTTTAAAAAGAAGAGAGGTTTTGTAATTTGCAGCATACAGATCTGTAGCATCACGAATCACACGTTTTCATTGTGGTTTAGATTTTCAGTTTCTTTCTCTTGCTCTGAAGTGATTGGTTCTTCTTTCAATAAAGTGCTTAATTGCTTCTGTGCACATGAGAGGAATAGTTCCAAACTACACAGGCTACGTTGGCGGACAACTTGATCGAGCTGTTGGAAAAAACAAGAAAAAATTAATTAGCAAAAAAACTAGAAATAAATACCAAATTGTATATAAAACCATTTTGAAATTAAATGCATTGACTACATGCAGGATTTTAATTATACAATGAAATTTAATCACATGCCCATATATCTGATTTTCCTCCAGCTAAAATGAAAAATGGCTACCCATAGTTATTCAACAGCTGTCGGTGTTTGTTAGATAATATTAAAATGTACAGATTAGTAAATACTTTGGGGAATCTTACACAGACATAGTACTGTAAATGCTAGATGGTTAGTGTCTTGGTCTGGGCACTTTTAAATTGTCAGCCTAGCCACAGGGTATACACAAAAACATTACTGAGTATGGTCCCTTGTAATGAACATCCCGTCTTTGACAGACCTCCAACACATCACCTTTCCCATGCACAGTTAACAGTTCCTAAAAAGATAATAATCAATGGTGCATTCTCTGAAGTAACTAGTCAGTATTTCCTCCAAAAGAACAATCAGATTCCAGCCAAATTACATGACAGTAAAGATTTTTTACAGTACAGTCAGATAATTTAAAATATTAAATATGGCTTAAACAATCTGTAAAAGTGTTATGACAATTTATTGCACCCTGAATGAATTCTGAAAGAAACAGAGGTTACAAAACTACAACCAAATAGTTATGATATTCCAGCCTGGATTTGGTTTCAAAGTCACCTGTCTCCTTCCAAAGCTGCATAATGGATAACTCCTTCCATTGCTCCTTCCTGATTTGAGAATATACTAATGGCAATATTTGTGTCCTTGATGTAGTATTCTAGTTTCCTTGAAATACCTCTTCCTTGACAATAATGTGCCAGATCATCAAGTGGTATAAATCAGCAGAGCTTCTTTGAACTCAATGGGGCTATATCAATTTATGCTAGCTGGGAATCTAAACTCAGATGTTTCACTTAAAAATTCCATTCTGAGTTTCCACCTATTCTTTAAAATGTGTTCTTTTACTGAATACCCACTGTGCATAAAATCCAAAAACCAGTGTAAATGGGTAGAACTTGATAGGTAAAAATCTTGGCTCCACTTAAGTCAATTGAAACCAATTTCAAAACTTCCATGAAGCCAGGATTTCACTCCATAGTCCAAAAAGAGGTTTATTAAGAGATTGTATATGGTAGAAGAGCGATACTTAAAGGAGAAGAAAAGGGTGGGAGGAGCAGAATCTAACACAAAGATGTAAAATAAAGCCCCACCATTTATATCACTGAATAATCTCCCCCTTAATATACAGTTTTAGCCATTCTATTTACCGAATCCACTAAAATTATTATTTGAGTTGTTTGTGTAAAATAACTTCTTTATAGAGAAGGACGTTCCAGACAACATCCAAACGGCTGATCTGGGT
Source organism: Chelonoidis abingdonii (assembly GCF_003597395.2). NCBI lineage: Eukaryota > Metazoa > Chordata > Testudines > Testudinidae > Chelonoidis > Chelonoidis abingdonii. The sequence goes on along the minus strand of NC_133769.1, from coordinate 138,328,206 downwards.
TTGATGGTTAAAACCACTTGACCCAGCAACAACTACACAGTTTCTTAAAGATGAAAGGCTTGTTCTAATGATCCCAGAGTCTTTGAAAATTCCCACTGGTTTTGATATAAAAGACACCACTTCTACAACAAATTAAACACTACATCTAAATGCAACTGAAACCACCTGTGAACACTTCACTTTGAATTTGCTTGATGATGTATTTTTGTTGGTTAACACAGCAAAAGCAGTACAAAAAGTTTTTAATTCACTCACTGTCTCTATTCTGCATGTTGCTGGATTCCCCTCCATCCAGGCTGTGAGGAACTCAATAATTCATGCCACTGAGGGCAGGGCCCGCTATGATAAAGAAGGTGGGGTAAAGTGACAGGATTTGCCCCACAGTGTTGCATTTGCCAGGACATAAATTAATGACACAGTAACATGGTTTACAAAAATATTTTTGGAACTTCTGACTGTTATATTATTAGCGAACAAAATGAATAGCAGAAGCCCTATCATTTATATCTTAATTTTTTTTTACTATGAAGCAACTAATATAATAGCAGAGCAATGCTTTCAACACAATCTTCTTTTGGGCAGCCATATTTCAATTGCATTTATGTATAATAAACTCCTGGGGCTAGAGTGAGAAGTCGTGGTATAAGTCTAATGAGACATATAAAGTTATGCCACTCAAGAGAAGTAGGTAATGAAATTCAGAAGAAATCTAATTTTGTACCACATCTGGCAAACTGTGGTGCGCCAGTGAGTAAGCAAGGTTTTGAACTATAATCAGCTTTCTAACAGTCATGCAGATTGCTCATACAGCTGTAATACTAGCAAAATACCAATATGAGGCCATGTGGCCCTGGCAGGCCTTAAGTGGTTAGCATCTGCAAATGGCCATGGTTTATGAAAATACATTATATGCACCACACATCTAGCACTCGTGGATTTAATTATAGCTTTCAACAAAAACCTCAGATCCTGTGGTATGTTTCAGAGTATGTATTTAGACAGTTTGCTACCCATCAGTTGCCATAATGCTATCACAAATGTTTGCATGAGTGCTATATTCTAATAGATAATAGCTTTTCTATTTTAACACATAGTGCTATGCCAGCCCAATGGTACCGCCTAACTTGTCTTTGAAAAATGTCTTTATGATTTAGTTACAATTTTGACTGAATGAACTATGATAAATATACAGGTTGTCATGAATCTGTTCACTGATATTCCTTCTACTCTCTTGCAATGCAAACAAGACTCTTGCTGAAATACTGTTTCACACAGTGTTGTCTTTCAGCAGCTCTCAATGTCTCTCATAACCCACCCAAACTACATCCCTTTTTCCTAGAAGCTACACTTGACTCAATCTCTCCACCAGTATCGTACAACAGCTTCTACAAAATTCCTTTCATTCTGCTGCATCATGCACATCTCTAGCTACTAAGGAACATTTTGCCATTCTCACTGGTAGTGCAGATGCCATTGCACCACATACTGCCAGATCTGAATTTAGCTCATATTTTATAAAGGGGTTTTTAAACAGATCAGGTTCAAATTCATTTCAAAGATCTGCTGATATAGTTTGATAAGACCCATTGCAGACAAGCCATCGGAGGTGTGCATATGGCTGGGTGGGTGGGCCTAGCCCAGAGCAACATAATCCCCAAAGCAGCTGTGGTTAGTGAGGGCAGGGTAGACCAGGGAGCAATATGAAGGCAAGAGCTCTCACAGCTCATTCCTCTGTGGATCTGGAGGGGTCCTTTTGGTAGTCTCTATAGTTGGAACATCTTGTCCCCCTCAGCCCTTCTGAAGTCTCCCCGAAGCCTTCAAGAAGTTTGGTAGAGCTCTCTTCATGGGGAAACTTGCAGTAGTTTTCTGTGCCTCTTATCTTCTCCCTTGGTTTCTCCATAGGAAGGAGAGATATAGCTCAACTTACATAGGATCATCTGATATGGATAGCAAAGAACATTTGGGACCCATTTCTCTAGAAATATCACTAGGTCCTCATATTCTGCTCCCTCTGGTAAGACATAGTTGGATAAGCTTAGTAAGAAACTCATTTTTAACAGTTTTTCCTTTACACCACCTATGGCCTATCCTTTAATAAGGTATTCAGCTAAACTCCCCCCGACCCCCTTTCTTTCAGCCTGATTGTGCAGATTATTTTGTGTCAACCAAAGCAGTCCTCCAGATGTGTGATCTGTGACACAATAGTGTTACCTTTCTTATCCAAGGCAGAAATCTCAAATTGTGTACTTGAAAATATATTTATTTCACAAAGTATTAATGTAAATACTTCCTGCATTGAGTGGTTTGGGTGTATCTGAACAAACTCAGAATTCTTTGGCTTTTGAGATAGAAGCTTTGATTTTAAGAGTCTCAGGTGAATTAGACATACATTTGGAGATTTTTTTGTTGGGTTCAATTGGTTAGTTATTCACCATTTTTCATAAGGAAACTTTATTGCTTGTTAAAAGTTTATGTAAACTGAGTAAAATAAGAGATCAGAAACTCAGTTGTGTCCTGTCTGCTCATTTTATGTGTTAGCTTTGCCTTCCAATTAAACATTACATTTTTAAACTCTTTCATGCTACAGTAAATGACAAAGCACTGTGTATAAACACAGCTTCCTCTTATAACATGAGATGCATAATGAAATGACGCTGGCTTTGAAAATGGTATATATTTCAAGTACATTCAAGAGGAGAATATTTCCTTTAATGTAGAAATAGGCCAGGAAGGAAAAAACAACAAGCAGCATTGTTATGCAATATATCGCTTAATGAAATGTTATCCACAGTCAAACAAATTTTAATAAATAGTGCTTTCAACATCACTGTGCCTCAGCTAGCGAAATATATATGAAATGTGAAAATATGTAAGTAGATCATTTTAAATATTGTTTTTCCAAATAGTCCTTCCTCTATATTTTTAGATTATGTTCACTTCATGGAATGATCTCATTATTTAAATAAAAATAAATGAACATCTGGCAAATTCACAGACTGAATGTGACTCATGCAAATATGATCAGTATGAATAACACCTATTTGGGCTTGAGCATTCACCCACCCAAGAAAGCCCCAGAGTTCTAATTCTGCAGACACTGAAAAACACATGAGTTTGATGATCTGGAACTACAACAGTATGGAGCAATTTTTCCACCCATTGCCATCATGGTTAATACTGAGGAACATTTCATCTTCTGCTTACAACTGAAAACTATCAGGCACAAAGTCTCCTGGTTCTGTACAGTGCTGCCTTCTTTTAACATAGAGCTATTAGGTACTGTTTTCACAAAATCTCTCTCATACTCCTTGCATTATTGTTTTGTCTGAGCACTTTGTTTTTTTTGACACTCACCAGCACCATTTTAATTGTATAAAGTTCTTTTTTCTTGAACTTCTGTGACCATATGACAATCACTTAAGAGCTAAATTCTTCCCTCTGATGTGCAAACGTGGCACTCTGAGAATTTGGCTGTAATTGTTAATAGCCATAGCAACATTGTTTCCTGACTCATCAGGTGTCATTTACCATCGGAGTTTCCACAACAAACCACAGCCCTTCAGTTTCCAAAAATTAGCTGACTAATAGCACATTCCAAAAACATTCAGCTGCTGTTTTTTCCTTCTGTTTTAACCTTCACCCCAACTTTGAGGCCCCAATATGATTCCACAGCCTGCTGGCCAAAGATGACTGGATGGAACTCCCTGTGGAGACATCTACATCACTCTTTGACCACACATTAGGGTTTGCTTTTGAGCAATGCGCGGCATGCCCAGAGGATGAGCACGATGCCTCGGCAGAAATCCTGGCCTTGGAACCAAGCAACTGAGTTGGGAAATCAAACCTGGAGCCCACAGATGGCAGCATATAATACTGCCACTAAGTGATTGTTCTGGCTCCAGCTGCTCTGTTTTATTTGGTGTTGATCCATCTTACTATTTTGCATCACTTAAAATACATAGCTTAAACCAAACTATAATTATTCTTAGCACAAAATTCTTCTTAGTTTATCTGCTTGTCATTCACTTCAAATTTACCATAAAACTGTGTGAAAATCCATATGGCTGATGTCCCAGGATGAAATTACTTTCTACTGCTTTACATAAAAATCACAGAACATGCATACTTTTAATGCTACGATCCTCCTTGCCCTTTAATACAGTTCCTGACAGGAAATATTCTCCATTGCTTTCTCTATTGAAGACCTCCCTACCTGATTAAGAATTTTAGATTACTAAAGAACAGGAATAACCAACTATTATAGCACATACATGTTGTGTGTTTGTAGTAAGTTATATATATCAAATGCAAAAGCCTGAACCAAAGATTACAGGTGAAATTACAGGTGAAATTCTGGTCCCATTGAAGTCAATGGGGCCAATTTTGCCATAGACTTTAAATGGGGACAGGATTTTACCCTCAATGGTCAATAAATGCAAAGTTAAGGTAGCATGTATATCCTTAACTCTATCTTTTGCATACAATCATTGTGATAGTCTTCAAACATAACCTAAGAGATCTAATAAAGGTATTTGCAAATAAACTTTCATGGAGTGGAAAATACAGTAGAAAGACATATAAATATATATATATATATAGAGAGAGAGAGAGAGAGAGAGAGAGAGAGAACATGAAAAGATGGGGGTTGCCATACCAACTCTAATGAGACAAATCAGTTAAGGTGGGCTATTATCAGCAGGAGGAAAAAAAAAAACTTCTGTAGTGGTATTCACGATGGCCCATTTCAAACAGTTCACAAGAAGATGTGAGTAACAGGAGGGGGAAAATTAGTATGGGGAAACAGTTTTTAGTTGTGTAATGACCCATCCATTCCCAGTCTTTATTCAGGCCTAATTTGATGGTATCCAGTTTGCAAATTAATTCCAGTTCTGTAGTTTCTCATTGGAGTCTATTTTTGAAGTTTTTTGTTGAAGAATTGCCAATTTTAGGTCTGCAATTGAGCGTCCAGGGAGGCTGAAGTGTTCTCCGACTGGTTTTTGAATGTTATAATTCTTGATGTCTGATTTGTGTCCATTTATTCTTTTGCATAGATACAGTCCGGTTTGGCCAACGTACACGGAAGAGAGGCACTGCTGGCACATGATGGCATATATCACATTGGTAGATATGCGGGTGAATGAGCCCCTGATGGTGTGGCTGATGTGATTAGGTCCTATGATGGTGTCCCCTGAATAGATATGTGGACAGACAGTTGGCAACCGGGTTTGTTGCAAGGATAGGTTCCTGGGTTAGTGTTTTTGTTGTGTGGTGTGGTTGCTGATGAGTATTTGCTTCAGTTTGGGGGACTGTCTGTAAGTGAGGACTGGCCTGTCTCCCAGAGTTTGTGAGAGTGAGAGATCGTCCTTCAGGATAGGTTGTATATCCTTGATGTTGCGCTGGAGAGGTTTTAGTTGGGGGCTGTAGGTTACTTTCTTTGTTGGGCCTGTCTTGTAGTAGGTAACTTCTCGGTATCCTTCTGGCTCTGTCAATCTGTTTCTTCACTTCAGCAGGTGGGTACTGTAGTTGTAAGAACGCTTGATAGAGATCCTGTAGGTGTTTATCTTTGTTTGAGGGATCAGACCAAATGTGGTTGAATCTTAGAGTTTGATGTAGTCTGGATGAAAGCTGGAGGCATGTAGGTAAGTATAGCGGTCAGTAGGTTTCTGGCATAGGGTGGTATTTATGTGACCATTGCTTATTAGCACCACATTGTCTAGGAAGCGGACCTCTTATGTGGACTGGTCCAGTCTGAGGTTGATGGTAGGGTGGAAATCGTTGAAATCTTGGTAGAATTCCTCAAAGGCCTCCTTCCCATGGGTCCAAATGATGAAGATGTCATCAATGTAGCGCAAGTAGAGTTGGGGCATAAGAGGAGGAGAGCTGAGGAAGCGTTGTTCTAAGTCAGCCATAAAAACGTTGACATACTGTGGGGCCATGAGGGTACCCATAGCAATCCCGCTGACTTGAAGGCATAAAATTGTCCCCAAATCTGAAATAGTTGGGGGTGAGGACAAACACAGGCACTGAAATCTATGACTTCAGTGGGTTTTGGATTGCACACAGGATGGTGTTATTAAACTGTTATAATCTTTGTTTATTGAATTTTATCTATTTTATTGTAATACGGACAAACCTTCTTTATTGTAAGTAATGCCATATTTTGATTTTACAGTTTTGTATGAATTCATCCATCATAGCAGTAATATTTAGCTTTTATCTAAAATATATTTTTCAACCTCTCTGCTACCTAGACATTGCTGTTAATTTTTTTAAAAGTTGCCATTTTTAAATTAATTTTCCTTATTTGCTTTGTAGTTTCCATTATTTGAATAGCAATAAATCCAGGCAGTGCATTTTTGAGACATTATGATTCTTCTTGGGTGGTTGAAGTCTTTGTCCTTCAGCCTTGTGCCTCACAATTCACAAAGTGTGCAGTAATCCCTTGGAAATGCACTGTCTGCTGCATCTTACTGCTTCAGAGACTTTGCATGTACTGTACTGTGAATTGGCTATAGATGCCAAACTGTTCAGCAGAACACTATACTGTAATTGTGGATTTATAAGCACCTTTTCATATTTTGAGTTGGAGGTATCATTCCTTAACTACAAAATCAATTATAGTTGAGGAGCTTGGTACAATTTTTATACTTGTACAGTTTTTCATCACTATCCCACACTAGTGAATGAGTCTGTCATGGTGCTGAAAAGCCCTGTAGTTGGAAAAGTTCAACCATATAATTATATTCTCTACTAAAATTGTGGGCTCAGAAATCTTTCCCACTGTATTAACATATGAACTGCTTCCCACTGATTCAACAGAAGGGCTTTTAAATAAAACCCAACAACCTAGCACATTAAATAGAGCATATGAAAAATTACTACCTTGAGGAACCTGCAAATCTATGAGTTGGATGAGAAAACAATGGACTACTTCCTCCTTTTTCTATAACGTGCAAAAACGAAAATAGATCCAGATGGCACATGTGTGTAGCAGAGTTTACTTTGCAGTTAATCCCAGAACAGGACATTTTTGTCTGTCCACCTGTGAATTTCCACTATTGATAACACTTTCTAAGTATATAAAAACAAGGTTCTTCATGGCTGTAATTCATACTGTATCTGCTACATATTAGAAAACCATCAGTGTTCAGGACTGAACTGCTTGGAAAAAAATTATGTTTAACAAATTATATTGCCATATGAAAATGTTTCTTTCTCCTTAAATAAATAATGCTGCAACTTCTAAACCTTAAGGATTTTATGCTCTGCACTTGATCAGAGAGGCCATTAAAAATAATACCATATGTTGGAGACATCTTTAAAACAGATTTGCCTAGACTGTGAAGGTGGTGGGAAAACACCCTGTGTCAACCCTCTCAGAAACTTTTCTGTCTCCCAGTTGAACACAGGAATGTAAGAAAACACTAATTTTCCTTCTTCATATAAAGAGGAAAATTTGCTTTCAATTAAGGAAGCTATATTGGGTGCACAAAGGAACTAAAAAATGGTAACAACCCTGCCCAGAAGATTGCAAAAAGGGAAGAATGGGATTTACAAAAATAAACAAAAATATCCAAACAATTGAGTCGGGTAAACATATTAGCTAGCTGTGAGGCAACCCTTTTATTTTCCATGCATAATACTTCAACTGACACAACTATCTTTTATTTTCTAGACATTAGTTCAGGAACATGGGCATTCTACAGATGAGGAAGGATTTCTGACTTAGCAACTTAGTTTTTGAGGGTGCAACTCGGAAAAGTTACCATAGTTCATTTTAGTAAACTGATCTGGTTATAAAGAGAAACCTAAAAATAATAAACAAAATATAAATATTTAGGCATCTCTGACATTCTATTTATAAGAGTGAGAAGGCAGGTGAAGTAATATCTTTTACTGAACCAACTTGGAAGTTACAAGCTTTTGAACTACAGAGAGCTCTTCTTCAGGTGTGGGGACGGAAGCAGTGCCTGAACTAAATGAGTTGGGACGGACTGTGAAGCCTAAGAGCTAAGGCATGTTGAAGGAGTTCACTTGAAACGAAATGGACTATAAGAATTAGATTGTTATACAAAAGGTGTTTAAAGTGGCCATTGAGGGTTAGCAGGCAGGTGTGTGTTACAAAATGTTGTAATGAGCCAAGAAACCAGTGTTCCTGATGACTCAATGATTTTTAGCGTTTATCAGCATTATGAATTTACACTCCTAAGCTTGCCTTTTGAAGGAGGTGTGCAGGTTTCTTTTGAGGACTAATACTGAAAGATCAGATATGAAATGATCGCTTTGTGAAAAAATGTTAGCCCATGGGTGAAAAGTATTTCCTTACAAATTAAGGCCTTGATCCTGCAAATATTTACACATGTATGCAAATTCACTCATAAACAAAAGGGATTATTCACCTGGTTAAAAAGTTACTAACGTGTACAGTGAACACTCAAAAAGTTCACAGATTTTTGAGACAGTCCCTATACCAGGGGTAGGCAACCTATGGCACACGTGCCGAAGGCAGCACACGAGCTGATTTTCAGCGGCACTCACACTGCCCGGGTCCTGGCCACTAGTCGGGGGGGCTCTGCATTTTAATTTAATTTTAAATTAAGCTTCTTAAACATTTTTAAAACTTTATTTACTTTACATACAACAATAGTTTAGTTATATATTATAGACTTATAGAAAGAGACCTTCTAAAAATGTTAAAATGTATTACTGGCACGTGAAACCTTAAATTAGAGTGAATAAATAAAGACTCGGCACACCGCTTCTGAAAGGTTGCCGATCCCTGCCCTATACCTTAAAACCTGAAATACCACTAGAACCAGTAATACCTATACTATAGAACTGCAGTGCGAGCCCCATTGTTGGTTTTTACAGGATCATGGTCTAATGTCCAACACACAGAGTTACTAGGCATCTGATTTTCGGTCAGAAAGCCCAGTTGAAAAGGGACCCTGGTGGCTCTGTTAAAAGTCCAGCTGACGGTGAAGCAGAGTTAAGGCAGGCTCCCTGCCTGCCCTGGTTCTGCATGGCTCCTGGAAGTGGCCGGCATGTCTGGATCCTAGATGCAGGGACAGCCATGGGGACTCTGCGTGCAGCCTCTGCCCTGAATGCCAGTTCCACTGCTGGGACAGTGCTTGGGGGTGCAAGCAGTACACATAGCCCCCTGGCCCCTTGCCTAGTGGGTGTAGGGACATGCCAGCTGCTTTCAGGAGCCGCGTGGACCCAGGGCGGGCAGGGAGCCTGCCTTAGCCCCACTGTGCTGCTGACTAGGAGCTGCCTGAGGTAAGCACCACCCAGACGGAGCCTGCATCCCAACCTGCTACCCCAGCAATCCTGCACCTTAACTCCCTCCCAGACCCCGCACCCTTCTGCCCCACCTGAGCCCTGTCTTGCACCAAAACTCCCTCCCGGAGCCTGCATCCCACAGCCCCTCCTGAACGCCAACCACCTCCACCGCAGAGCCCCCAAACCCCTCATCCCTGGCCACAGCACAGAGACCACACCCCCAGCCGGAGCCCTCATCCCCCTCCTGCACCTTAGCCCCTTGCCCCAGCCTGGTGAAAGTGAGTGCAGGTGGGGGAGAGCAAGCGATGGAGGGAGAGGCAATGGCATGAGCAGGGCCTTGGAGAAGGGGTGGGGGATGGGCAGAGCCTGAGAAGGGGACGGGGCAAAGGTGTTCGGTTTTATGCAATTAGAAAGTTGGCAACCTTACCACATATGAAAATGTTGACCAAAAGTAGCATCATCTTATATCAATTTTCTTTAATGTCAAGTCTACATAGTCCCTGAATTTTATATCAGACATTAAAGCTCTGATTGCATGAGATAAATTAACACAGAAGAAAGAAACGATCATGCATTTTAAGAGTTTTTGTTGCTACAAATCAGAAGCAACACATTGGTTTTCTAATAGGTCACTGTACTTTCCTTTCCACTTGTTATTCAAATTTTTATCTATCCTTTCTTTTATCAATGTTGCAAATCCAGCCAATTTTCTCTACAATATATGACTGTACTGAAGTGTTTTTTCAGCCTCCTACGATATATAAACAAAATTATTTAGCTTGACTGTGACTGTTTTGAGAAAATATTATTCTCTAGGGTCCTGATCCTACACCACTGAAGTCAATGGAAGCTTTGACATTGACTTCAAGGGGACAGGATCAGGCCTTTCATAATCTTTGAAAATGTGATCCAGCAAGCATTGGCAAAGATAGAGTTCCTGTGCACAGAAAGTTATACATACTGTAACTTTTACATATACATAGAGAAATTCTATTTTATGTCTATACAAGACATTTGTGTAACTTCTAAAAAGCAGGGCTCATACAACAGTCTACAGTATTCTCAAGCTTTCAGAGAGATAGACCATCCTTGGATATTCAGGTGTTTTGGGGGATGGCACAGGAAAGACAGGGATGTCATTATTGTAATTTATACTTAAAATAGCAAAACTAAGTAGTAGAAACATACCACTAGCCCTGCCTCCTCAATTATTTGCGTCATAAAACATATGGTAAAGATGGAAAGCAACAAATAGAGAACACTCACTCTATAATATTATCTTTAGATATTGCTGCAGTGGAACACAAATTTTCTGTAAGGTAAATGGAGTAAAAGGGAAACACATGAACAATATGAAGGCCTGATGACACACATCCTAGAATACTCAAGGAGCTGACTGAGGCGATATCTGATCCATTAATGATTATCTTCAAAAAGTCACAGGACATGGGAGAGATTCTAGAGGACTGGAAAAGGGTAAATATAGTGCCCATCTATAAAAAGGGAAATGAGAACAACCCAGGGAATTACAGACCAGGCCACTATGACCCCCAGATCCCTTTCCACAGTTCTCCTTCCTCGGCAGTCATTTCCCATTTTGTATGTGCGCAACTGAGGCCACGTCTATATGACGCGCCGTATCGGCGCGTTACAATCTATTGCTCGGGGATCGATATATCGCGTCTCATCTAGACGCGATATATCGATCCCTGACGCGGCTTACATCGATTCCGGAACTCCACAAAACCAACGGAGTTCCGGAATCGACATGGCGAGCAGTGCAACTGATCCCGCGTGGTGAAGACGGGTGAGTAGATCGATTTTAGATAATCGATTTCAGCTACGCTATTCTGCAAGCTGAAATTGCGTATCTAAATCGATTTTCGCGGTCATGTAGACCTGGCTGACTGTTCCTTCCTAAGTGGAGTTCTTTGCATTTGTCTTTATTGAATTATCCATTTACCTCAACCACTTTTCCAGTTTGTCCAGATCATTTTGAATTTTAATCCTATCCTCCAAAGCACTTGCAACCCCTCCCAGCTTGGTATCGTCCGCAAACTTGATAAGTGTATTCTCTATGCCATTATCTAAATCACTGATGAAAATATTGAACAGAACTGGACTGGAACTGGAAGGAGTACTGTGGAAAGGGATCTGGGGGTCAAAGTGGATCACAAGCTAAATATATGTTATCAGTGTAACACCATTGCAAAAAAAGCAAATATTGTTCTGGAATGTGTTAACAGGAATATTGTAAGCAAGACACGAGAAGTAATTTTTCTGCTCTACTCTGTGCTGATTAGGCGTCAACTGAAGTATTGTGTCCAGTTCTGGGTGCCACATTTCAGGAAAGATGTGGACAAACTGGAGAAAGTCCAGAGAAGAGTAACAAAAATTATTAAAGGTCTAGAAAACATGACCTATGAAAGAAGAATTGAAGAACTCGGTTTGTTTAGTCTGGAGAAGAGAAGGCTGAGTGGTGATATTTTAACAGTTTTCAAGTACATAAATGATTGCTAAAAGGAGGAAGAAGAAAAATTGTTCTCATCAAACTCCAAGGATAGGGCAAGAAGCAAAGGGGCTTAAATTGCAGCAAAGGAGATTTAGGTTGGCCATTAGAAAAAATGTCCTAATTTTCACAGTGCTTAAAAAATGGAATAAATTTCCTAGGGAGGTTGTGGAATCTCTATCATTGGAGGTTTTAAAGAACAGGTTAGATAAACATCTGTCAGGGATGGTCTATGTATATATATATTGCAACAGGCACTAATTAAGGGGATGAGCATCTCCTGTCTATCTATCTATCTATCTTAGGCACTTACATAGCCCCAATCACTATAGTATCTGAGTTCCTCACACTGCCTAATGTATTTATCTTCAGAGCACTCCTGTGAGATAGGAAAGTGATATTAGCACCATTGTACAGATAAGGAACTGAGGCTTAAGAAGGCTAAGTGACTTACCCAAGGTCACAGAGGATGTCTCAGGAGCATCCTTCCTACAAAATACTGAGGGCCCTGAACTATTGCGGCATTTAATGGGGCTTGAGTGTTCTCAGCACCTTGCAGGACTGGGTGCTAAATCAGTTGCAAAACGTCCTGAAGGCTTTTATTGCTCCGTTGATCGGTGTCAATTTACAATCCAAATACAGTCAGGCCAGGATAATGCATTCAGGGTACTGCATCTGAATTTTCCTTTAGTATATTTAAACAAATAAATTACATTAGCAAATGAAATAGACAAATCGAGTAATCTGACTGGTTGACAGTGAGTCATGCTCACACAAATGTGTTACAATAATTCTACTTGCATAATAACATCATCTTATTTAAATAATAGGAATCACCATTCCTGACTGAAAAGCAAACAGTAAAGAAAGATTGATAATGATTTATTTTATTATTGTGTAAATGAGAGTTGTCAGGAAATACACTAAGCTAAAAGGTACAAATTACTTTATAGTTATATTATTTGTTTCCAATGGAGCTATATACTAAGTAAAGGAACCATGAAATATCATCTAGGATTTGTCAATCACAACATAAATTATATCACCATTGTACAATGCTACTACTCCTTTGCATTAATCACCTGGTCTTAAACTGGTTTACGAGTATTACCTAAAAATTACATTAACCCTCCGATGTACGTATTGTGCTCACAGTTCACCTGTTTCAGAGATAAAATGTGGCAGATGTTAACTGTTTCACAGCAAGACAGCATCATCAGTTTAGGTTAGGAAGTGAAGTGAGGAAAAATGTTATATTCATCTGAAACTGTAAGGATGACTTTAGGTGGCATAATTTGGGGATTGATCCTACTCTGAGCAGTGGGGTTGGACTAGATGATCTCCTGAGGTCCCTTCCAACCCTGGTATTCCATGATTCTATGAAGCTTATATGAAACATGATACAAGTAGATCAGCAGTTAAACTGTGCTCCATGTAAGTGAAACGGCACTAGCTCTCTTCCATATTTCTAGTTGCTTAATTTAATTTTGGGGGGAGGGATAGCTCAGTGGTTTGAGGATTGGCCTGCTAAACCCATTCTTGAGGGGGGCAATTTAGGGATCTGGGGCAAAATAATCTGTCAGGGACGGTACTTGGTCCTGCTGTGAAGGCAGGGGACAGGACTCAATGACCTTTCAAGGTCCCTTCCTGTTCTACATTTCTATGCTTCTGTGAATTTAGTTACCTAAGTCAGCATATAGCCATAACATTGATGTTAACACCATGCTTTCACAAAAAGTGCCATGGCATCTTCACTTGAACACATTATCGTAGAAATACAGGGGTGGAAGGCCCTTTGAGAGGTCATCTAGGTCAGACCTCTGGGCTGAGGTATATCTAGAGCATCCCTGACAGTGACTGTCTAATCTGTACTTAAAACCCTCTCATGATGGCCATTTCATGACCTCCTTTGGAAGCCTAGTCCAGTGTCCTTATACTCAAAGTTTTTCCTAGTAACTAACCAAAATCTCCTTTGTTGCAGGTTAACCCTGTTACTTCTTGTCTTACCTTCAGTGGACATGGAGAACAACTGATAGCTGTCCTCTTTGTAAGCACACATATTTGTAAACTTATCGGGTGCCCCTTCAGTTTTCTCAATACTAAATATGGCATTTTTTTAAACATTCCTCACAGGGCCAGTTTTCCTAAAGCTTTTATCATATGTATGGCTCTCCTCTGGACTCTCTCCAATTTCTCCACATCTTTCTAAAAGTATGGTGCTGAGAATTGGACACAGTGTTCCAGCTGAGGCCTCACCAGTGCCAAGTAGATGTTATGTCATACCAAAAAAACAAACAGCAAAGTGACACCTAACATCATATTGGTGCATTGTTTCAGTACTGATCTAATTCAGAGGGAAGAATTCCTAAATCAACAGCATCACTTTGACAGTTACGTGTTTCCTATGGACTTTGGAATGACCATGCTTATCTTGTAAGATCTGAAAGGATCATAGCACAAGATAGTATACTTGCAGGCACAGGATTGCATGAGACCACAGAAAATGCCTACATCATCTCTTCACATATTAGATCCTTTCAAAGAATAAGAGTGGGTTGGGTTTACACTGGGTTCCAGGCTTGGCCAAGAAAACAAAATCTCATTGCTGCAGTGAATCTATGGTCAGCCAGCCTTTGCAAAGGGGAAATTGCATGTGTGTTAAAACAAGATGTCCGAGCCCTAAAATTTGGATAACAGCAAAATACATTCTATTATTCATCTATGAGACATTTGTATTTTTGAGATCACTTTGAGCTTTGGATTCCTCTCTCAGCACTGGTGAGACTGTAGACACAAGCAAAAGCAGCACCATTTTTATTATAATATTTACTTTCTATTGAAAAAGCAAGACTGGGAGTATTTCATGTCAAAGTGAAACAGAGTTTAGTGCAGCTGTGGGGGAAGCACTCTATAAAGCTGCAGCTGCAACAATGTCATCAAAGAAGAGACCTCCTAGTTTTAAAACATAAACAGATAGAGTGCCTGTGGCTCTCAGCAGGTCATCATTCATGACACCACAGGAAAGGTTTCTAGAGCAAGAGGAAAGATCCATAAGCAAAAAATAATAATCTACAGGCTTTAGACTCTAAGAACTCTAATCAACTCCAAATTGCTTCTGAGGATGCCAGCCAGTAGAGACTCCTGAACTACGCAACTATAGCATATTCTCAGAGAAAGCTTTCCCTTGGTATTACTAGGCTGATCAAACCTGTACCTTTCCAAGAATCAGCTTGGACTCAAAGCAACACCACCAGGTGACATTCATCCTCAAATGGAAGGCAGTTATTTACCTGGATGAAGTAGCATGTTTGAAGTAGTTTTCACTGGAAAAAAGATCCAGGTAAAGAAAAAAATACCATTGGAATTTAGAGTGCTCTCTCAGGTACTTTAGGTCAGAAATTAAATGATGTAAAAAAAGAAAAGATTTAATGAATCACATCAAGACACTCAAGCATTAAGCTAAGTGCTTAATTGGAAAGAAACCAACTAGTTTATGAAGAGTCAAGTACAAAAAGTAAATAAGCAGCATTAATAGTGAAAAGGATATAAGATTTTTAAAAATGCTCAGTTTAATCATCTATTTAATACTATTATTGACACAGGTAAAGACATTTGCTTCTTAAAAAGGTGTATATACATTTTTAAATACAACAGCTCTCTCTAGTTTTAAAGCAAGCTTGATAAAGCCTCTGTTCCTGCTTCCATGGACTTCACATGAGCAGCATCCTATTGCAGGAAATAGGAGGAGGGAAAATCAATTAGAACATATCTGGCTGAGGCATGCTTTCCATTTCCATTTTTAAACAACAGGGCAACAGAAGAGTAAAAATAATAAAAATAATTGGAAGATATCATCCATGAACCAAAAAGATTTGACTGGAAATTTATTTCAAAATTTGCAAGTAAAAAGAGTTATAAAATGCTTCTTTGCTTACACTTGTTCAAAGCTGATCAGCTAGGACATAGCTCTCAAATAAAGCTTTGTCAAACATAGAAAAGTAGGTTAAAGGTAAGCTATTTTTGTAATTGTCAAAGTTGACAAAATAACAAGAAATTTAAATAGTTGACAATACTGAGGTGAAAGTTACGTGGCCCTGTAAAGGGACGTTGTGAAAATAAGGTTCATGAGTCTGAATGTACAAGAACACTGTAACAATAGATTTTAGCCTAAATTCTCTCCTCCAGTCTGAAGCCTGTGCACAGGACTCTGTGCTAGGTAGTTGTGCAGTAGATGAGAGAAGATGAAAAAAACAAACCCTTCCTTAGCCCCTAGGCTGCCAATTTGGGTTGACATATTCTTGGAGGTTTCATCACATGATATAATCCTTAATTAAAGATTAATCTTTGATTCCTGGAGACTCCAGGGCAATCCTGGAGGGTTGGCAACTCTACATAGCTACAGTGACCTTTACACCTCCTTCTCTGCAGGTGCAGGATCTCTATAGTAGTGGATCTTCTGATTCCACTCTTAGCCCATCCATACTCTGTCCTTATGATATAATTCCCAAATCTGAACCTTAGCGTCCAAAATCTGGGTACCAGCATGAATCCTCTAAGCTTAATTATCAGCTTAGATCCTGTAGTGCTGCCACCAACCAGAAATTCCAGTGTCTGGTACACTCTGTAAACCCGATATTCATCTTGATTAAGAATTTTTATGTTTTTTCTTTTTATTAAAAGTTTTGTGCTTTTAAACTGTTGATTTTTTTTCTAGTAGAGGCTAAAGGGATTGAGTCTGTAACTCACCAGGGATTGGTGGGAAGAGGGAGAAGGAGAATGAAGGGAAGATAAAATTCCTCTTTGTTATTAGATTCACTGGAGCTAATCTGTTTTTGCCTCGGGTGAGGGTAGAGGAGGGTGAGGGGAATTACAGTATCTTCCAGAAACTAGAGGAAATGGTTATTCCCTTTGTTGTGAGACTCAAGAATCTGAGTCTTGGGTACCCGGAGAGTTTTTGGGGG
>NC_133769.1:138258443-138311272 GCF_003597395.2 Chelonoidis abingdonii | reverse complement strand
TCCCTCCACCCAGAGTTGAAAGTATCTTGTCTCCTGATTGGTCCTCTGGTCAGGTGTTCCAGGTCCCTGTTTTGTTAACCCTTTACAGGTGAAAGAGATATTAACCCTTAGCTATCTGTTTATGACAGTCCTATACCCTGGTTTATAGGAAACTCCACAAAGCAGGGCTCTGTGCTGTGCAGCAGAGTGAACCCTGCCTGGCTCAGTACATCTGACTCCCCCACTAAGTGGTGGAAATGCAGCATTTCCACTTATAAGGAGCTCCTCTGAACCTGTAGAGGAAGTGACTGGATCTGCCTCTTTGGGCTCAATCTTGTAAGCACTTATTACTGGATGTACTCGCATTGAAGTCCTACATCTGATCACAGAAAATGACTATTTATTTCACTTCAATGGAATGACATACAGCAGTACGGGTTACATCTGGACTCAATTCAATTTATAAAACTAATTTTTATAGTGTACCTAGCAAGCAAACAATGACTTAAAATAGAAAAAAAATCTACAGCTGGTAAGTTGAGTATAGCTTTAGATACAAGTGAACATAACTGTACTTTGGACATGAGTGATAAATTAAAAGCACAAGAACAATCATACTGGGTCAGACCAGTGGTCCGTCTAGCCCAGTATCCTGTCTTCTGACAGTGACCAAATGCCAGATGCTCCAGAGGGAATGAATAGAACGGGGCAATTACTGAGTGATCCATCCCCTATAACTGATAACTTATAACTAAATATCAACGATAAAATAAAATCAAGGAACTCAAGAAGACAGAAAGAGGATTACACTTTACCTTTACACCAAATGTAACTAATAAATAAGTAATCTTTAGTATAAGGTGTAAAGGTGTCATACAATTTATGTTCTGTACAGAAGTCCCTTTATTAGCTAACTACTCTAATAGGAATGGAATAGCCTTATGATTCATAAATCACAAGGGACCACTAGTGAGTAGAGGAAAAAAAACACACACAGTAAAACTTTTATTTTATTTTTAAATATATGAAAATGAACCCAATTCCAACCTTTTTGGGTGCTTGTATGATGTTTAAGGAAAAAGAGGATTTTATTCATAAACTCAACAGTCTAAACCTCAAAAAGTTAAATACCCTCTCATAATCCCTTCTCTAGGCCATCCTACCCCATCCTCTTCAAGTAAAGGATAGAGTTATTTTATTGCATAAATAAGACAAATGTTGTGGAAGTATTTATTTTAACTATTTTGGTAACTAGAACCTTTTTTTTTTATGAAAATATGTAAATGAAATTGGCTCTTGAAAGAGTAACTCACATAGCTTTCAGTGAAATATCTTTTTATAATATCTTTGTAAGGCTCATGTTTTCTGCTGTAGAAAAAAATCATACAATTTTGGAGTCATACAGCAAACAAGTTAGTATAAAGAGACCATCTGTTACAAATGGACCAGATCCCCAGATAATGGACCAGATCCCCAGATATGCCAGAGTAGTACTTGTTGTGTGTGTGTGTGTGGGATACATAGGTAGCTTTATGTTGGTCTCCAGTTATGCCTGACACACACCCTCCCTGCCTCCAATCACTTATTGTGTCCAGGGGGTGGGATGGAGTGGGTAAAATCCCCATTTGCTAAGGGAATCCTCAGCTGCAGCTTTAGCTCAACTTTTAAATCCACTCGATGCCATTGGATGGTGCAAACAGAACTTAAAAGAGGATCTGCCCTATAACTGAGAAAAGAGAAAACTATAGATGGTTTACGCAAAAGTAATTAATCCAAGTTGATCGTGCTGGACTGATTAAACTTTGAAATGATTTATGTAGAAATGTGGATTACATCACATTAAATAAAACATTTTACAATTACTGTCATACCTGCCAAGATATCCAAGTTTATGTATTCAAAATAAAGTTTATTGACATTCCTTCACTCATTTACTTTGAATTATATGAATTGCTGGAATACATTGCTGATCAAGATATGCAAGAGAGAAAAAACATGGAGATAGATTCAAAGTGGAAGCCTTCAACTTTACTAATATTTACTTTAATAACAAAGGGGAGCACCTAAGTCTCACCACCCTACCCCCCAATACCAGGCATTTAACTTGAGTCCAGTGAAGTGCTAACTGGCCTCATGCTATATAACCAATAGTTATAGGTGGATTCAGCCCGCTTCTTAATGCTCTTGTCCTCATTCTGCAAGGGGGAATGAAGGTAATCATGAGGGGTTCCTCCGTTTGCAAAGACTTACAGTCTCCTCCAACCCTGACATCTTACTCATGTATGCCTCTGAGAGCTGCATTGCACAACAGCAACAAGTTGTGAGAAAATTACTAATTCCTCTTACTAAATGTACGCCTACTCTTCTATTAACCTAAAAATGGGCTTCCAGAATGATGTGAGGGGGAACCTCCCCGCTGCCAGACACGTCAATCCTGTCTTGAGGGGAAAATTCCTTCCTCATCTCCCAAAAACCCAAACCAGTCAGACCCACAGCGTATGAGAATCACAGTCAAAGCATAGGCAGGGTGAGGAAACAATGGCAGGAAAATGGCTGCTATTTGCCCATAATGGCTTTACATACAGAAGTGGTGAAGGGCAGAAGAGCCCATTAGGTCTCTCCTCTCCACATGGCCTGGCAAATGGACAACAGGGTGGTGGTGAGGTAACCTCTTCCATTCCCTTATCTCTCCCCTTTCAACCGAGGCACAGTCACCATGTGCATTCTGGTTGAAGGGGAAGGAAGGGAGCCTGAAAAAACAAGGTTCCAGAGCTGCTCGGCTTACCCCTTCTTTTCCCGATGCAAGGGGCTGCCTAACCTATGATAGTCTCATAAACAATCCCCCCGGCACTGAAATATGGGTGAGGGGCATTGAGGGAGCATAACCTGAAAACCCTTATTCATATGAACAGTTTACACCAGTGCATGTTATATGATTTCGGGTTGGCAGTCCGAAATCCACAGTTTATGGATCTCACAGTAATTTTCTTGATGCATGGAAAGGTTATAAATA
This sequence comes from Chelonoidis abingdonii, assembly GCF_003597395.2. Lineage (NCBI taxonomy): Eukaryota > Metazoa > Chordata > Testudines > Testudinidae > Chelonoidis > Chelonoidis abingdonii. Next base: position 138,308,280 of record NC_133769.1, on the reverse strand, counting down.
CAACACAGCTACATGACAATGAACATAGCTTTGACACACCATAATATCCAACAGTCATCTTACTACAGAAGGCTGCAATTTAGTCTGCCATTCCCCACCCCATTTTGATTGGTTCTGCAGTCTTTTCCTCAGCAAAAATTCACTTTTGATCAGTGTTTAGCCTGAATAATGAGTAGAAAATCAGTCTAATTCTTTGTAGATTAATACAGTGGAGAGATACACAAAAGAACAAATGGAACAGCTTTTACTTGTTTTAAGACAGAATTTCATATTCTTGTAACTTTATTATATGGCAGTTGTAATACACACACACACACACACACACAAGTTTTCTCATATAGTTTCAACTAAATTACTTAAGTCAGCATGATTTAAAATTAAATCAAATTAAAATTAAAATAATTGTGTATTTAGTCATTCCTGTCATGTTTTATAATAAATAAAAACAAAGTGTACAGAATTAGTTTCACTTCCATATTGGGGGGGGGTGGGGGAGGCGAGGGGGGAAGCTCCGGTCTGGCCAGTGGGGCTACACGTTGGGAGGGAGGGCAAATTCTGTGTCTGTCAGAGGCTTGCAGTTTGGCCATGTTCTTGACCCCTGCTTTTTGATTTAAAAAAAAAAAATAAAGATCCCGTAGTACAGCTTGGAGATTTATGATGTGGTATGAAACTGTGACAGATAATGAAATGAAAGAGAAGCCCACAAACAAATGCTCAAGTTAGCAGCTGTATATGCTGAAATATGTCTCCACCTAGAAGGGCCTAGCAACTGGAATACTGTACCCTCCCAACATTATGAGAGCCATCGATTTTAATTTAATATTTGAAAATGATCATGATAATACCAAAAGTTTTATGGACTAGAAGGCATTTCCTAAGCATGGGAAATCTTAAGCTAATTTCTCTATCATACATTCACACACAGCACACTGCTTCAGCATGCCTTGTTCAATAGGGAGAAAACAGGGAGAGCCAGGTGCACCAACTCATTTTACACTACAGTGTTAACATAAATCCCCTACTTAATTCTTTGGGTTTATAGTGCTCTTTGAGCTGGGTAAAGGAGCAGTGTGAAAATGCTCCTAAAGCCTCAATGTAAATGTTTCTTTAATCCTATTAAAGCCACAAAACAGGCCCAGCTGAATGAACAGGAAAATGAGCTAAAGAACTCTCAGTGACCCCATCATCACTGTCACTCTTGGCACTAACCTACTGGTCAGAAGTCCACCCTGACCATGGCATGGGTGATGTAGCATAGTCCGGCTTCAGCACCCCAATTACTGGGCCCTTTTCACTCATGTATATATATTGGCCAATAGCGATTTTTTGCATAGCACTATGTTTCATGTTGTTACCTCAAAGCTGAACGATCAGAAAACTGCTGATACGGAAATAACAGATGTGATTGAGCAGTCTAAAATGCATCTTTGTGGCACAGACAGATTACACGTATCTTTGTGAAAATGATACACAGCCAAAAATGATACAGCTTTATTGCTTTTCTTTTAAAGTCAGGAGAGAGAAAAAAAATTAAGAAACATACTCAAGGTGACACCACGCTTTAAAAAATGGGAAACTGCTCCTTTAAAATGTGTTGGTGGTAACACTTAGGGCTTGGACTCTCATTAATGTGGCCCCTGGGAAAATATAAACACTCTTTCTGAAATTAAATCTTGAGTTTGCCCACCACAGTCTTGTTTTCAGCTTCAGCTGCTGGCACTTCAGTCTGCAGTTGAGGCCTTGGATCAAATGCCAAACCAAACATTTGGGAACAAGAATGGTAATGACACCCTATTTTGTTTTAAGTCACATTAAAACATGTAAAATAAAGCAAAACAAAATACAAGATAACACTGATTTTGAGGGTTTTGTACATAATAATCTGATTTTCTACACCTCTCCCACTTCCTTTTAAACAATAAATTATCAAAAGAAAATAGTACTAAATTATTGAAATAAAAAACACACTTACGAACAACAAAGGGTTTCTAGTGTCAAGTGAAACTGATGATTAATGAATGATACTGAACAGTATGGATTATATCTCAAGGCACACTGAAATCACTTAATTTACATAGTTTCTGATATATGGATTTTTTGCTTAAAGAATCTAAATCTTACAATCACTATTATAGTGTAACTCATGAGGATTGTATTTACAAGATTAACTTTGTACACAATACAAAGACAGGATCAGTATACACCATGGATTTCAGGGAGGGGCAAACATCGTTAACTTAATTGATCCACCTGTGGATCAATAAATGAAAGTTACTCACCTGAAACTGTAGTTCTTTGAGATGGACTCTGTGCATTCATCCTCATGGGATGTAGAAATAGAGCAGCTGTTGGTGGAATGTTTCCTAGGAATGTCCACCGGAGTGCTTGCACCCCTCTTTCCTTCTCTCCCCTCAGTGTTATACTAACAGGATGCAGGGCTCTATCCTGGGAAGCAGTGACTCTGAAAAGGATTTGGGGGTTATAATAGATAATAGCTGCACATGAGTTCCCAGTGCAACGCTGTGCCAAAAAGGGCCAATGCAATACTTGGATGTATAAACAGGCCAATATCAAGTAGGAGTATGGAGGTTATATTATCTCTGTGTTTGGCACTAGTGCAACCACTACAGATCTATGTCCAGTTCTGATGTCCATAATTCAAGAAGGATAAATTGGAGAGGGTTCAGTAAAGAGCCACAAAAATGACTAAAGGATTAGAAAACATGCCTTATAGTGAAAGATTCCTGATATAGAGCTCCATTTGCTTAGCTTAACAAAGACAAGGTGAAGGGGTGACGATCACAATCTATAAGTACCTTACATGGGAAACAGAAAGTTGATATCAGAGGGGTCTTCAATCTAGAAGACAAAAGGTATAACTATATCCAATGGTTGGAAGTTGAAGCATGCACTAATGACCAAGTGACACCTCTGCAGATGTCTGCAGTAGGTCTGTTCCTAAACAGAACTATAGAGGTAGACTAAGCTCTGGTGGAATGAACAGCCACACAAGATGGAGGGTGCACCCTAGAAGTTTCATAACATTAGGATGCAACCTGAGACTCATTTAGATAGTCTTTGTGAGGAAAGAGGAGTTAGCAATGGAGACAAAGAGTCAGAGAGGATCAAAAAGTTTTAATCCTGTCAAGAGAGAAAGTGAGGGCTCACCAACCAACTCGAATATGCAGACTGTCCTCTTCCCTTGAAGCATGAGGTGTGAGATAAAAAAATAGTAGTTGGATGCCTTAATTGATGTGGAAGCCTGTGGAGACTTCAGGTAGAAAGCAAGGATGGGGATAAAGAGTCATCTTGTTTTGGCAGAACACTGTGTAAGGTGGATCAGCTATAGGATACCCAGTTTGCTCATTCATATGACTCAGATAAGAAGGAATGCAGTTTTAAGGGACAAAGGGAGGAGAGAGGAACTCCCTATGGGATCAAATGATGTTTTTCCTCAAAGTTCTGAGGACAAAATTAACATTCCACAGTAGAGCGGGCTGTCTTATGTGAGAAAAGAGGTTGGTTAAACTCTTCAGGACTCTTATAGTGGTAGAGTGAGTGAAAAACTGGAAACCGCTCCAAGGGTTGGTGGAAGACTTTAATGGCAGCCAGGTGGACCTGGACAGAGCTGAAAGATAATCCCTGGGTTTTTTAATTCAACAGATAGTCCAGTACAGTAGAGAGAAAAGACTCAGATGGAGACAACATCTGTTGTGTGCACCAAAGCTAGAAATGCTTCCACTTATGCAGGTAGGTTTTTCTTAGGACAGGCTTCCTACTGTTCAGCAGTACAGACTACATCTCAGGACAACAGTACTGTTATAGGCTCAAGAGCCATTGAGGAACCATGCCTAGAGGTATAGCAATGAGAAATTGGGGTGGGTTATATGGCCTGAGGTCAGAAGGTCTGCTGCCAAAGAGAAAAAAAGAGGCGATCTCAATGCTAGTTGAATCAGTTGTCGAAACCGTACTGGCCTCAGCTATGTTGGAGCTATAAAGATAACCATTGCCTTTTCCTGTTTCAGCAGATTTAGGACTTTGAAAAAAAGAGGCATCGGAGGGTAGGTGTCTAGCAGCCTGCCCCTCAAGCGGAAGTGATGGCATTTCATTTTGCATGATGTCAAGAAAATTTTGGGGGTACCCTAGGTGAGGCAGATCTTCCAAAAGATTTCAGTTCCCATTCATGATCCTGATGGAAAAACCCACTCAGAGCATCTGCCTTGTGTTCTGCATAGCTGGTAGGTATGCCACAGATATGTCAATTTGATGGGTTAAACACAAATTCCAGAGCTTAATTGTTTCTATGTATAAGGATGGGGATTTTGCTCCCTCTTGGTTGTTGATGTAGTACATTACCGCCCTGTTGTCAGTCACGATCCTTATGGCATGACCCTTGATCTTGGGTAAAAAATGATGGCTTGCATAGTGGGCTACCCATAGTTCAAGAATGTTGAGGTGGAGCAATGATTCCTGGGGGGGTCCACTTGCCCTGTGCTGTGAAGTCCTGAAGATGAGTTTCCTAAACTAATATGGATACTTCTGTGAGGATAATCCTTCTGAGAGGTAGATGCAAACAAAATATCCTGAGGAAAAGCCTGAAGAGGTTCTTCTATCAGTTGAGACTTTAAGTCCTTCTGGGAAATGGACACTCATTTGGACAGGAGGTGTCTGATGGGTTTATAAACCGTTCTGAGACAGTTAGAGACATCTTGAGTGAAGCCTAATATGGTGTGTTACAAATGTGCAAACCGCTACATGGTCAAGGAGTTGTAAGCAGGACCTCACTGTAGTCTCAGGACTCTGCTGCACAGTAGATAAGAGAGTAGACAACATGTTGAACCTCTCTGTAGGTAGGTATCCACTGTCAATTATGGAGTCCAGTATGGCTCTGATTAAGTCTATCAGTTGAATAGGTATTAAGTTAGATTTCTTTGCATTGAGGCGGAGGCCCAAGGAATGAAAAAGAGCTAAGGCCTTACAGAAGAAGCTGTCCTTGAGAAGCCAATCATCCAGGTATGGTGTGACGTTGATATAATCTAGGACCATATAGACCATGGTTGCAACCAAGGTCCTGTAGTGGCAACAAATCTTATGTAAAGGGGGTCATATCAGGTGTCTAAGACCAGGTTATGAGTTGCTGGTTATGATTATGCTGTCTATATGCATGTATCATTTTGTAGTTGAAGTTATGAGTATTGGCTCTGTACTGTCTGAACTTCAAACTTATGCTATGCTTCTGGGAGACATCTCAGACAAGTTGGTGTTATGTCTGCCTAGCCTGCTTGATGGCCCATTAAGGACCATTAGCTATACAACTGACCCATTGAGAGAAGGCAGATATGCCTTGTAACTCAGTGAAGTATGCAGGAACTCGCCCATGTGACTCCAGACTCCATTTTGCAGTAATTTTCCACAGTAAGGACAAAGAGGTTCTTATACCTGGAAAAAACTATAAAAAACGGATGCCTCATCTCCATCTTGTCTTCAATCCTGTTTCTTACCTCTGGAGGAACTTTGCTACAAACTGAAGCTCTGAACAAAGGACTGAATGACCCATCCCAGTGGGGGATGTATTCCAGAGACTTGATTTGACCCTGCTGTTTACTCCATCACTGCTACAAGCCTGAACTAAGAATTTTGCCATTTCTGTACGTAATTGATTCCATTTAACCAGTTCTAGCTCTCATCTTTATCATCTTTTTATGAATAAACCTTTAGATTTTAGATTCTAAAGGATTGGCAACAGCGTGATTTCTGGGTAAGATCTGATTTCTATATTGACCTGGGTCTGGGGCTTGATTCTTTGGGATCCAGAGAACCTTTTTCCTTTATTGGGGTGTTGGATTTCATAACCATTCATCCCCAGGACGAGTGGCACTGGTGGTGATACTGGGAAACTGGAGTGTCTAAGGGAATTGCTTGTGTGACTTGTGATTAGCCAGAGGGGTGAAACCAAAGTCCTCTTTGTATGGCTGGTTTGGTTTGCCTAGAGGCAGAAAAACCCCAGCCTTGGGCACTAACTGCCCTGTTTAAGCAATTGGCCCTAAATTGGCTCTATCAGTTGGGTCCTGCCAGAACCGCATCATCACATATGGGAAGATGGGAGGTAACCACCTACAGAACTTTTGTAAAGACTCTCAGTGGGATTGAGAGACTGAAAGGGAGGACCCAGTCTTGGTAGTGATCATCTCCAACAATGAAGCATGGGAAATGTCTGAGTAGGACGCATAGTTATACATAAGTATGCAGCCTGGAAGTCGAGAGACACTAAACAGTCCCCTGGATACAATGATGTTTTATAATCACTGCAAGAGATCCTGACTCTCTATATCAGGATAAGAATGTTCAGAGTCTTGAGATTCAGGATCAGACTCCATCCCGCTTTTTTCTTGGGAACCAGGAAGTACCTGGAGTGAATTTGGATGGGACCAGTTTAATGGTCCCTGTAATGTGCCTTGCTCTCGAGCTCGGAGGCAGGCCACTCAGGCTCATTCTGTTGGGTTAGGGCTGGAGTCTGTCCAAGTGGGAAGAGCCTCCCAATAGAGCTGCATGATTAACAGTGCCTACCAGGCTTTAGCCTGGGCTTAAGTAGCTCCAGTAGGCAGTCCTGAAACAGTCTATCAGGGCTGGCGTTGGCCTGGGTGGGGCTCAGGCAGCCAGCAAACACACAGTCTTTCGGGGGTTGGCTTTAGCCTGCTTGGAGCTCAGACTACTAGCAAACAAAGTCTTCAAAGGTGAGTGGTAAGGGAGCTCCTGTCCTAGGCTAGAGCCTTGTTGCACCCTGCAGGGGGTCAGCCACCTGGGGCGGGATGGCAGGGGGACGCTGGCCCACCCTAATCCACTGCGTCCCAGTCCAGGGCCCTGGTAGGGGCAGGATTGGCTGCCCCTGTGTCAACGGGTATCCATGAGGATTTATTGGAAGGGAGTGCTTACCACTCAATTCTTGGCTCCTGATCTTCTGCAAAGTCTCCCTGAGATGATGAAGCTTTCTGGGCAGGACATTCCCTGGATATTATAGGTTGCTCATCTTAGTGGGCCTTTCTAATATAAAGGCACTCTTTAAAACTGGTCTTCTCAGGGGACTCCAGGGTTTCAGAATACCCAATGCGGTCGGGCGTATGGAAAGGGAGCAGGATCGAAGGGGTGTTCCTGTCTAGGTAGGCAGGTAGGGTGATGACTAATTCCCATAGTTTCCTCAGCAGGGTACATTGAGAGGATGGAGACTGGAAGGTAAAGATAGCTGAATCCTGGACCGAGATGTCCAACTCTAAAGATGTATCATTATATGTGCTCAATGAAGGGGTTAGAGGTGTCTGTACTGGCAGTCAAATAGGTGCCTGCAGCCAAATGGGAGTTGGTCTCCAAGTTTGTACCAGTTGCCCAGTTTTTGTGAGGAGATATGGTAGGACCTACTGGTAAGTAGGTGCAGGTTGGCACCCAGAAGGGCATCCTCTCAGCCTCTCAGAAGAGGGGAACCAGGTTCCTCTGCCATAGGGAAGTCCTCATGGGAGAGGAATGATGGTGGTTCCAGCAATTGGGTGCAGCAATCTCACGCTAAGGTGAGTCATGAACACCATCCACTAGTGGACGATGTTAATAGTGGATGAGTGGTCTGTATGCTTCTTATGCCTCTGACATTCAGAGGATGCTAAAGCTGGGGCAGGTGGTTTATTGGAAGAGTCCCTGTGTCTAGAAAACTTCAAAAGGTATTGAGGCCGTGGCAAATGGGGTTGTTTGTTGAAAGACTTCTCACTATGCTGAGTGTTAGAAGGCCTTTTTGGCTGTACTGGGTCCTCAGTGCTGGAAGTAAGAGTCTCACTGGTACTTGGAATGGGAGGCGAGGTCTCCTCAGACACTGGTCTCTGAGAAGATTTGATCCTAGCACTTGGATTCTTTTTCAGGTGACTGAATTTCTTCTTCTGAGAGTGCTGAGAGACCTCTTAAGTTGTCCCTTGGTCTTTGCACACTGGAGCCTGAGCCAAAGCAGAAGAGCTCACTGGAAGACTCAGAAGCTGAGGCCAATGTACAGGCGGTGGGGGAGGGAATGAGTGGGCAGAAATCAGACTCTGCAGGTTTCTATGAGCACTCCATAAGGACCACCTTAAGTTTATCCTCCCTCAGCTTCTTCAATCTGCTCTTGTACCTGGTGTAGACTGTGCACTTTGATGGGATGTGGGACTCTCTAAGGCAGTGAAGGCAGCTGGAGGGGAAAAGACCTGCAGCAGATCTAGCAGGGATTGAAGCCTGGGATTTTGGGTATAACCAGCATAGGAAAGTCCACAGTTGAGGAAAGCCTAAAGGTAATGGAGGCCCTAGCCACCCGAAAAAAAAGAAGGAATGTGGGGGAATAAAGGCACAAACTTTAAAGAAAACTAAAATAAAATAAGATTTAAAAATACATGAACAAAGAAGCACTGATAGCTAGAAGATAAGCTAGTGGGCATCACAACTCTCCGGCTGCAGGCGGTTGAGAAGGAACCAGAGTGGCAGCAGGTCTGCCTCTCCCTATATACCTCTGGTTTGGAGCATGAGGATGTGTAGGGCGAAGGGATGGACTCTCCAACACTGTTGAAGAAAAATCTCCAGAAGCATGAAGGAGCATGGGTGGGTGCACACAATAATGTGGAGCACCCATAAGGCCAAAAACTAGAAGAAGAATAAAAACAAATAAAATATTTCTATAAAGAAAATAAGAAAATTTCTAACACTAATCCCACCAACCTAAGAAATCTATCTAAAGCACTGAGTCTTTAAAGAGATTAGTTTGTCTGCTGCCACAGTTGTGAGGAACTGAGACAGCTGACTCACCACGTCCACTTTTATAGTCTCACCCTCAGAATGTCCAATAACAGTGAGGTAAGAGACGGGAGAGGATGAGAGAGCACGCCAACAGGCACTGCTTTGAAACATTCCATCATCAGGGATATACACCTATGGTGCAAAGATCACTCGAAGAACAGGATAATATAACACTCTATACTGCTTATTCCTACATACTTCATGTGACTGACAATTTCTCTTGATTATTAGTTTTCTACTTCCAGGAGTAGACCTTAAAAGCACCATTGGCATATGTAAGTTTAAGTGCTGTCAAACAACAAAAGGCCAGGTTGTGACCCAGCCTACATGGCCACGGAGTGGCCCTCCACTCCAGTTTGCTGAATCCCCAGAACTTTTGGCCTGGGTCTATGGGATAAACAGATGCAGCATGTCTGCTACGCCCTCCTTTCAGCAAGCAGATGAGCAGAGGGCACAGGATCCAGAGCACTGCCCAAAACTGCACTAGTCAGCAAAGCTGATCAGGACTCCTAGCAAATTTGTACACCCCCTGGGGCAAAGAAGTTGTAGGGAAGGAATCATGTCTGTACTTCTCTCAGGGCAGTGCAGCTACTGGTCTTACACAGGACAGACTGTACATGCAGTTTAGCTCTTAAAAAGTTATTTTACTAATTTTTAGTAGCCCTATGCTAACAGAAATTTACTATTCATATTAATACATTAGTAACTATTTATCAGGCTTGCAAAATTCTAGTTCTTTATTATACGGAGTAATTTCTGAAAGGTCAGCAAAATATCATTAGCTTTTTTCATTATCAATAATCTGATCAGCATCATGCTAACGAGCAGACAAGAAGGTTTTGTGCTTGGGCGGGTAATTTTTTATAATAATTTTGCAAGATTTAGCTAAGTAGTAATAAAGACAGATTAAGCAGATGAAGAAGTCTGTCAAGAAGTCAAAATTAAACAACAAAATGTCCAACCTAAATTTAAGCATACCCATACCACAATCGGAGCCCTGCATATTTTAAATCCATGAATATTAAACACACAGTGTAGCATTAGGACTCAAGAAATAGATTTTACTTGATGCTTTTCACCACATTTGTGCACAGATTTATCTCAAAAGATGATCTGTAATGGCTAGAAACATAGAAAGTAAAGTATAAAAAAAAGTAAAGGTACAGTTGATAATCGGTCAAGAAATGCCTATTAGGATAAAAATAAAAAAATTCAAGTAGAGTAAGTTATCTAATAGGCAGCCAATTTCATGATTTCAGAACAGATGAAATGTAGATAATTTCTGTGAAAGTCAGGTTTGCAACAGCTGAACGTTATGTCAAACCTTATTTGGCTAGAAAGCCAGTAGGGATTTAAAATCACCTAATCACAATGTGCCAAAACTAAAGATAACAAATTTGAAGGCTTAAGTATGAGTGTGATAAATATGGTTCCAACCTAGTAACTTTCCCTATATATGAGATTCACCAAACATGAAATCTAGAGGGCTTTTTTGGAAGATAAAAAGGGATTATAAAATAACTTCTGAAAGAAAGAATCTGAGTGCTACTAAAAGGAACAGTGAGAACAAAATATAAATGATATTTAGGGCCAACAAGCAACTTTCAACTCCTATTAAGGTGATGTTTGAATAGGTTTTTTGATCATTATCTTGTTTTACAAGTACATTATATAGCTATAGCCAGTCTTAGCTGGCAGACGGACATCTTTTGTTTCCCTTTTCCTGAGCCATTTTTGCTCCATAAATTTGATATAAGCCTAAACATAAAAGCATTTTCAAAGTAGAATGTGCTTATGAAGATGATGATGTATCATACATTAAGGAACTTCCCAATACTCCTGCCAATATCAGAAATTAAAGAACTGAAAAAATATGCCTGTTATAATAACAAAAATAAGTGAGAGAGAACTTGTCATCAGATTTGTTTAAGAGACTTTATTGACCTCCTTTTCCAATCATTTAGATGGAAGAATAGCAATGCAGCAATGTAAGGGTACAGATATCTTCTAATCTGGCCGACCTTTTTGAGTGAATTACATTTGGTTCGTCAGACAGTTTCAGCAACCAGATGGAATTTGCTGCCTCTCCTCAAGAGGGTGGATAAATGGAACAAACAGAAGACTTTCTCTGAATTATGTTTCTCTTTCAAGCAGTCTCACAATCTTCATCCTTAGTGATTCAAAATCAAAGACACTATACTCCATTTAAAAATCTCTCAAAATATTAAAGAATGATATAACCTGCAGATAAGTGTGGCAACAGTCTCTCTCCCCTGTTTAGCAAAATTATCTCTTTAAGGAAAGGTTTTGGATATCATATCAGAAAACTTTGGCATTTTCATTAACTGTGATGTGGCACTTTCACTGATGAGCATCATTCCAGAAGACTTGTAATTCACAGCGCATAAAAATACTTCCTAACCAATCTTGCTCTATGCTAACATTCGCATCATGTGCAGATAGGAAGATCCTCTCCTCCCCAGGGAACATGGACTGAGATATGGTATAACTAAATCTGAAAATCTAATTTATGAATGAAGAATGAATAAGCTTTTATATATACCTCACTTGGGGTTTCCTTTAGGAATTATTTACATAGCAGTTATCTTTTGGTTAACGTTAGAGGAAATGAATGCTTTTCTTTATTTCAAAAATTTATTTTCAGCCCTGCAATAATTTACTTCTCCTTTTCTTTCTTATATATTATTTTACTTCATTCTTAGGAAAAAATAACTAATTCATAATAATTGATTCCCAGGTATTTCTATTATGCATAATTCATGTTTGCCTGTTTATTATATTAAGTGTGCAGTATACCAAAAATATAGAACAATCCATATATATATGATCCCCCCAAAAGGAAGAGATTTGAGAAATAAAGCTTAGCACTGAGAAACTGACTTGACAAAATCAACAGGTTGAATTTGTAGCTTTTAAAGACCAGGTCTATTCACATCTGAATTATGTGAAAATAATCCTCTAAATGCCATAAATTTGCAAGTATTGTATATGAATTAAAACCAACAGTCTGCCACAATGCTTTAGCCTGTGTGACAACCGTGCTTTACAAGATTTTCACTGTAAATATGAATAGATCTTTCTGAAATCCCATACACCCACTTTATAAATGAGACCTGAATCCTGCAACCTCTCACCTATGCAGAACTCCTTGCAGAACTGGGGCCCTGAACAATACTCCAAGGCTTCTGTCAACTGCTAAAGCCTCCTGTATTCTCCATGAAGCTGTAAGGCCTTGCAAATCAGAATAAGTAGAAAAAGCTGAATTTTTCTAGGACACTCTAATGCTAGTACTCCAAGTAAAGTACAAAACAAGGGTACAACCTCACATCCCTAAAGAGGATCAACATCCAGAGTGACATCTATCCTGGCTTTGCACAATCTCCAATGCTATTCTCACACTGGCTTCAATAGAACTAACAGACAAGACAATAGCAAACAGAGTCAACAGGAAGATATGGATAGAGCACAAAATTCACTATCACCCAGCTTTGCCCATAATGGCAGAAAATGAAGGGGAAGAAATGGGCCTAAGAAGTAAAAGGAAGTGATAAGTATGGAGAGGGCATTCTGAAGAGGTCGAGAGAGAGAGAAACCAGAACTAAACAACAAGGTGGAAGAGCCTAAACCTGGATATACCCTGGTGAGGAGGCTGTGAAACAAAATTCTTAAAAATGCTTAATGCACAGTCTGTTCAATAATTCACTTACAGACACTTAAAAGACAGCTGTGAAAAACTCGGTGGCTTCAGGTTGCATACTTCTGGCAATCCAATTCTTTTTTTTACCCTCTTTCAGTTCATGTGAGTTCAGAACCCCTGGACTGATTCTGCAACTGAATCTTTATTATAAAACAGACCTATTGCAGAACAGATTGTAGGGTTGAGACTCCTTAGTTTTAGATTCAAATGAAGGCCAAAATGCAAAGGTAAACACACTTGGAAACACTAAGTTAAATCTTATTTCATATTAAAATATTCAAATCCACAAGTTTTACATAGTTTGAATACACAAATATAAATTGGTCCAGGTTTGTTTGGAAGCTTCATGAAACTTATTAAGGACTGTGTTCTAATGTCCTTGCTCACACCAAGTAGTAAATTACTTTGAGTACTCTCATTGAAGTCAATAGACAAGCATGGAGTAAGGTGATGTTCAGTGTAAGGATATCAGAATCTAGTTCTGAACTTTTTAATCTTTAGACAATTTTTGAGAATCCCTCATCATACTAGGCCAACTTTTCAAAAGTGACTAGCATTCTGAGTGACTCAATTTTTAAGGGTCCAACTTGAGACATTTTTAAAAGGGGCCTGGTTTTCTGTTTTGCATACTCAACACTTAATGAAAATCAATCTCTTTAAAAGGCTCTGAAGCTGGGCATCCAAATAACCCCACTTCTGAATATCTTGGCCTAGGCAATAAATATATAATACTTTATCTTTAGGGACTGAGCTTCCTCTCCTAACTCTAGGATTTCACCACTGCTACACTGCTCTACAGCCAAAATGCTTCTGAAATAAATGTAGTCAAACTTTACTAATTCTGGGTCACTGAGAACGAAAATGGTGCTTAAAATTGTTGATTGGCTCTAGTCTAGCTGTTCAGCTCCAGACTACACAGTGTAATTCTGACAGGTGAATGTTAGGGTTTCCAATTTCCTGACCGTCAAAGAGATCTTGTCCAGTTCTTCTTCATGGAAGTGATCTTTAGCCTGCAACAACCATCATGGTGGAGGCAGCCCCTCAACATCATACGATCAGATGAGTGGAGACTGTTCACGCGATTATCGAAGACCGAGTCTTCAAGCTGTTTTTGCGCATATGGCAGTTTTGTCATCTACATCGTTGGTCATGCCGCCTATAAGGAAACTATGACAATTGAAACACTTTGAAGGTGCATAAACTATGACTAACACCGTGGCAGCTCTGTGGCGATTTGAAGGTTGTTGCTCTCGGCTTGCGCAGACGTGGGGGGAATACAACAAAAGTCTGCTTGCGTTCTTCGAATGGATAGCGGAAGAGACCCAACAATTCCAAGAAAAGATTGGTCATCACAGTCAGTGGCAGCCTGGGAGGAAAAGTGTTCAGAATCCACAACTTGTTGAATCAGGAGAATTTGTTACCACCCTTAAACATCAGTGGAATCTGATGAAAATTTGTCAAGGCCATTGACAACAACACAAGCAGTTTTCAAGTACCTCCATGGAAAATGTTCCAAGGTTAAGTGACGCTAAGATAAAGGAAGGTGTCTTGTTGGTCCTCAGATCATGAACTTCTTCGAGATGATGCATTTGACCATGCACTGCACGGCAAGGAAAAGACGCATGGAAAGCTTCGAATTAGTGGCAATAAATTTTTCTCGGAAACATACAAGGCAGACAACTTACTGGTTGTTGGTGGAAACCTCCTCAAGGCACACAAAAGCCTGGTTGGCAACATATCACTTAAAGATACATTTTTTGCCACTCTCATCTAGATTTTTTTCCATCCGAATGCGGAGCAGTGAGTGACGAGCATGGCGAGCGATTTCACCGAGCCATTGCCAACAAGGAAAACGCTCTCAGGGCAAATGGAGCCCATCCCTGTTTGCAGACTATATGCTGGACAGTGCAAGACGATGCTCCATTTAATGAATACAAGAGACAAGGCCAAGAAGCGCGAGTAGACACTGAATAGGATAAACTATGTACATAATAGTTTTTTGCTTTGTTTCAGTAATAATTTTATATATATAACCCTTTTGCTGATTTTTAAAGTGTTACATAACAGGACAGGTGAAAATATATGTAAAGCAACCATAAACACATGAAAAGACCTAGGTTTACAATTTATGATTAAAACTCTACTATCTACATAATATACATAGACATAAAATGTAAAAACTTAAATATCTTAGAAACAGTAGCCAGTTGTTTTAATTGTCATATTTGAAGTCAGCACATCAAAATACATAATAAATACCACATTTTATCTCTGAAGCAGACGACTTCTCAAAAATTGTAGATCAGTGTTATTTAGTTGCTTCCTTTTTTGTTTTCTTTAAAGAAATCCCACTTCTCTTTTTTCCTTTCTCCTCTTCCTCATTGTTAGTCCATTATTTATTTATTGGAGAAAGATGTATGTTAAAAAGTAAGTCTGAGGAATGTTGGAATCAGACTTGGACAGATATTTGCTGGTATGAAGTTCTAAGCACAAGATGAATATTAAATAATGTGGATTGAATATTGAGTTTGCAATGAAACTTGCAAAGTCTCAAGTGGTCTTATGATTTGTTGACTCATTACTGATGGCATATAATTTATGCAAAAAACAATTAGATTTTCCCCCCAAAATATTAGACATTAAACTCCTCTAGACCTGAGAGCCTTTAAGATTTCTCCCATTTGCCAGTAACAAATGGCTTTGGTGACAGAAGTACTGTAGCACAAAACAACAGTGTTTAACTGAAAAAACTATTGCCAAACTATATTTCTTTTCAATATAAACCTGTTACTCAACTGATATACTATAAGAGTGAATGGCAGCAGAGAATGCACATAACTTTTCAGGACAATCAGCATATCATAGGGTTGGATTTTGAAAGAGTTACAATAGATAAAGAGATTTTCTACTGAATACTGTTTAAAAAAGAAAACTGTTCCCAGAAGAAGGAAAAGGTCTACATTGGGGGGTGGGGGGAAGAGAGATATGACAAGATATAATATGGGCCTCAAGAGAAATTTATTGGCAAGCAGAATTGCAAAGACAAGTTATATTTTATATGGACTGGACTTGAACTAAAATAACGAAGGCACAAAGAAAATGATAAATACTAGAACTGTGGTAATAGTCAAATCTAAGATTGCAAGGTTCAATTGTGTGAATATAGTTGGAAGAGCTTTCAAGCAAATTGGAATGTAAGATGACATCAATCCAAAAACAAGAACAAAAAGCACTTTCTGTAATGGATAAAGGGCTTTAACTCCCTGAAACCCAAAGGAAAAAACACCTGGTAAAAATCATGAAAAAGTTACACTAATGAGGGGGGTCACAGAACTGGGAACCATGATATCCTGAGTTCTAAACCTGCGTCTGGCAGATATTCTCTGTAGCCTTGAGCAAATCACAATCTTTGTCTTCTCATGAATTAATTTATAATCACAACACTATGGAAGATACGTTTGTAAAGAACTAAAGGTGTGATTCTGCTGCCCATGTCCATGTTAATCAGTATCAGTACCTTACTTTCTCTCCAAGTAATTCCACTGAAATCAGTAATGGGACAGTTTGTACACTAAGTTACTACTCCATATGATTAAAGATGGAAGAATCTGTCCTATAGAGATGCCTGTTAGGATGGCAAATTGTCAATTTTTCCAAATGTGCTCATTTAAAACCTAAGGGGATATAATCACAATTCTTAGATTTATATAATATAAAAGTAATCTTATTGTAGTACCAGATATCAGTATGTATTCCTACACACCCTTCTCTAGATAAATAGCACCATGCATAAAGTCATTCATTTATTGAAATGAGGGCAGAATGAGAGCTTCTAATTTCCTAGAAAAAGCACCTTGTCACAGAACTAAAGAAGTCATTCCTCTACTTATGGCTGGAAGAAACTCTTATCTTGAGCCAAAGTCCTTCAGTTTACAACATGAAAGACATGGTTAATGCCAGATTACAGAGACTCTTAAAAATAAGTAAATACTTTTTTGAAAAATGTGTCCTTCACTTGCTATAATACTGGAAAAAATTATCTATTAAATACCAAAATAAAAAAATAAGTCCTCTGGACATTCATACTTTTGAAGTGTGTGTTTTTATTTTGGCAAATGTTAGTCAGATAGAGACAACGTTTGGTTATGTTCTCCAGTAAAGGTTATGAGGCACAGCTGCACAAATCATATGGGAGCACAAATTAGTACAGTGAATTCTGCTTACAATGGACATGTCCTTTTAAGTGGTTAGCTTTTGTCGTTTAAATCTAGATGGTGTGGATGTATGACAAGGGTGTGTCTGTCAGAGAAATGGGGACAGAATAATTAAGAGACTTTTATGCAATTTAATGATTACTCAGTCTTGACTAGGCATTCTGTTTCTTACTTTGTAGGCCAAATTATGCCCTCTGAAGTCAAAGGGAGTTGCACATGCATACCAGGAGAGAATTTGACTCTGTTTATTGAAATTCATTTTGTTGTCAGGAAACAGGCCGTAAATTTTTTTTAAAGGAAGCCAAATGTCAAAGTTAACAGGGAAAACTTAAGTTTGTTGGCTGTATATCATGGGTCCTGAAATATGAAACCATAAGAAATGGTTACTGGGGAGCATTTCTCTTACAGGGTAAATTATTTGTCATTCAGAAGATTTGTTTAAATAGCCTACTCAGCATGAGAAGATTTATTTGATAGAAAATTGAACCTTTGGTAGCTCCATTTTATTTTTGCATATGCCAGCTTTCCACTAGTAATCCCCTTTTCAATGTACTGCTAATGCCCACAGAGGTTCACAAAGTGTGTAATGTACTGTGTGATATATGGCTAAAAATATATATATGCTATGTAAGGTTTAGCATTGGATTCTTTGTTTGCTACAAAATCTTCTTCTACGTAGAATATATATTTTATGATGCTTTCATAACAATAGGCAGTTAGACATTTGACTGGTTCTCAGACAATTGGCTCTATTGATGACACAGTGATTGGAACCTGACAGGAGAATAATTTACATAGTTTCATATCCTAAAGCTTTCCCACTCTTTGTTCTCTTAGAAGCTCAACATGTCTAACTTTTAAGAGAAGGCAAAACTTATTTTAATCAACAAAAAATGTACAGCTTGTATAGTAAAGGCTTGAACATAGTGGATTAAAAATATGAACTAGAAAACAGAATTGCACTGACCTTGATTAATGACAAAAAACTGGAAGCAGTTCTTAGTTTCAAGTGCTTTAGTGACCAATTAATTGCTTTGGTGATTAGGGTTTTTATAAGACATTTGGAAACATTTTGTTTTTATTTTTATTGAGTTTAGCCTGAGTCAGTTTCTGGACAATTTACAAGTATACCATCAACATGAAAAATCATATTTGTGTCTGAAAATTTCATATACCTACTTCAGTTACAAGAAACCCCTAATGTTATTACAATTGAAGGTTGCTAGCAAAACACATTTTGCCCCCAGTTTGTTTACTTTGTGCATCTGGACAGCACTTTACATAAAATTCACTGTTTTGTTGGTCACTTACACTTGTCTCTTCATAAAGTAGCATGTTTATATTACTTGGTCTGTGACGAGCAGATGAGCACTCTCTTCCCCAAAGCATTTACTATTAATAAAAGCAGCAGCACTATTTATGTTTCCGAATTTGGAGACCCCTGCACAGAGCCGAGAGTAGGAGGCAGACAGCAAGTCTTCCCCTTCTTCATTCTCTCTAACCCTCCATGAGGATGGGAACAATAGGAGCTTGGAAAGTGGGTACTTTCTTTCATTTCCTGGATCCACCATGGGACCAGGGAATGACAGAAAGCTGCAGGACCCTGGTACCTGCTTTTCTCTCCCCAGCCCCATACATGTAGCTCAGGGCAATGAGAGTAAAGAAGTTGAGAGGCCTTATCCTGAATGCTGCTGATTCTGTCACAGCAAGTGGAAGACAGATAGACATGGACACAGAGGTAGGAGGCATGGTGTCACTCTTGGACCTAACCACTTTCCTGCAAAAGACAGTTATAAACGTCAGAAGATAATCAATATATATTAAATTCCACATATGCTATTTATACTTGATTTTTTTAAACTAATCCATTCAAAATATTCAAGTTGACAATGCCCCTTTAAGGCTTTACTCAGAGCAAAACACCCTGCATTGGTGATACCGTCCTGAATAGGTGTCACCCGTTAACAAGTGGACACAAATGCCAAAGTCAACATTACACATTAATAGCTATATATGGCATCTGGGTAAGAGTGAATACTTAGAATCTCTTCCGATGTTCTAAGGCATGAAACTGGAGGAATGGGTTCTTTTAAACAATGTCACTTAGCTAGAGAAGAAATTCAGAGGGCAATCTAGCCTGAAGTAATTCTCTTTCAAAAGAAGAGTCATGGAAACCAGAAAATTCTTGACTCAAATTCCACAATGAATTTTTATGGTGGTTGAATGGAAGAGAGTGCTTCCCAGATAGAATATATTCATTTGGAGCATACGACTCTGTACAGGGAGACAGTCTTCTCTCCAGTATAGTCTTTATAGAGAGTTGCCAAATGATTTTCTGTCCCCAGAAGGGTCTAGGCAGTATCTTGCCCTTTTCACTGGATAGGCTGGCCTTTGTGCATTCCAGAAAACTGTAGACATTTTGCTGAACAGACCCCTAAGAGTTTATTTTTTCTGAAATGGTTGTTTATGGATTAAAAATTATTCACCTCAGTATTTTCCAGTGAAAGTGAAGAAAGTGTGGTATAATATGTCACACAGCTACTTGTACTGTAAAAATATAGATGGTAGACTAAAATTTCAACTTATAATAAAGATTTATGGGCAATGGCACCGAATGCAGATTCAAAATGATGTTCAGAAGTTGGTGTCCTGTGTACAAAGCTCATTACTAATGCATTGCATGACCAGATATACTCTACTTCATGATAAATTCAGGAAAAACCAATTTAAAAAGCAGGCTGTCAACATGTTAACTTATTAAGTTGTTTGTTTTAAACCAAAAACATTTATAGAAAAGTTTAAAAATAACATTCTATTTTGGCAGCATATGTGACATGTAGAAGGAATACACTTTTAAAATGGCTTTTTACTTTTAAGTATCAAGTTGTAATTTCATTAACTATAATTAAAATGCATCCATTATTAATGGACTAAAGGAATGAAGTTCATTTGTTTGTTACTTTGTGATCAGATTAAAATGTATTTATTAAGAGCTCAATTCTCTAAGTGTACCAAAGCCAACGAGAGCTGAATCATTTAGAATTAGACCACAGATTAACAACATTTAATTTATATCCTCCTCCTCCTTTCTCCAAATCCCTTATTAAGCCTGTTAGTGTAAAAGGATTGGCTATGCCCAGAAGAAACAATTACAGTCCAAGTTACTTAGCTGGTCAACAGCTATTGTTGTCGTGACCAGGTCTGGATGTAGAACAGTGCAGTATGGATTGACCAGGCATGTGGACCTTTGGTACTAACTGGTAGTTTGCTTTGGACATTATGTCTGAACTTTGTTATTTGTCACTGATGCAAACCAGTCAAACTAAGGTTATCCTAACTGGGAAGTTAACAGTATGAACATCACTGGGTTCAATCGACCATTTCCCAGACTGAATGATCATTTATGTGAATGATCTGGAGTAACAACAGGTGTGCTTCTCCTCAAACAGAATTTTTTTTTTTGTGAGTGGTTGCTCTATGTCTTGCTGCTTATGTAATTGTAAGAGAATATGATGACTCTCCAGGGAGGGATGATGATAAAAATAGTTTATAATATGTAGGTGAAGTTCAGGAGAGGCTGGTATTGCTGTCATTTTCATTTTTTTGGTTTCCAGAATATGCTCCACTGTGAGAATTGCCTTGGGTGATATTTGGAGTAGCATCTCATAGTAAAACCTCTCTTCCAACATTCATGACTGGAGGGAGTCCAGGATTGTATCCATACAGTATCGCCATAGGATATTGACTCCTTTGCAACTCAGTGAAGCTGAAACACTGAATTCCTGCAGTTGCCACTTGGATCAACAGTGGATCGATACTGCTCAACATCTCTGCCAAAAAAACTTAGTAAGCCCCTGATTTTGGCTGGTCCCTTTGAAAATACCTTGCTGATGGCTGCCTGAAGCTTGTACTCTTGGTCTTATTCCTTTCTTGTAAGGCTGTTAGTTTGCTCTTTTGAGAGTTGATGATAAAACCAAGTTTCTGGGAGTTTTACTGTTATCTCCATGGAGAGTTTGATTTCTGGCAATTGATGTTCCAACCCAGAACATTATCAAAAATAGTTATAACTCAACTCCTTTGTTGTAGATTATCTCTATCAAGGTGATAGGAACATTTATTAATATCCATGGCACCATTGACAGCCTAACAGGATAACCTAATATCTGTACCAAGAGGGTCCAAAACTAAATCTGAAAAATTTCCATTCACTTTGCACAACAGGAATGTGAGATACAACTCTTTAAGAGCTACATCCCCTTGGTGTATGCTGGATAGGGAGGATTCATCCTGAACTTTCCAAATCTTATAAATTTGTTGGGGGGATTATTGTATAAGACCACTCTGATTACTCCAGCTTCTTCAGGACCACAAAATACTACCTTTTGGGCTTTTGTCAATCCTGCTTCCATCAACCAATGAGAAGGGGCATCCCAGAGATTGGGATCACCAGGCACACAGTCAAAGGAGAATTACATTTTTTGTATAATCTCAGTTTTATTCATTCTTGTTGCAGAGCCTGTAACCAAACTGCACACAAATCTGTGTCCAGCCTAATACAAGACCAGCATTGAAAGCATTTGCCCATAAAGCTCAGCATACATTTTCTTTAGTTTCTTTAGTTCACTACATTGCTACTTTTGATGTTCAACTAAATAGTCACCTCCGATTCTCAAGCTGTCCTCTGAATACTAATCCCTTCTCCCTCCAACAGCAGCAGCATGCAACATATATCAATTAAGTGTAAAAACATGTGCATAATTTATGTAATGAAATGTTTTTTCTGCTCAACCAAAATTAAGTTTTACAAAAATTTCATATGCATATTTTTATTTTAGGTTTAAAATATTATACTCACATAATTAATGCCAAGCAAAAGTATATATACTTTTGGACATAGTATAACTGTCTATTTTAATGGATCTTAACTAAACCTGATCTTCTGGACAATTCCTCATCCAAATACACATTCTTTTGTTGTGGTAAACTCAGTGGAGAGAGACACAAGCTTATCAAAAGTGACTTTCCTTTGAAGAGAGTTAGAAAGTTTTAAACTATCACTGGAAATTTAGAGGCAATTTATAAGTCCTGTAGCTATTTTATTGCTCAGATGTTCCTAAAGAAAATCTGTCTTCAGAGATCTCTGAATATAATTAAGAGAAAAAAGGATCAGAAAACCATACCATACTATATTATAGTGACTATATGAGATTTAAAAATAAATAAAAGTGAATCCTGATCTGATGAAAAGTATCAAAGCATCAGCCCTGGAAACTGAAGCCTTCTGTTAATCCAGCAACAAGTACAGCATTGGCAGCATCAATGCGAGATAACTCTACACCACCCAATCGTGTCTCAGCTCTGAACTGTGAAGATCATCTTAAAGGGAAAGAGGATAGTTTAATCTCCAGGACTCATTCCATGCATGGTCCCTCTTACTGAGGCTTTCAACCAGCATATCCATTTACAGTAGTAGGCACACATTCATGTTTCACCACTGCTACTCTAGGTTTATTAGAGGACCCTAGTGAGTTAATCAGCTTTGAGCAAATGTAAATCTGTTCAGGAGATCCGAGTCCTAGAACAGGTAGATACCAACTTGAGGCTCATTAAGTTCATATAATAGTCTCTCTTTAGAAGGGTAAATACAATTAATAATTAATTAAAGATAGCTTAAGTCTTTCTTTTACAATTAAATTTTCTATTTGCAGCTCCTCCTGAGGAGACATGTATTCTTCCTTCTGGGTGAAATCCTCTCGCATACTCAAAGCACAACTGATCAGAGATTGTCTGAGATAATAAGCTGAAGTAAAAGTTCATATCCTCAAACTATAGACAGGTTAAGTAGTAACCACGCTACTGAGCGGTATCCCACATGCTCCGTGCCCCTTTACAGACCACTGGACTCGAGTAGTAGTGCATCCTGTGTACTCTCTCTGCCTCAAACTTCTGTAAGTGCCAATTTGTTAGACAGAGAGCCCCCTTCTACAATGGACAGTCACTCCGACACACAGGTTTGCACCACTCACTTGTTAAGTTAAAAGTAATTTAATAAAAATATTTGGACTTTGTAACAAATAGCTTAGATTTTTTTTAAAAAAAATCTTAAGACATTATTTTTCACTACTTATGTATTTTGCCCAATGTTTAAAAAACCCTTTACACTTTGCAAAAAAGGAGCAAACTATAACTTGTGTGGTTCCCCTCCAAGCCCATCTTGCTTCCTTTGCTGTTGGCCATATTAACTCACATGATACCCCAGGCATCCAAAAGAAAGCAAATTGAGGCTGAATATGCAAGATAGCTTCAGCAGCTGAATCAAGACATTCCTGTACCAATAGTGGTAAGATACATACAAACAGCATTCAAAGAAGCAAGAAAACCTACCTTTTCAGGAGTGCAAAAACTATTTAGGTGTATTGGTACAACCTTGATGTAGGGGTGAGAATAGGTGGTCAGAATCTGAATCCTGCACTTAATTGATTATCTTTATTAATATTATTGTCAAAATGTAATTTAAAGAATTTTCTATTCAGGTACATTCTCTGAAAAGCAGCTTTGTCCATTTAATTGGACTCTAAGATTGGTAGGATATATGAGTTTAGTGTGAAGGGTCTATTGATATTTTTAAGCTTAGTTTTGACTATACTGAATATTTTTTCATTGTTATGTTAGCACATAGTTCAAGTCCTGTAAAACAAGAAAGTTACTAATAGTTCTTGGTTAAAAGATACGGATTATATACATACTTACATTTTAAGCCTCAAGTAAGAGATTCAGAAACTGGCTAGCAAGCAGAAAGAATTTAGAACTCTTAGCATTTAACAGGTCATGTGACCCAAAACAGTCTGTAGAATGGTATAATCCCCAGTTGTCTCTTTCTGTTCAAATGAAAACTGGAAATATGACAAAATAACTTTCTATACAAAAGTACTCAAAATGGAAGAATATTTCATAAAATACAAGAGGATGAATATAATTCTCTGAATTACCCTTAGCAGAAAACATGACAGTGTCAGACATGTCCTCTCTGCTAACATATGTATCTATCTGTAATAAACCTGGAGAAAAATAATTAAGATTTCTCAATTCTAAGAAGAAATAAAAATTACTGGCTTGATTCTCAATTACTCATAAACAGAGCTCAGATGCAGTTCAACGTGGTCGGTGACAGGGACACAATCATGACTCCCTGCGAGGGGAGAAGTGAGCACAGTGGAGCCTCACTCTGCCATGGCCCACTTGCTTGTTCCAGTTTATCCTTATGCCAGTTGCAGGAGGCTCTGGATCCAGCAGAACTTTACACATGCAGAGATTCCCTCTACGCATTTGGAATTCTCCAAAGCAAATCTGTGGCAGCTTTAGTTTCACTTTATGCCTTCATAAGTCGTGCAAGGTAAACTTGGGAGAACAGAGAATCCAACCCTACAGAGCCTTAATTCAGGCACTGATTTTTTTTCCCCACTGAGTTTTTCACTGCTTTGGCTATATGTAAAACTCATATAAGTAAGCTCTATTGCTCTGACAGAAGATAAAGAGAAGTCATAATATATATTGTATGAGCAGATACGATGGGAAAGACCCCTTCGTAAAGAAGACAACGTTTCTGCACTAAGAAATTATTTCAACAAGTGGAAATACTGTTCTGTGCTAAGTATTGTGAAACCAAACTCTCAAAACCCACTTCAATTATTTACTCCACAGTACTGGAAAGAATTGTGTTTTAAAACACATGATGGGCCGCATGTAAAAGTAAAAACAGAACCACAGGAATGGAGTATAAATTAAGCACAAAGGGAAAGCACTTATTGTATAAACATCTTACACAGAATCACGTGTGAACAAGTATTCATAAATATAAAAGAAAAGAAAACAAGTAATTAAATTATTTAAAATGTCAATGTCCCCACATTCAAAGACTCCAGATGAATATAATTAAAGATTTTAATAACTCCTGTAAAATAACAAGGAAAATTTAATTAAGGTTCTCTGTTCCAGGATAACAACACTATGGGGCCAATCTTATTCTCACTGAGTCAATGAGAGCTTTGCCATTGACTTCACTGGCAATGGATCAGGCTCCATATACAAAAAGGATAATAAAATCTCTTCAATGATCACAGAACAAAGAGTCTGGACAATTCCTCATGCACTGATAAAATATACCCATACTCCAAAAATAGTGGATTTTGCTTTTGACTGAATAACAAGAACCAACATATTAGAACTGATGACTCATTTACATTGGGTTACATTTACTGGTTGCCTTCAAAGGGGAAACTGGCCATGATGGCCCACCCATGATCTCCTCTCTTTCTGCACCGATCACCCACACTGGTTGGCACTGCTTCTCCCTGGTTCCCAGGAGTAGAATCTTCAGAGATGGACTCAGAGGTAGAGATCATATACCTCCCACAGGAGCAGACACTGTCTCTCTAGTTGTCCTTATCCTGCCATGGACCCAAGCCAAGGTATCTCATCCATAGCATGACCCTTAGGACAGTGGCACAGGCCAGTACAATGGCCATTTTGGAACTCCTGGGCTATCTCCGCTCCACTCAGAGCAGGCAGGCTCCGGTATTAAGGCTGGTGGTGAATACCAAGAGCCTGCACCCTGAGACCCATCCGGTGCTGAGGGAGAAGAACAGTGCCCCCTACCAATACAGGCTTCTTCTTCTCCTCATGAGGCTGTTCTGGGAACAGAGATAGCACCCTCTCAGGATAAAGTGCATCAGGAGTGCCTCAAGGGAGTAGCTCAAAACCTAGGGATCCAGGTAGAGGAAATCAGGAAGTTCGTCCCATCATGCCTTAATAGACATTCTAATGGCAACAGGCTCTTAAGGAGTGGCACTGCCCCTGAATGAGGCCATTATGGACCCCTCCAATGAATTATGGCAGACTCCAGCATCCCTTCAGCTGCCGACAAAGAAAATTGAGTAGTACTTTGTCTTGGCTAAGGGTTATGAATTGCTCTACACACATCCACCATAAGAATCTTTGATTGTGTCAGCAGGCAATGAGCAGGAATGACAGGGGTACCGGAGGCCAATCTCGAAGGCCAAGGATGCCAAAATATTAGACCTTTTTGGTAGAAAGGTCTACTCAGTTGCTGGTCTCTAGCTCAGGATTGTGAACCAGCAAGTACTCCTGAGCAGGTACATTTTTAATTCCTGGGACTCCATGCTGAAATGTAAGGAGTTGTTACCACAAGAATCCAGAAGAGAATTTTGCAGCTCTTGTGGAGCAAGGCAAATCAGTGGTGATGGTGTCCCTGAAGGCAGCCTTGGATGTGGCGCACTCTGCATCCCGATCTATGGTCTCAGCGGTGGCAAAGTATAGATGCTCATGGCTTCAATCCTCAGGTCTGTTGCATGAGGTCCAGCAAACCTTGCAGAACCTTCCTTTCAACGGTACACTATTTTTTTCTGAGCAGAAAGACTCCAAACTACACAGCCTGAAGGATTCAAGAGCCAACTGGGAGTCCCTAAGACTTTATACTCATGAGAACACATTATCAGTCTCAGCCGGCTACTTGATTCTTCATGCTGCTGCCAGACAGAACTACCACAGGAAAAGGAACAGGAGCTTTAACAAAAATCCTCCACTCCAATCCTCTTCCGAGTCCATGCCTACTCCTCCCAGGCACTCTGATGGAGCCAAGCAGACCTTTTGATAGGATGCTTGCGGACAATGTACCAGAACAGATTTTGGATCCAACCTCTCCAGTTTTTGTAGGTCATTTATCCCATTTCTATCAGGCATGGTCCTGTATTACAACAGACCATTGCGTGCTAAGCAAAATAGCAGTGGGCTACACCCTTCACTTCAGTTGTTCCCCTTCCTTCCACCCGCTCGTCATCCCTCTTCAGGGTCTCTTCTCATGAGCAGTTTCTAGCCCAAGAGGTGCAGTGGCTTCTAAGGATGGGAGCTCTTGAAGAGAGCTCTGGAGTTAAGGGGACAAAGGTTCAACTCCCAATATTTCCTAATCCTGAAAGCCAATGATGGTATAAGACTAATTCTGGAATTGCGAAAGCTCAACAGATACATGAAGAAGCAAGTTCCCTATCGTGTCTGTGGCTTCATTCATCCCCTCCCTGGATCCAGGGGACTCGTATGCTGCCCTCGATTTGAAGGATGCTTACTTCCATATCTTGATCTTTCATTGTGAACCACATACACTACCAATTTGTGGTTCTCCTGTTCAGCCTGTCAGCAGCCCTTTGGGTGTTCACAAAGTGCATAGCAGTCATTACAGCCTTGCTGAGAAGGCAAGGGATTCAGAAGCAGGACAAGCCCCAGGTGGAGCCTGCTATAATGCTAATCCAGTCAACATTCCAGGACTTGGGACTGCTGATAAATGTGCAGAAGTCTGCCCTCTCCCCAGTTCAAAGGATAGAGTTGATAGGGGTGATCCTCAGCTGTGTCCAAGCCAGAGACTTCCTCCCAGAAACACAATTCCAAGCAATAGTGATGCTTACAGAGAACATCAGGGATCACCCCATCATGACAGTAAGGAACTGCTTGACGCTCCTGTGTCATGTGGCCTCATCCACCTATATGGTGCACCATGCGAGACTTTGACTCAGACCTATCCAGGCGCAGCTGGTATCCATATTCTCATGAAACTGACAACATTTGGACACAGTTATCATTGTTCCTTGTCAGTGATTGCCTTCCTCAATTGGTGTCTAGACCTGTTGAGAAGGTGCATGGGAGTCTCATTCGTAGGATCCCAAATATCAGTCTCTCTTGTTACAGACACTTCAGCAATGATCTAGAACGTCTGGAGCTGTCCTTTCCTCCCTGCCTGGGAAAGTGGGAGAGGAGATCCCGCTGCAGCCCCGTGAGTCTGGGACGTGGGGTGAAGAACTCTAGGAGGAGCAGAGATGAGGCAGGGGGCTGAACTGATGCTGCCAGATTTAGGGATGTTGGACAATTAATTATGAGGTGCAATAATCAAAATATACAAAGAAAAATGTTAAATTATTTTTAAATACTTTGTGACTGAATTGATTATTTAAAAATATTTAGGGATTACAAATATAATTACTGCACTGAAAAACAAAGCTCTGAAAGGTTGCTCATGTTAAGATATTCTGGTATGTAAAGATCTTTGTTGAAAAACTTGATACATATAGAGAGTTCTTTGTCTTTCTTGGATAGACACTGCTCATTTTCCAGCTTCATTTTATAGGCTCTATATAGTTTATTTCTAAATATGTGAATTAGGTTTTTCATCATATTTTAACTTTTTCAGACTATAATGCTCTCCATTGAATACTTATGTTATACTTGTATACAAGAACTTAAGTATAAGCACTCGCCCTTTTTCCTCACCAGCATGGATTATTTCCTTCTACTCATTTCCCCATCAGCATGGATTACTTCCTTCTACTCATCTGAAGGGATACTTTTGAGGGGACATCCATGCTAGTAATAAGATACTATTAATAGAAGCAAAGCAATTATATTGAAATGAGTCCCTTGCCACTAAGGACTAGCCCAAATTAAACCATTTTTCATCTTCTACAGTCTAATTTTCCTTAAATATGTTTGTGTACTGCTAGCACACACCAAGTCTCCATATGAGCAGCCAGGGAGAGACATATGTGCATTAAGCATTTGCTTTTCAACCTGAAATTATCGCAAGTATTGCCAGAAGAGAAGAGTTAAAAGTCAGACTAAAAACACAGTTTGATGATTTTTGTAAAGATCTCATGATTTATGGGACTAGTCATATGATATTTTAGCACTCGACTCATGATTTTTGATCTCTTGAGGTTGGCAAAACTGCATCTTGGAGCCATGGAAACATATTTTACAAAGCTAGTAAAGAATTCAAATAAACTTGACTTTTCAGACCATGCCTGAGAGGCCAAGCTGGTAAAACTGAGGAGAGTGCTAATAATGTTTTGATCTAGGGAAGGCAAGAACTAGATTCTACTGTCCTGTTGGGAACAGGTAAGGGGAGAACACAGCTAAACAAGTTAACCTCAACTTGGATCAGTGAATTCTTCAAACCAACCTCTAACCTGCAGCAGATCTGTCAGCATCAAGACACTGATATTCAGTTTGTCTCCAAGCATTTCATTCTCCCAGACCATCAGGAAGATCTACAGGGGGACAACAGGAAGCTCCTCCAACTCTCAAAAGCATCAGAATTTTAAAACTCAGCAGAGGAGATAACATGCTTTTGAGAGCTTTTCCTCAAAAGCAGAGAAATAAAACAAAACAATTTACTGGTAAGAATATGTTTTTTTTTTTGGCAGGATCATTCACCATGGCAATTTTCCTATTGTTTAGGTCCAAATGTACAAAGCCACCTGAAAACTAATATTTCTACAAGCTCTTTGTGAGAAAAAGAAATATTAAATTAAAAACAAACATTTTTTCCAGGGTCACCTTTGCAGCATATACACATATACAACATGCAGTGGAATGAACAAGACTATCGTGTTGGTGGCCTCCATCACTCAAATTTATCCTCAAAACATCCATGGTAGACATAGGGAAGTATCTCCTTTTCACAGATGGAGAACTGAAGCACAGCAACATTAAGTGATTTGCCCAAGGTCATCCTACACGAAACCTATAGTATTCAGGAACTGAAGTCACCTTTGTGCCATAGCCTCTATACCAGTGGTCACCAACGTGGTGCCCGCGGGTGCTATGGCGCCAGCCAGGGCATTTATGTGTGCCCGCCTAGTGCCCAGCAGGGGAGAGAAGCTGGGGTCCCACGCCTGCTGGGGACAGAGTACTCCAGGGCTGCAGGCTGTGGGCACCAGCTTTCTCTGTTCCTGGCAGCTGCGGGGCTGTGGCTTCTCTCCGGCTTCTCCAGGGCTGCAGGCGCCAGTGTTCTCGGTCCCCGGCAGGCGCGGGGCCATGGCTTAAGATGGAGAGAAGCTGTGGCCCCGTGCCTGCCGGGGTCAGAGAACTCCAGGGCTGCAGGCTTCATTCTGTGTTAAAGTAAGAATAATAAATATATTTGGACCAGTTCAACAATGTTTTACTTTTTTAAACTAAATAAGATGAAAACTGTTTATGATATTTATTTTGTAAAAACTCCTTAATTTTTCTTACAGGTAGATTAAAAAAAGAGCAAATTCACATGGTAAGGTGAAAGAGTAATTGCCGAATAATTTAATTTAATACCTTTTACTTGTAAAATTACCCTTTTTATCTTAGCGATTCATATATTATGTAATATTAAATATGATGTTTTTCATATTATTTAATGTACAAATACAAAAGAAGCCTTGAAAAATTGCTGGTGCCCGCCACACTCTTCTGAAAACATGAATGTGCCACTGGCCACAAAAAGGTTGGGGACCACTGCTCTATACCATCCTTCTGTGCCAGTAATCGAAGTGAGCCATTGAAGATCCAAGTGCCCTCCTCTAGCACTCAGAATGGCATATGTAGCCGATCATCCCCCAACACTTAGCTACAAATTTTTAAACACATCGTTTTGCAGACGATCAGAGTATTACAAGTTTTCTCAGTGTGACATTATCAGTGCTTTTAATGACAGATAGCTAAACCATATTAAATAAATAAAGAGTGTAAGGGAAAGAATGCACATATATTTCTTGATGTTTATTTACATATGTATATGTCCCTCATCACTGCAATGTCTCAGAATCTCACAATCATTAATGGGGTTACACTCACAATTCCACTGTGTTGTAGGGAAGCAGTATCCCCATTTTACAGCTGGGAATAGCATTCAGGACTCCTGAGTCCAGTGCCTTATCCACTAGACAATATTTTCTGCCTCACTGATTTTTAGACATTGACTTAGCATGACGATATTACCATACAAGCAAAACTGAACATGCAAATCACTGTGAATCTCCATTTTCACAAACAGGAAAAAAAACAAACCCAAAACAAAATCCCTAAAAATCCCCCCATCTTCAATTTAGAAACAAGCTTAATTTTTAAGTTTTAAAAAAGAGTTAATGTTTATAAAAACAGGGTAAGTTAAAAAAGACTTTAAAGGAAAGCAGTCTGATTTAAAATTGTATTTTTGAAAAATCAAACATGATTTACATGTTCTGGGACAAAATCTACTCTCTCTTTCACATGTAACCTCAATGAAGTCTTGTGTTTTTAAGCAGACATAAGAAATCCCAATTCCCTCTGAGATTAGTCCTATAAATCTAAAACCTAATGAAAGCAAAAGAATGATATGTAGAATATAATATTGTGCAGGCTTGCTTAGTACCCAAATGAGTATCTGGTTATTTTGCTTGTCTGTCCAGATATTAGAAACCAATACAGCTTTGCTTGTTAACCAAGCTTGTTGCTTGTTGGTGGTATTAATCTATCAGTGTCAGGTATTTGGAATGCCAAAGATTTCACATATTAATCATGCTATATTAGTGATAATGGCAGATGCCTCAGACATCTGTCTTAAGCAGGTTAAAAGAATTGAAGTTGGCTACTCTTTTAAAGGGAACAACATTGTCCATCAAATCCAATTTTGCCATTTAATGAAGAGGAAGAGACTTTTGAAATTGCAAGTGATGTGATGGTGACTCATTTTTGTTTGTCACATAAAAAGTTGTTTGAAATAATGACCTATCTGTGATGTGTCTTAAGAGATTCAAGTGACTGACTCATTACTGTTATTTTGATTATTGGTGGACATACAGCATTAATGACAGCTGCAGTTTGTCTCTTTGCCGATAGAAAATTGCACTAATTCCCAAATCATTCAAGTTGAAGATTTTTGGAAGGAGGAGATAGATATAGAGCAGAAGGTTGTTTGCCAGTTTATTTTCCTTACTATTATACTGAGGTTACAATTTCTGGTGTTAACTAGCTGATTGGAATTATTGGTGCAATTTCTACTATTGTCTGATTAGGACAAATTACTTGCAATTTGCTTATTTGAGAATATCACATCCTACAGGACTTATGCTCTTAGGATCTATGTTTTTGTAGCACAGTACAGACAAAATATACTTCAATAGGCAAAACTGATCACCTCTAAGAGAAATCGCCAAGCTCTACAGCTAGCAGATGAGAAAACTGTGAGATGATGTGTACAAAAAGACAAAATTATATATATACCGTTTTCTCTTTGTTCTTTCTCTTACATTCATTCTCACAAAGTTCTCACATTCTTTGAGAATCAGCTTAAGGGATGTCTCAAAATAAAAAGCAGAACTATTACTGCAACAGGCATTGCATAAAGATAGACCAATGCCCGACATTAATAAATAGGAAAGCTTGATTTTGTTTTTATAAATATAAAAAAAGGCAATGTGATACCTCCATAAACAGATCTTCAAAAGGACTTACCCTCAAAAAAAACCTGGCTAAGTGAAATAAAACTTATCCAAAAGAGAAACAAACCTTAGTTTGGGGATCCCTACTGCAGTCTGCTCAGTGACCAAACTGGAACTCTCTTCTAGAAGTTGAATTTAAAATCATAGCAGATTTTCGTTAGCTATATCAAGACCATAACAACATTCATGACACTGAGGATAGGGTCAAATGTGTCACGCCTCACACAAACTTGATGACAAAGGACTGCAGAGACAACAGTCTAATTTCAGCTGATCAATGGGAGACTGAAAGAGCTGCCAAATAAATTGGACTGGAGCTAGTCTTTAAACTCAATTCATACAAATAAGAAAAGTAGTTGTTATGGATATACAGCATCTGTGCTATGCCCAGGTCTTTAAACAGTCTCCTGGGAGTAACCTCTTTAGTGTGCCAGACCCCAAGGGTCCACACTTTTCCACAAGAGCAGACCACCCAGCCTCAATGACTCCTATACTGAGCCTTCTGGCTTGCACATCCCATTTCTTTCCATGGCTCTCAACAAGTCCAACTGACAGCAGATATCTGAGAAAAGCTTTATCTTCTAGGGAGCACTGTAACCAGCAGAATATTTGCCATGAAACAGTACAGCCTTTTCAAAACAAGTTAACATTTATTAATCACATGGAATACACCATGCAAAGTCCTCAGGTTAGCATGGAAAAAACGTCAGCTTAAGATAGAATCCACATTGGCAGAAGTAATGGCTTTGCCATGCCATGATTCTCTGAGATCCCTCTTAGCTCTCTTCCCATGTGTATCCCTGTAAGACCCCCATTTATTCAACCTTAAGAGCAGCCTGCTCACACTTGTCCTCCCTTTGTTGCCAACTGTGGTCTTTTCACTCTGCTTCTCTACATAGTGTTAGAGGAAGTAACCTCCTCTCGGTGTCCCAGTAGCCCAGTGTTAATGGTCCAGTTCTTGGCTCTTGCATTGTCAACACAGGGTCTTCCATTCATGTTTGTAGATTGCTTTAGGAGAAGCTCAGGGAGCTCATAAGCAGGTCCTCAGACAATCCTCTGATTAGAATGTTTTTAAAACATATATTGTATATGCATATAATGTCTTTTGTCTGGCAAAAAAAATTTCCCTGGAACCTAGCTCCCCTCCATTTACATTAATTCTTATGGGGAAATTGGATTTGTTTAACATTGTTTTGCGTAAAGTCGCATTTATCAAGAACATAACTATGAAGTTAAGCGAGGTGTTACTGTAAATCAAATCTGAAGAATTAAATTAACAACTCAGCTCGTCCACTGGCTCTCTATGTTATGCTTATCGTGAATAATGAATGATTTACTATTTCTGATATTCACTTCTCCAATACCTATGAAGTCTATATTATAATGTCTACAACAGACAGAAACAGTTTTACAGAAATCATTCTACACCATTTCCTGATTCTAAATTCTCATGGAAAAATGAAGCAATGAGTTTTCCTGAGTACAGTAACCAGGAACTGATGTAGATAATGAGAGCTGGCTAATCTCTTAAACATAAAATGCACTCAGGGCTTCTGATGCCACTTGTAAAGAGAAGTTTCATCTATTTTTCTCTTAAACAGAAGATTTGTTACCTGATTATTTCTTTTCTGGGCTAACCTCTCTCTTTGCCCAGACTATTTGGACTGTGGCTTTGTGCAACTGCCAGAGACAGCTCATACATGACCTAAGGCTCTGAAGCTTACTTATGGCCCTTTCACCCACTGACCCAATAGAAAAGAACTTCCAATGTGATATTAAATCACTGAAAACTTAATAGACTAATTTAAATTTGTAATAATAATCTTTTATCTATAACTGCTGTGGACTCTACACATGACTCAGGATCTGAGCTCATTTAAAGTAATCCCTTGAGAACTTATCCAGTGTGAGGAAGGGTATGGGAAACGGGTGAGTGTACAACAGGAAGTCTATTTAGGTAATAAATGTTTCATTGTGATGCAATCTCTCCTCCAATCAAGGCTATCTGTGCAAGCAGTAAGGCTGCAAGTGGTGAGGAAAATGTAGTAGAGAAGAAGTGATTTAAAAAGTGTTTTCCTTTCTCTACAGCTAAGCAACTGATTACCCAGGGATCACTGGTGGCAGCACCTTCCTGCAAAGAGTTTTTCTGTGGAGGACTGTAGTTCATCACAATAGTATTTGATACAAACATTCATGGAAGTTCAGGTGGCACGTTTGCAGATTTCTTCGTTCATGGCTGCTGCTCTTTTCCCCCCAGAAAGCAGCGACAGTTCATGCTGAGCGGTCTCTGATTCACAGTGGAATAGGTTACCCTCTGTGATGCAGTACTTGTTACAGAGAATCTAGATGTCTTAGGATAAAAACATTTTGGATGAAAACAACAAATAATGAAAATGATTTCATAACTTGATCTGTTCACTTCAGAGATATGTTTACTGCCCTTGTCACAAAAAGCTTATGCTGTGCTCTGTCTTTCTGACATTTTGGCTTTTGGAAAAACAGGATATTATCCCCCTTGGAGATACGGAAAACTCAACTTTAGTTAGGAATGATTTGGGAGTACAATGCACAATCTTGCCCTTATTAAACATGCAAGTAGGTTTTGTGTCTCTCTAGGGCAAAGTCTCTGAGTCTCACCTTGATAGTGAAATGCCGCTAAGAAGAATGTTTGGATATAAATATGAGGCATTTAAAAAGATTGTCGTAATTGCCTCAAAGGGGAGAGCTACATGGGATTGTAGTGCCATATTCAGATAACAGGTAGGAAAGACAGATATGCCTATAGGCGTGCTGCCCTGAAGAACAATGAAGGGAGTGCTTCCATTGTGCAATTATATCAATATTATGCTCTTTACTCTTATGACTTGAGTAAATGGTGCACAGTTCAAAGTCTAAGTCTAGACCTCCTGAAGAAAGTTTGCCACTTGAGGAGGAGGATGCAGATGAGTACAGCTCTTCTGAGGGAAGATGCAGATCCTTGGGGAGTTGAAGTAGGCTGAGAAGAACCAGACACAAACCTTTGAGGGATGGTTGCAAAGGTGTTTTTTCATTATTGCTACCTTGGGTTCTAATACCGGAAAAGACTTGGGTACTGCAGACAACAGTGAAATACCAAGGCCAAAATACTGTCTTTGGAGTGACTATTTAATCTGCATGAGCTGTAATGGTAGCCAGAGCTGAAGATCCCTGTACTGAGGAAGTCTGTACTAACGAAGGTGATATTAGGCACAATGGTAGTGATGAAGAAACCTCAGCCGATGGAAGTCTATTATCTCAGTGTGGTACCAAATATTATGAGACAAATGGTATCAATATCACTGGTACTGAGGCACTGGCACGGGTTGCTGAGGATTGACAATGTAGTACCAGACCAGAAAAGCGTGAGTCAGCTGCTACCAAATATCATGCTACCAGTCAGATTTAGCAGGGACAGGCTTGGACAAGTCAGAAGAATGAATGACATTAACTTTTTCTTAGCTGGTACTGTGGATGGTGACCATTGTCAAGCCCCTGCTGAAGATCTCTGCTTCTTTCTGACTCTGACAACAGGAATTTCTTTTGAGAAGCGATCTCAGGGTCAGAAGCACTCTTCATGAATATCTTCATTAAAAGAATGTGAAAGGAGACCACAGGCTTTTTTCATGCATTTGGAAAAATATCTATGGAATATTTGTCTGGGACGTGACTGTCCCCTAGACAAAAGAGGCACTTATATATTCATAATTTAAAGGAATAGCTGCCTCACAGGCAGAGCAGGTTTTAAAATAAGAACCTGAGAAAAGTTACTATTAAAACACTAGATCTATTATAAGAAAGGCTACTGGGAAGCAACTTGGCACTACAGGAAATCCATCTGGGATGGGTAGTAAGATGGGACTGAGTGCTACACCATCCCTTATGACCTGGGGAAAAAGCACATAATGTCATGCAGGGCACATGCATGACCCCAATGGACACTGCTGACCAAAACAATCCTAGCTTGCATGCATGGAACACATAGACACTTACAGTGAGATCTGTGTGAACAAATACTTGAAGAACAACACTGAGATTTGAGTTGGATAGGGAATCCATAGGCTTATTTTGTCTACCAATGAAGCAAGTCAACCACTTGGGTTAATATTTTCACTCCCCCCCCTCCCCCAATTACTTCTCGGAATAGTTCCATGAATATAGCAGGAATTTCTGAAGTTCGCCTGGGGTTAGTTCTGTGCAAGGAGTCTTAAATTCCAGTAGTTACAATCAACAATGAATAGATGACAACTGGTTCTGAGCTATTTTGGAAATAGGATTTGAAACGATGATTTTTCTTACACATAGAAGACTAGCTACTGACTCTGGTTAAGGAGACAACAATGACTATCTGAACCCGTAAATGATCAGAGTCTCTGAAGACATCAGAAATCTGTTCTGTGCATTAATTCATAGGTGCTGGAACTAAGGGTGCTGGCTTGAAGCACCCCTTGGCTTGAAGTTGTTTCCATCATATACAGGGCTTACAGTTTGGGTCAATGGCTCTTAGCACCACCACTGTACAAATTGTTCCAGTTCCCCTGCATTCATTACAAATCTATAATCTTGGGGAAATAAGATTTTCTGTGTTTTGAGGACCTGCGGGACGTGACTCTGATTAGCATATCCACACTTGTGTCCAATGGGTAAAAAAGAACATCGATGTGCTTGCTGTACCCAAGAGTTCTCCTTGACTATTTAATTTTAGGATTGTTTTATTGTGTATTATTTGTTTATTGTTTACTTGTTATACTGCCATGTGATTAGTGCTTTATGAATTATTAATAAAATATTACCAGGCTAATCTACTTTTTAAAGGAAGGGGCCTATTCATAATCAGGATATGCTAACTTAGAGCCATCAAATAAGAAAAACTGTAATTATTGTTTAAATTTAAAGTTACTACTTCGATTAAAATAAGCACATATGGTTATGTTGATAATGGCATGTATACAATTTTGTAGACTTTATAACTCAACCACAAGGAAGGAGGACTTCTGCAGCAAGTGGCTTCCTTTTTTAACTCTGATTGTTTCTTCAAAAATAAATTTTATAGACAACTTTCCAGCACACTAGCCCATTGTCTTTTAATGTACAAAAGTTAGGGTCCTTTAGAATCTGGGTCCCAATGCAGAAGAATAATTCTTGAGATTTATTTAAAAAAACAACAAACAACAACTTATTACACTTGGTTTTAGAAATCATTCCTTGGATGTGAGCATTTGCTGCTTCTTGGATGCTTCCTTCCTTCTTCATAGCCTGCTCATGTGTAATGGTCTCATTTGTGGGATGGATTGGAAAACATTATTTTCTAATCCAAGGCCATAGTTCTTTATAAACCAAAAACTCTTCCTCCCTCGGGGATATGTCAGGGAATGTGGTCTTTCCTGTCTCCTTTTTCTAAAAGCCTCAAAGTTTGTGGTATCTTTTATTAATTTCAGCATGTTATATGTGATATTACACTGGCTATATATATGAAAAGGAAGTTATTTTCAGGATTTTATTTTTTCATTTTTAAAGCAGTTAAAATTGGTGTCTTATACAGATTCCAGAGGCATTTGGAAAGATTCTAGATGATACAATTTTAAAAAGAGAAAGGTCTCTTTTTAAAAAGGGTGATTATGTAGAGTAAGTTGAAAGTGAGTGAGGACAGTTGTAACAGTTCTTAATATTGTATATTACTATATAAATTTAACATATAAAGGATTCTTATTATTCTAAATTAGAACCAGATTTATGACTTTTCAATAAGTTGTAACATTTTGATAATCACAAAAAAAAAATACTTTTCGTTCTGGTTTTTCTGTCATACCTACTTTCATTTCCTTTTTTGGGTAATGAATATTATATTGGGATTTTCAAGATCTCTAGACAAGTTCTTGCTGAGAATTAAGTGCAGAATAAATTAAGCCTTCCTCAGTTTTACTTACCAGCAAAAATTATTTTGGAACATTAAAACCTCAAGTTGACACACAATTCTGAGCTGCTATTACTACCACTTTGTGAACCGACACAAAGTTTTTCAAGAATCCATGTATGAGGATATCTGTAAATGCTGGATTTTTTAGTGGCTTATCATGAACTACACAAGTTGATAAAACAGATATCAGACTGAAACAAAAATTAAAAAATCATTTAATCAGTATGTCCAGCAGTGAGTTATAAGTTACTTTGAACATTGGTTATACAGAAGGTTTATTGTAAGGAAAGAAATGTATTTTATACAATTTCAAAATAAACTGATGCTTCTGAACAAGATTCTGTTTATGGATCTTTTCCTGAAGCACTTAATCATTGCTAACCAAGTGGAAATACTGCTCTGCCCATGTCCTCTGCTTCGAAGGACTTTAAACATTTTTATAAACAGCAAGGAAGTGTACTCTTACACACTGTATGCTACCAATTAGTGGGTGGAAGCGGATCTGCCTCTGATATTCGAAGAAAAATGGCAACATGATCTCCCTGAACTTCAGCCAGTAAATGGAAGTAAAACTTGTGCTTTCTCTAAGGGTCCTTCTAGGAATCCCTCCCAAAATTATTGCCATTTAGTATAGTTAATAAGGTATATTTCTCATTCTGACAGGTGCTTCAGCCTTGACCAGAGATCCGTTCACACAGCCTCTGATGTAGCCATCTCAAAAGCTAGTTTTGCCAAATGGTTTGGGGTTATACACATTTTCCAAGTTGAATGGCAATGCAGACAGACTTCACAAATCTTGCACCAGGAATAGCTAGCCCTCCTTAGCTGTATCCTTTCTGTACGGGCATGTGAGGCAACTGATCAATAAGTAAAACAAAAAACTCCACTTATATTCAGGATTTTGACATTCAAGACTGAAATTCATTATGGAATGAATGGAAATGGAATTCATTCTGGAATGAAGGAAAGATTGATTCTGTCAAAGATATAATTTTCATTGTCTCCTTGCAAGTATTTTAAGGATAAGATACATTTGAACTTTCTTGTCTTATACTTAAAACTCTGCTTTGATTCAGAGACACTATTGTCTAGCTACTTTTAGTTTATATAATAAATATCATCTTTCTCATTTCATCTAAATGTAATATGATGTGAAATTACAGTAACTCCTCACTTAACATTGTAGTTATGTTCTTGAAAAATTCAACTTTAAGCGAAATGATGTTAAGTGAATCCAATTTCCCCATAAGAATTAATGTAAATGAGGGGGGAGTTAGGTTCCAGGGAACTTTTTTTTTGCTAGACAAAAGTCATTGTATACATTTTAAACATTTTTAAACAAGCAATTTAATACAAGTACAGTATAAATTTTAAACAGTTTTAAACAGGCAATTCAATACAGGTATTAAACAGGCTGGCAGCCCCACTATCAGCTCCCCTACGTCCCCCCCAGTGCCTCCCACCCGGTGGCAGACCCTGTGGATCAGCACCTTTCCCCTGCTCCTCCTGCCTCCGACTATCAGCTGTCTTGCAGCATCAGGAGGCTGGGGGAAGAAGTGAGGACATGGTGCATGTCCTGCTCCCTCCCCAAGCCTCCTGACCGCCAAAAAACAGCTGATTGCCGCAGGCAGAAGGCACGGGAGGGAGGGGGAAGGCTGTGTGCCGCATCCTTGGTCCTCCCCCCAGCCTTCTGAACATTGCAAGACAGCTGATCACTGTAGGCAGGAGGCAGGGGGAGCAGGGGAAGGCACTGATCCGCAGGGTCTGCTGCAGGTGAGAGGCACTGGTGGGGGGCGTAGGGGAGCTGATAGGCTGCCAGCCGTGGATGAAGCAGATGGCCAAACTACATTATAGAGAAGCATTGCACAACTTTAAACGAGCATGTTCTGTAATGGAGCAGGGATGTAACATCAAAACAATGTTAAGCGAGAGGATGTTAAGTGGGGAGTTACTGTATATACAAAATGTGCATTACCATCTATGAACTATACATGTATACCATTTATGCACTTAAAAGTGACTGCATTCTATATGGTACATAATATATACATGGTAATACAATTACTAATGCATCATCTTTCAAAACTGATAAGCATGATTAGCTACAAGTTGCATCACAACTAATGTAAACTGACAATATATCAGGCTGAATGATTCCTAAAACGCACAGAAGAACCAGTTCTTCATAACTGCATTCAAAGTACTTATAACTAAATATCAGTGATAACCTAAAGTTGAAAATATGTTTCAACAAAATGGATTTTAGATTTTTTGCAATAATTGGATGAATTAACTTTCTTTGGTTCTGTTCTACAACAGACTACTTTCTCAAGCACTGAAAAATGTAAGAAAGAACAAACATGTTTTTTGATGGAAGAAAGGAGTAGTACACTGAGAAAGGAAAGATAAGAGACTTTCTATTTATCTCAATCATCTGGGATCCTAGGAAGATCTAGCAAAGATAAAGAAACGGAAAATATGTAGAAGAAAAGGACAAGAAAAGACAGAAAAACAATTATGCCCTGATTTATAGCCTTTGCAATCGCATTGTCTTTAATGGGGATGAACAATGCATAAATAAAGGAGAATTTGGCCCAAGATTTTAATATGAATGTTATACTGATTTGTGTAAGTCTCACAAGAGGTGAGATAGCTTTATAGTAGTAAGACAATAAAATAATGGGAAGAGAGCTCTGTGAAGAAACCATGTCTATAAATTAATCTTTTTGGGGAAAAAATCCATTCTTTTTGATGCAAATGGAAATACATATACCAAGGGATGAAATGGAGATGAGCTGCTCTAGATTTGCCAGATAAAAAAACTCAAGGGATGTGATAGTTTGCCAAAACTTTTTCTTCATTCTAAATATCTTTTTATGATGTCCATTTTGTGGTGACTAGCTTCCAAATAAAAATGTAATAATACTTTTCACATGAAACTTTTAAATGACTTATGGAAAATAAAGTTCAGAAGGCAGTTTAGATCTTAAAAATGTGAAGAAAGGAAGAGTAATAAATGATATTTGGAGCACACAGACTTTTGCAGATGTTATGGCTAACACCCTGAAAAAACAGCCTAGGTTTTTAAGTTTGAATGTTCACTGATCATAGCGAGTGCACAGTAAATGTTAACACAAGCAATAAATACTGAACTGACAATGGTTTATTATTGGGACATCTTTTGAGCCTTTTGTAAGGGATGTAGTTAATTGATGAATATTCTGTTTTTTGTAAAGTGGGAAAATTGCTGATACTACTACATGGATTCTTACAATATTTACTTGTAAATCTCAGCGTAAAAAAAAGATTTTAGAACGGAA
The DNA here is from genome assembly GCF_003597395.2 of Chelonoidis abingdonii. Classification (NCBI taxonomy): domain Eukaryota; kingdom Metazoa; phylum Chordata; order Testudines; family Testudinidae; genus Chelonoidis; species Chelonoidis abingdonii. Next base: position 138,267,004 of record NC_133769.1, on the reverse strand, counting down.
AGAGCACAACACTATGATGGCTGATGAGAATTACATAGTGTTTACTTCTTGCAAAAGTACTGTAGCAAATCTTTTGCACAGATGTAGTAAACAGAATTTGTGGAATCCAGTCTGCTGGCTGAGATAGTGCTTATGACTACTGGAGAAAGTTACTATTTTAAATATCCTTTTCTAAGCAGCCAAGTCAAGTCATTATCTTGAAGATTTGATTGGATGGAGGAACCATCTGATTTTCTTTATTGCTTTGTGTATTTTCCAGATGAAAATGAAGATCTGTGGATGAACAATGAAAACCATGGTACTCTTCGTGTCTAGGCAACTATTAAGATTATTTTGGTAGCCAAATTTTTGGCCAGATACTTATCTCAATACTTTTAAAATAAACTAATGTACTTGTGACAAAATAACTGTTTTTGAAAGAGATGGGGGGAAATGCACCTGCAAATGAGATGGAAATGGAGCCCTTGAGTCTCTTCATGTAGAACAAGGAAACATCATGAGAACTCAGTAGAAGACATGTGAGATCTTTAGTAGACTTTCACTTTTGATCCAGACATTCAACTATTTTATGCTAATTTCCAATTTTTTCTGCTAGATACATCTTTGACTACTTTTGTTTTGGGAAGGTCATATTTTCTAAACAACCATCAACTGTTTGTTGATGGTGAGGATTTTGCACTAGATAGCTTGGTTGGTGGTCCAGGTAGTTTATCTATCTGAGATGGGAATTATTTCAACAGAGACTGATATTTTATGTGGTATCATTTATTCTGTAATTGGCATTTTGTGATTGATCAACTTAGTCAAGATACAGATGAGCTCAAACATGTTTTCCCCAGCATTGGTCTCACCTTCCCCGTCAACAAACCCAATATTGCTAAAACTAACCTCCAGCCATAAGAGGATGACAGAGAACTCATCCAATACTGCTTTTGGACTGATCAGCAAGTGATACTTTAGAATTTAAATGAAATTCTCTGAATTCCCACAGTACTCCCAGCCTCTGCTGGCCAGGGAAGTAAGAGACCAAACACATGCTTTCTTTCACAAGACAATATGACTTTGTTACCAGTTATGTTCAAACATAATGTTATATTTATATTTTCAGAGCTCTAAAATTACCGGATTTGATTCAGGTGGAGCATCAGATTATGCTAGGTCCCCAAATGGCTTGCAGATATCAAGTAAAACCCTAAAACTGGACTGTGCTGAGTGGGAAGGGGTGCGGCCAGAGGACACATTGTCTCTGGAGATCCAATGAGTAGCTTCTGCTGGAATGGTTCCTCTGAGCCACCACTGTAACTCAAAACTGTCTTTCCTAACTGGTACCCCTGCAGGAGAGTGGTAGTGCAAATATCTGCCTCCCCCAGAAGTGAATCAAGTGAGTATATACCATTCTAGAATGGCCTTCTGTCCAGCTGGGTCCTAATTTTGCTCTATTGAAATCAATGGCAAACTCCCACGGACTTCAATAAGAGCAGGTAAATGTTTGTAGCCTCGGTACATCAACTTTCTGAACAAGATGAAAAGGTACATCAACTTTCTGAACAAGATGAAAATACCTTTTCAGAATGGTGTCTGACAATGGACATAAAATCTGACATTTATTAGTGTGCACACAAGTGAATAAGTAACTCAACAGTTAGAGAGTGTGTTGCATACACAGTCTGCAGAACAATTATTTTATGTATAGAGATAAAATGGAATATGTTACACCTACTGAACTCACTAATGAATCGAACTCAACTGTGAGTAGTGGGATATGATTGTCTGCATTTTTGTCCAAACTTTACAATTTTTGTAAGAAATACTACATATTTTAACCAAGATATTCATTTCTGTATTTCTCCTTGGCTTCTGATAGAACTGAAATTTTGCAGATGTGAATAATTGGATATAGTACTATACCAGACAAATTATCCAAAGTATATGTGCAAAATCAAAGGTATAAAAATTTAACTGATAACATTACAATTTAAGACTGATTTTCATGTGTAATAAACTTAATATAATTCTAGCCACATGAATTTAAACCTTCAGCTATTATTATACAAGAGTGACACTTACCCTCTTCTGTTCTTTGATATATTCCATCAATTCCTCTCTTGTTCTTTTCACAGCTTCTTCCACAGCCTTTTCACTTCGCTTCCGTTCTTCCATTATTTCTGCCTTAACAACTTCCTGTAACAGAAAAGTAAATCTGATAACGGTAAATTGTATACATATACGTATCTATATTTCAGGTATTTCAGGGGCATAGGGAAGTCTCTCAGAATTCATCCCATTCTTTCTCCCAAAGAGTTTGTTAGCTGAGTGCACTGTTCCTACAATCATAGTTATATCCAATATAAATATCTATACGTATGTCTAACAATACTTTCAATAAACTTTCAATAAACCTTCAATAAACACCTTCAGATGGCCCATATCATCTGACTCAGGCTTACTGGATAATGCATAGCAAGGGGCAGTGCTTGATTGTGGTAGAGAATCACAATCACTTACTGTTGCTGAGGGGATGGATGCAAAAAATTAGGATAATATTTAGTTTTGGGGGGACTTCCCAAGGCTGTTGAAGTAGCTACAGTAATGCTTTATATATAAACATTATATTTTAAAGTAACTTCTAAAATAATCTGAGAAATTTGTTATTTTAAAATATAAACCTGAGGAGCAAACCAATTAGTTTTTCAGACTGAAAAGTGATGGATTATTTTCTGTTACTTCTCTTGCCATTCCTACTCTGATCATGAAATCAGAGCATGCATGGCACCCATTCAAGAGAGATTTAATATGCATTGTGCAACTTGCATGCGCAAGCAAAAATAATCTAGAAGTAAAGAACACATTTGTCATTTCTATCAGAAAAGAATCACGAATAGGTAACTATTTTTCAGATGAAGTTATCCATGGTTCCTGAACTCATGTCACAATGGATGTATTCACTTGGCTCTCAAATCAATTTAGGATTGCCTTGCAATTAGGCTTCATTTGTAGCTACAGACACAACACTTCAGCATGCCATCTACTAAGGGAAACTGACTCGGAGGATCCTAAGATCACTGACAGTTTCCCTTTTTGGCTGGCTCTATGTACAAAGAGCTAGATTCAAAGGCAAACTAACTATATTCTGTGTTTATAGTTTCAGCAAGTGCAGAAGTTCTTTACGCACATAGTTGGCTGAAAAGGAAACTGACTAGAATCACACCATTCTAGTTGTTTTCTCTTTGCAGCCAACTCACTGGAGCACTGTTTCAGTTACTGTGGCTGGCAGGACCAAATATAAGTGCAATCTAAAATTACTAAAATTACTGTGAGGGCTGCATTCTCTGCTCCAAGCAGCAGAGAATCTGGGGGAGACAAGCAGAGAAAGGCTAAGAGAGAAGAACTGTGAGGGCAGAAACAGTGGTGGTCCTAATGGTGATTCACACAATATTTTCCATTGAGTGATGACAAATGCAACAGTTTAAACTTACTAACTACAACATAAAGTCATTACACAAGGGCTATACTCTATCCTTGAACTTGGCTATACTTTACCCTGAATATGGGAGGTTCACAGTAAACAGAGACCTCTTATTTTGAAGACTAATTAAAAATATAATTCAGCCTTCATCACAAAATGAGTTTGACACACCTGCAGTAATGAGTAATTTGTAGTAGACTTTTTTTATAACCTCATATAAATGTAATGATAGTGAAAGTGTCAGATTGAGTGTGCTGGAGACAGAAGTTCTCTATTTAGCCACAAAATAGGCACAATGTCACAGTAGTAGTGACAATATCCCCACACTATCTTGTCAGTGTCTCTCGACCCTGCTCTGGAAGGATCACCTAAAGGGATGACCGGGCAATTCAGATATCTCTGCTTCTCTTCTGTTAAGTATTATAATTAGATTTAAGTATTGGAGAGATCTCCTGTCTGAATCCTCTCTCCACTGTAAAATCTCTGATTCCATTCAAAGTAGAAAAATACTCATGGCTCATATATTCAGAAAGCCATTCAAATAGATCCCAATACAGAGAAGCATTTTAAGTACATGCTTAACTTCATCCCCACTGAGGAAAGCGCTGAGGCACGTGCTTAAATCCCATCTTGACTTGAATGGGCTTTACATATGTGTTTAAATGCTTCCCTGCATCAGGGCAATGGGAACAATAATGAGAAACAACCAATTCTGAAAGTGATACACTAGGACTCTTAAGTGGATTTGCTAAACTCACACTGTATATTAATCGAAAGACTAGAAAACCACTGAAGAGTGTAAAGTTAGTTATTGTTTCACCATTCCTATTTTTTGTAATATAGACTAAACATGCTATTGCAGCTAAACTGTTTATGAGAAACAACAATCTGAAGCAACCCACCATTTGCCTGTGGGTTATAAGCCACAACATATCTTGATTGCATACAAGAAATAAATATAACTTTATTTCTTGTCTTTATGAGATACACGGCCATTATTTCATTACAGACTGACTAAACAATAGATCTTTCCTCCAGAAAAATAAATCTGTTTTGAAATGGTTTGGGTGATATACTGGAATCATCCATCTATATCCCAAAAGTGCAGACAATTTAAGTTATTCAAAGTTAAGAAAAATTCCAGTCTTCTTCTAGAAATCATTCAAGATGGAAATATTTTTTTCCCTTTTCACAATTGTACAGAATTATGTTTCTAAAATTAGAACTAAATAATGCCAGAGGGAACATCTCTAAATGGTGTGCTGAATATTGTCAGTCAAAAAAGGGAAAAAAACACTTTATTATAATACTGAAAATGTATTCATTTTAAGCATACTGGTTATTCATATATGAATGAAGACAAAAGAATCAATATAAGGAGAGATAATCCAGTTCTAAAGCTTTTTGTGAGCTCTGTTTATGGCCACCTCCAAACATTTGCTTGTTTTGTTTGACTATAAATTTAAGCAAATGTTTTGTAATGCTATTAACATTTTTCAACTATACAGCAATCTTTTCTTTAAGAACAGTATCTAACACTTTCTACTTACAAAGTTTCAAAGCCCTAAAATTCCAACTGTCCTGCAGGAAATATTTTTTTAAGGGAACTCAGTGCTATTAGAGTTCACTCTTTTGGACAGGCAGAATTTTAAGACTCCAGGAGCACAAGATATTAGATATAATTAGATCATACTGCATCCTCAAGTATAGTGGGACTAGCACGCCTCCATAATGTAAAATATCGATGAAGCAAAAAATTGTCTTCTTGGGCCAAATCCTGATTCTATTAAACATCAATGGGAGTTTTTCCATGGATTTGAATAGGATATTCTTTTCCCCTCTCCTGTAAGCAAATTATTTTATATACTCGGTCATAAGCCGAATATTTTTAGTAAAAAAAAAGGGAAGCACCAGAGAAGGGGGTTGGCTTATTAACAGGTATAGCGAGGGAGAAGTGGGACACAGCCCTTCCCAACAGAGGAAGCAAGGTGAGGCAGTACAGGCAGCAGAGACAGAAGGGAAGAGGCGTGGCCAGATCTCTCCACTTCTGGTCACGCTGCTCTCCCTCCAGCTTCCGAAGCAGCTGCAGCTCCGGGGCTGAAAGGCTACAGCCGTGCTGCTCGCCCCCTGGCCTAGCCCACTGGAACATACCGCGGCTGCACCACCTGGTCTGGCCCGCCGGAGAAGGCTGCAACCGCGCTGCCCAGCCTGCGGAGCAGCTCCAGGCAGGTCAGAGACATCCTCCCCGGCCCTCCCCAGATAAGGTGGGAAGGGATGAGATGGGGAGAGTGTGGAGGACAGTCCTGGGCTAGGGGTGGGGTCATGTGGGGGTGGTCTCTTCACTCCGAGCTTCTCCCCTACTCAAAATTTCTCCACCAGTTGCTGTCCCAGCCCATCAGGATAAGCAGCTGGTGCGCTGGGACACTTTGTTTACTTAGGTTTACCTCCTTGCCTCCAGACGCTCGAGGTAAATAAACCATCTCGGCCCCCCAGCGGCTTATCCTGATGGCCCGGAAGCCAAAGTTTGCTGAGCCCTGAATTATAGAGTTGGCTTATGAACAAGTTATAAAATTTTTCCATTTTACTTATCCATCTGGGGGGGTGGGGATCGGCTTATAAATGAACCAGCTTATGATCAAGTATATACTTCTCATCAACCACCACCAAGTAACCTTTGCAAAATGATGCCATTTTTATTGTCTGCATAGCAGAAGTGACAGAAAAACTCCATAATGACAAATTCACAATACCCATCTTCACAATCTGGAGCCTAGCAAATATGAACATCTTAGTTGTGAAGGCTGATTAAAATAGAACAAAATAGTAATTTAGGTTACCAGGGAGCAAACTGTGAGACAAAGGTTTCTTTGACTAGAGAGCCCTGGCAAGACGAACCACAAATGCAGCAGAAAGTTACACATTATAGAAATATGCTGCTCACATAACTATATTCACATGCCAATTTAATTAGTGAAAAAGACCAAAATACCATGTTTTGCATTATAATATAAAGAAAGCTGATCAAACTCCATAATACATTCTTTAAAACAGAACAGAGATGTGGCAAGGCAGCATTGTCTTGAAGATGCAAAAAATTTTGCACTGATCAATTGTTTGCGAACACTAAAGCACGTACAGAAGACTCCATTCAAGAATGAACTTAAGTATCTTGGTGCCATGTTATTGCATACTTTAAAAAGCAAGCTAGACAAGTTAAGAATGAAGTCATAGACCAATGAAATTCTACCATGTTTCTATAGACTTCAAACACATTAACACAAACAACTGAGAACTATATTTATGAAAAGCTATTTTTGTAAAATTATGATTACAACATAAAAAAAAGTAGGGTGAGGAACTGTTTAGCATTGTCACTGAAAAAACATTAATAATTGCATTAATTTTCTTTACCTTGTCTAAGAAAGAAAAAAAGAATAAATGTTGGCAAAGTTAAGTGGTATAATATCCCACTTATATGGGGTGGATTTAAGTACATAACTCAATTAATGCCATAGTATAGACGTGCTGAAGTTTTACTCTACATTATGAAGACTTCGAACACTGCTCAAAATTTTTTTTCCCCTCAAAGGGCTGCTGCTAAAACCAACATTATTTCATTGCTTTGTATATTCATATCTGATTTGCCCCAACAAAACAAAAAATTACAAATTATTTTCCACTGTTCATTTCCATGCTTTTAAAGGCTTTAGTTTCCTTATAAGTAGCCAGGCACTCAGGCAGCAGCACAGACAGCTGCAGCGGCACAGGAGCCAGCAAACAGAGCTGCTAACAGGGGAGTTTCAGTGGGAGTTTCCAGGGGGAGGTTGCAGGGGAGACCAAGGCAGAGGAACCAACAAGCCAGAGAAGAGAGAGGACAGTGGGGCGCCAGGACCCAGTGCCTAGGAGGTCCATGTTGTGGCATGTGGCCTGGATTGCCAGGCACAAAGTGAGAAGGCCATGACTGATACAGAAGGAGCAGTGAAAGACACAATGAGGATGACTGGATGTGGAAGCTGCGGCATGTACATGATCCTAGAGAATAAATTTGCTTCCCAATGTCCGCTTACATCCCCAAAGCCCTCCTATAGTAGCCACCACTGCCTGAGCCCATCTGTTTAATTGTCAAATAATCTTGCTCAGTCCCTTTCGGTCGCCCTTGCTCTAGGAACCCGGCAGCAATACCCACGCTGAAGACTACGACCTGGAGCCTCGATTTCATTGAGCGGTCTGTTCCCAATCTGGGCATAAGTCCTCCAATTGGCTACAGTCCAGCCGTGCTATCTAAGCCGCTTATCATTCGTTCCCACATGCAAGGGACAATCAACGCAGTTATTCTTTCCCGCTCCGCTAGCGATCCTTTCAGCATCAGGTGCCACATCCAGATTATCTTAGCACCCGACCAGAACAGCACACCCTTCTGTTCTTCCCGATCATAGCCTCGTAGTTACCAGGCCTGTCTCTATCCGCCATTCTCGAGCTAAGGAGTCTCCAAGATCAGCGTCAGACCTGCCTTTAATCGTCTGGTCTGACAGTGTGATTCCCCGGGCCATCCCCTGCTCCGCACTGTTCCGCAAGTCCCCATTGTCATTCCTATTGACCCTTGACAATCCTGCCTAGGGCTCATATTTTTGCGCTGTTGCCGTCATGACTCGCTATCCCATCCTTTCTGCAGGACTAGATGCTGCTCTCCTCTTTGTTCCTTGCCCTCTCTCTCTTCAGCGACCACGTGCTGTGCCCCTTCTTCATTTTTCCAACTCTGCAAATTCTGTTCTAGTTCTATTTTCTATCCTTCACTGGCTCTTCTTTTCCTCTGCCTGGGTTCTCTTAGTCACATGCTTCCATCGTCCACTTTCCTCACCCAGCACAGCCCCTCCTCCAGAATTCTTGCGCTCCCGCCTTCCATCTGCACATCTGAGCTGTACTACATTTGGCCCCTCCTGTCTGCTGTTCCTCATCTCTTCGAACCCCCATTTCTAACTCTAACCAGGAGCTTTCACGCTGCATCCTCCAGCGCCATCCGCGAATACTTTTCTTCCATCAGCTCCTATCAGGCCAAGCACCTTCATGGCAGCATATAAACCCTTTTAGGTAAACC
>NC_133769.1:138241654-138257787 GCF_003597395.2 Chelonoidis abingdonii | reverse complement strand
GTGGTTTGAAACCTCAAAGCAGAAATCCACGCACCAAATACCATGCCTTCCTGCTGCCAAGGGCGAAGGCAAAAAAAACTCCAGAGCAATCAGCCATCTGCCCTGGAGAGAGAAATCCTTCCCGACCGCGGCCTTGATTTCTTCGGATTCTTTTGCTCCATAGCGATCGCTAAACCTGACTGTGGTCAAGGCTCTCCCACGCCATCAGAGAATTCTCTCAAACTCGCTCAGTTCCATCCTCCGATTCTCCGCCAGACATTGACAGATTTTACCTCTGCTGATAATCCAAAGACAGTGCAAAAGCATAAAACTATCCATCATATCAATCCCTCCAGAAACTATCAACTTAGCGTACTCGACACGCACGATTATCGATATACTAACCGGTATACCAAACAATATCAATATACGGTTAGCAGTCAAGTGGATCGGCCGGAAATCGATTGTTGCGTCCATGGTCCAGAAGCACATCGATTTTTCAGGAGACGGTGCACTGGTAGCTGTCCTCACTATCCCATATTCCCACTTCGTGTTGAGAGCACAGTGCTGATGGCAGAAAACTGCGCCGGGTGGCCTGTCAGCCTCACCCTCCTTTGGAATGCACAACAACCCTTGGGCCTTTCTTCGTCAGCGAGTGCGCAATTTGAAGCAACAGAACGCCAATATCACAGGAATCTTCCGTTACTGTTTTTTCACGGGCGTGGGAAAATAGACACTACTGCAGCACTGGAGTCGCCAGTGCCTGACCAACACTCAACACTGATTTGCAACTACGACATTATTCGAGCTCGGCAAACAAATAATTTTCAGAGACTAGACTGTGCGACTGTTCGGAGTAAGGATCGTGATGTCCTCAGTAACCCCTCCCTCCCTTATCATTGAGCGCCATTTGAGTCTCTGCTTCCCTTACCGAGTCTTGTCCACACAAGCGCGTGTATCCCGGAGTTTTATCCAACGCTTGGCATTTCTGTCTCTGTAACGAGCCGAACCACCAGCATTTGCTCCCATACACGGATCAAGACCTAGATCTCCGTACACGGTCTATCTGGAGCTCTTTTTCGATTTCAAACGCATCCGCCTAGCCGTGCTGATCAGAGCTCCACGCTGCAGCAGAAATTTAATCAACAGTTTGCTCCGGGCTTTTTCCTTTACCCCTCCCCTGCCATCCGATTCAGTGATTGGCTGTCCCCAGCAGCGGTCAGTGCTGCACTCTTGGAAGCCGCACCGGAGCCAATAACCGTCCGATTTCCCGTCGCCACATACCTACATTCCGATACACTAAATCAATTAGCACACCGTCTGCTTTCAGTTACCTGTTTACTTATTGTTATACTTTTATCTTAGCTGACTTACTCCTCTGTTTGGAGGAGTTTTCTCAAGCTCGGTGATCTATTTAGTGACCGTGTTAAACCGATAATTATAAACAACTAAGTGTCGTGTGCAACGGTACAAGCGTAAATTCGGTATAGCTCGCCATAAGACCGATATTAAAGTCGCACGTGTACCTGGCTAGTCTAATTAAAGCCAGATATTCTTTGCCCCCAACAGCTCCTCCGAAGGCTGTCATCGAATCTTCACCCTCTAATGGTTATGACAACTTCGTCTAATTTCAAGCCTGAAACTCCTATTCCAGTTTGTACTCAGTTTGTCCTTGTTCTACATTTAGTACTAAAGCCTAAAAATTCCTCTCCTTCCAACGTTATCCCCCCTGGAATATAGTTATATAGAGCAATGCCATATCCTCCGCCGAGTCCTTCTTTGTTATGCTAAACAAGCCCAAGCTCGAGTATCCTTTCAATAAGCAGGGTTTCATTCCCGGATCTCCTAGTTAGTCCCGTCTCGAACCTGTTCCGTTTGTATTCATTCTTCTAATACTGGAGAACCAGAACTGCACACATATTTCCCCAGGAGTCTCACCACCGCCTATAACAAACGTACTAACACTTCCTTATCTTTGCTGAAAACTCGCGACTGATGCACCTAAAACCAATTGCTTTTTGTACCGGCCTAACTACCTCCATTGGCGCTCATAGTCCCTGCGATCAACCATCCACCTCACAGGTCCTTCCTCTCCTCGTGTTCCAAGCGATAGCGTCTCCAATGTAGATCGAAAATTCTATTAATTCAATCCTTAAGCAGACCTGCACTTTCACTATTATGAGAATTCATCCTATACTAATTACTCATTTACAATCAGTCAGTATCTTCACTGGTAGCAATCCCGCGTCCTCTCCGGTGTAGCGAATATACTCCCCACTTTTACAATGCCGCTACTTTATCTAGACACATTCCCGCTCCTTGTTGCCACGGTCTAATAAAAGGTAAATAAATTGTCCAAAACCGATCCTTGAGGAACTCCACTGGTATACCTCCGTTCAGCCGACAGTTCACTCTCAGTACGACCCGTTGGCGTCTCCCCCTTTACCTTTCCTAATCCACCTTTCATCTTCATATTCATCCCATCTTTTCCAAATTTAACTAACAATTCCTCCATGCGAACCGTGTCAAATTGGCCTTACTGAAAATCGAGTAAATATATCATCCTGCATTCCTTTGTCTAAATAATCCGTCACCTTCTCGAAAGGCGCATCAGGTGGTTTGGCATTATCCTACGCTCTAGTAAAACCGTGTTGTAAAATTGTCCCCATTACACATTGACTCCATGTCTTAACTACTTCTCCTTCAACATGTTTTTCCATAACTTAACAGTAACTACATAAGAACGTCAAGCTAACAAGCTTACTGTTACTCGGATCAACTTTCTTTCCCTTCTTAAATGGAACACTTTAGCTATTCTCCCATCTAATACAACCCCCAAATTAACCGATCATTAAAAATCTAGCTAAAGGCTTTGCAATTTCATCTGCCATTCCTTAATAATCTCGCGCATGGAGATGTCCGGCCCTCCGATTTGTCCCATCAACCAATTCTAAGCTTGAACTCTCTACCTCAGAATTGGTAATAACTACCTCCATATCTTCATTCCCACCAGTTTAAACATCCTCCTCATTCCCTATAGCTCCTCTACCTTAATTAAAGACTTGAGCAAAGTACTTATTTAGATATGGGCCATGCCAGGTTAAATCCTTAAGCCCATCATCCTATGTATGAGTCGTCGCCCACTTCTTCTTTTCTGTTTGTTTTCTTATCTTATTTAGTGGCTATACTAACTTTATACTAATTGAATTCTTATCCGTTTGCTAAACGATTCAACTCTACATCACTTCTACCTTCTCACTTTTCCTACTACGTTCTGACCTCACTAAGTAGCTTCTTTGTTAATCCCGTCCTTTCTTTCACTCCCAGCTTGCTCTTTTCTTAATCACTCTCGAAAAGTCTTGCATCCTGCCAGCCGCACATCTCCTGCCAGTGGCTTTTTTCCCTTCTTTGGAGCAGGCTCCAATAGTTTCTGCCAAACTTAAACTTAAATAATCCAGGCTCCTCCCGCATTCGAACCAGAGTTCTGCAGTCCAATTCATTCGCCTGCGTAATGTTGTTTACTCGTAAAGTTAGCCCTTGCAATCAAAAACCCTAAATGTCCTCAGATCTACTTTTGTGTTATCCCTTCATCTATTTGGAACTAAAGTCATGATCCATCGAACCAAGGTGTCCCTACAACTATTGTCTTTCTAACAGGTCCTCACTGCTCGCCAAACGATAATCAAAATGGATCACCCTCTGTCGATTCTTTCAAGCCTACTCTGTGAAAAATCCATCCACTATCAATCCAGAAAAATCTGAGCCCTATTATTCTTGCCAGCAACTTCGCTCCAGTCTAGTATTCTGGAAATTGAATCTCCCATCGATCACGATCCGATCAATTCCCTTAGGTGTTACTTCACAACAAACTATTAAAGAGGTCCTATCCCGTAAATCCAAATCAGATCCCCCGGCATTCTGGTAGCAGACAACCCATAAGCACTATCCAAGGGAGGCCTCTAGTCAGCTTTCTTTTCGCCAGTGTGTAATTTGCCAACAGGACTCTGTCTTGCCCATTCCATGCACTTCTATTTCCTATTACATGACCTCATCATTTGATGTACAATGCTACCCACCACCTTTCGTTCTTTCTTTCTGTCTTCCTAAACAGCACATAGCTCTCAATAGCGTGTACTCCAGTCCATGACTACTATTCCATCCCAGTGTTATCTGTTATCCCTATAATATCGGTTTCATGTCCTGCACAGTCGAGCTTCATCCTCATCTTGTTTCACCTAGGGTCTCGCAAATTAAGTCGCTACAGATCATTCTTAATTTTTTGGGCGTTTTGGACGGTCACCACCGTTGTACATCTTTACCAATTTGAAGACTTCAATAACTCGGACATAGGTTAGGGGTTTTTATAGAAGTGGATGGGTAGGGTTCTGTGGCCTGCTTTGTGCAGGAGGTCAGACTAGATGATCATGTTGGTCCCTTCAGACCTATGAGTCTTTGAATCTATGAGTCTAATATTTATTTCCCCCCTCTAATTCTCTATGGTACAGTTACATAGAACAACCATACCTTCAAGTTCAAGTTTTTTGTAAATTTCCATGTGTATGTGTGTCTTTAAATGGGGCCCGCTAGTAGCTCTTCAATTCTAAAGGATCATCAGCTGTCCTAGAACCTCCTGAAATGTAAGTCTTAGGAAGTTAGAAGTATACCTAGCCCCTCTGCCTCACCTTACAATGTACAACTTAGGTTTTTTACAGAAACCCTGGAGCCCACTGGCTCACAATGTTCTACAGCACTCAAAGGCGGCTGGTTCCTCCAAGAGACTTCTACCTTGTAGTTACAGGTCTTTCATTCATTTCCATTCATCATAAGTTTATCTTTGCCCCTAAATAGACTTCAAATAATGTGCACAATGGACTACACAAACTCTAATAAAACACAAAATGTTATGTTAAATGAGAATAAAAGCAATTTTGTACGTGTTTTTTTTTTAGCTTTTTTAAATAGCCTTCGCCATAGATTTTAACACTATGAAAGTTTACAATTTTTTTTTTGAGGTAGAGGACGCTGAGTAAAAATTTTAAAAGCTCATTTTGTAAGCATCCATAACTTATACTTGTTTTGTTAACTGACTTCCAATTACCCAATGAAAGTACTTGTGTACACTGAAAGTAATAATATAAACTTTCTCCTTTGCAGAATTATAAAGGGAACTAAAATAGGGCTCCGAATGGAACTCTAGCTAGAACCTTAACTATGTTGGAGTTCATTATATCCAAGGTAATATTTAATGACATGAAAACAGCATGATCCTTCATGCTCTGCCATGACTCTAATGTCACAGTGTGGTCATCTAGCCATCAAGTGTGATACCTTGGCACACTTATGTGTACCTTGGCTTACAGGCAGCACTTTGATTCTTAACTGGTTTTCATTCAGAGTCTCATTTACCAGATTTATGGTCCTGTTTTAGAGTTTTTCTTTCTTATCAGAGGACCAACTGTATCAGGTACTTTTCAAAGAACTGTCCTTAAAACATGGCCCTAACTTCACAAAACTTTGAATTTATAATTTTCAATTAAACTTAAAGAATCTCATCTCTAAATTTAGTGTTCTTAGACACTCCAAACAAGGGATATCAGAACACACATTTTCCTAACCATTATTAGGCTGCGGAAGGCTGTCATTAGCAGTTTGGAGAGAGATACATCTGATTTCATCTGAGTAGTCCACATGCTCATAATTTGTACTAGAAAAGGTGGGTCTTCTTGTAGCCTAATCTAGGCTGCCAGGAGATAGTTTTGCTGTACTGTCAAAGTTGAGAGATGTAGCCTGTTTCATCTCTCCATTCATTCTTCAGCAAGCTGCAAGGGGTCAGGGGTTCTACAAAGACACCTATGCCAGAGTAACGGGCTTCAATGAGACAGTTTGCACTGCTAGTGAGGTCTTGCTTGATGAAAGTGACGTGCCAGGTAACAGGGGCAGGAAAAGAATCAAATAGTGGATGGACATTGGGAGTTGAGGCCTTTATATCAGAGAATTACAATGCCTCCAGAAAATAAGGTTCACTTTCAGGTGCCAACAGTAAGGAAGTAATCCTACCTCTCTCTGGAGTTTACCATCAACCATACTCCTGAACTGACAGCAGGTGGTGGGGTGCACAAGTAGGCCATCATCCAATAAGGCAGCAGCATCTCCCATCACTACTCTGCCAGAAGCTACATACTGTAGCTGTTCTTCACATTGTGGCCTAAGACGGACCCACAGCAAATATGAACTATTCTGAGATAATACGTAGGCCGGGGTCTGTAACCTTTCAGAACTGGTGTTCCGAGTCTTCATTTATTCACTCTAATTTAAGATTTTGCGTGCCAGTAATACATTTTAACCTTTCTAGAAGGTCTTTTTTCTATAAGTCTATAATATATAACTAAACTACTGTATGTAAAGTAAATAAGGTTTTTAAAATGTTTAAGAAGCTTCATTTAAAATTAAATTAAAATGCAGAGCGCCGTGGACTGGTGGCCAGGACCCGGGCAGTGTGAGTGCTACTGAAAATCAGCTCGTGTCGCTTTCATGCATGCCATAGCTTGCCTATGCATGATGTAGGCCATACATGTCAGCAAACATACAATCCAACCCTCTCCCTACTTTTCTACTCTTGATCATATGTGCACTCCTGCTCCTTTTATTCCTATAATGATGTTAACTTTTATTCCTTCTTTATCCCACAAGCATCTTTATGCTTTTTTCCATATTGCCCATTCTGCATGTAACGTTGTCCTTTGACTACGCATGAAAACACTACCCTCTCTTCAAGGCCAACTTCAGCCACAATTAATTACCACAATAAATTACCAATTGATAATGGTTTGGATGAAGACTAGAATGGACTTGTGATATTAAGGTGTTTATATCCTAGTGTATAAAAATCAATCAATCAAACTTTAGCTGCATGTATGTCTTATGTCAGTGCATACTTTTATCTTCCCTCCCATCTCCTTCTTTACCACTTGCTAATGTTTGTTATATCCTCTGTTAGACTTAGTCCTCAATTAGATTGCGAGCTCACTGCTGTAAGAACTGTCCCCTCTTCTGTGTCTAGTTAAACAGGGACCTAGTTCTCTTGATGCCCCAGGTGCTGCTGTAAAAAAAAAATAATAATAAAATTATTTGAGAAAATTGACAAGGGAAACACATTTCAGGAGGAAACGACCCACATGCTGCATCTGAGAAGAGCAACTTCTCCTTACAGTCATCATCAGGGACATCAGTTGAGGGGGAAAAAAAGACTCAGCCATGAACAGAAGGTAGCCCTGTTTATAGGAAGGGCTACTGAAAACTTCTGACCATTATGATCTCAGAAAAAACACTCACCCGACATCATTTAAAAGGCTAAGATGATAAACTAAGAGAAAAATAATAAACCCTGATTGACAAACCCCATTCCAGTGAAGCATTAAGCCATTTGCAAACAGAAATAAGAAGAATTCTGGATAAGTAAATTACAAACGAATACACACACACACGGAGGACAGAAGGCAAAACATATTATACTTTTATGTACTGGAATGTTTGACTAATAATCTAAAATGAAAACCATAAACCATACCATACTTTGCTGCTTCACAGGAAAATTCTTTGTTTCCCTGAAAGGATCAGGTGACAATAGTAAATGTTATGTAAAAAAATTAAATAAAATAAAAAAGGAACCACTGACTGTAACGTTTGTGGTATTCAGAAAAAGTAATCCTCAAATTGTAATGTCTGTGGTGGTAAATTACTAAGAAGTGCTTCCAAGATCAGACGTGGTTAAAGCCTGTATTCAATGGAGTACTACTTTTCCATGACTTTGCCAGTACAGCAAAAATAAACTTATCTAGTGACAGGCATCTCTTCTGACCCAGTGTCAGTAAGATCAGCACTTTTCTTTCTTATGCATTCATCATTCAGAGAATATCAGATAAATGCAATATGCCCATCAACATACTTACTGACTCCTAAGACTCACTTGTTAATCATATGCAATATAAGGTTTATTGAAAGTTAATATTGTTTTTCAAATATGTCCTGTTTCTTTCCTTTTTTTTTGTATTTTCCTATTGATATTCCAAGCTTTCTGTACAGTAAATCTCTAGTGCTATATAACACCTCCCCACACCCACACCCATCCATACACATCAAACATTACGAGTTTATTTATTATCTACATAGCTAAAGGCCAAATTAATCACTTAAAGTAATCTAAGAATCACTCCCCCACTACTACATTTTATATGACAACTTAGGTCAATTTTTTCAATTTGGTAGGCAAAAGTTTAGCACTCAAAATTGTATTTAGGTACCTGAGTAGGGATAGTTATCTATTCATCAGGTTACTTGGTACCTACATATAGATTTAGGTACCTAACTCTTAGTAACTAAGTTTGGAAGTGTGATTATGCCATCAGTATTTATATTTCTTTATCAGCGTTTCTATGGTGTTCATCATCTGAACACCTAAAATAAATGAATAATTTAGGGCAGAATTCCTAGATTACAAGGCCAAATAGTAATGTGATCATTTAGCCTGACTCTTGTATAATACAGCTCATAGAATTTCTTCAAAATAATTTCTACAGTGTATATTTTAGAAAAATATCCAGTCTTGATTTAAAAAATTGCCAGTGAAGAAGAAGCTACCAGAACCCTTGATAAATTGTTCCACTGGTTAATTACCATCACTGTTCAAAATTTACACCTTATTGCCAGTCTGAATTTGTCTAGCTTCATCTTCCAGCCACTGGGTATGTCTACACTACGAAATTAGGTTGAATTTATAGAAGTTGATTTTTAGCAATTGATTTTATACAGTTGATTGTGTGTGTCCCCACTTAAGACCATTAACTTGGCAGAGTACATCCACAGTACAGAGGCTAGCGTCGACTTCCGGAACGTTGCACTATGGGTAGTTATCCCACAGTTCCCGCAGTCTCTGCCGCTCATTGGAATTCTGGGTTGAGATCTCAATGCCTGATGGGTCAAAAACTTTGTCATGAGTGGTTCTGGGTACATGTTGTCAGCCCCCCCCACCCCCATGAAAGCAATGGCAGACAATCGTTTTGAGCCTTTTTTCCTGGGTTACCCGTGCAGACACCATACT
This sequence comes from Chelonoidis abingdonii, assembly GCF_003597395.2. Classification (NCBI taxonomy): domain Eukaryota; kingdom Metazoa; phylum Chordata; order Testudines; family Testudinidae; genus Chelonoidis; species Chelonoidis abingdonii. Next base: position 138,248,711 of record NC_133769.1, on the reverse strand, counting down.
ACTGCAAGCATGGAGCCCGCTCAGCTCACCATCACCGTAATTCTCCTGCGTGCTGGCAGACATGGTACTGCATTGCTACACAGCAGCAGCTCATTGCCTTTTGGCAGCAGATGGCACATTACGACTGGTAGCCGTCGCCGTTGTCTCCTGGGTGCTCTTTTAGCCAACCTCTGTGAGGTCGGTCAAGGGGCACCTGGGCAGACATGGGTGCTCATGGGAGACCTCATGAAGTCTGTCAGGGGTGCCTGGACATAAATGGGAGTGACTCCAGGTCATTCTCTTTTTAAGTTTCGTCTCATGGAAATTCAGTCCTGTCTGCAATCGCACTGCATCGTCTTCTAGCGAGAAGCCAGGAGACGACTATGGCTAGCAGTCATACGGCACCGTCTGCTGACAGCCTAAGATGCATAAGAGAGATGGAGTTGATCAAAACAAGAAAGAGACCAGATTTGTTTTGTATTCATTTGCTCCCCCCTCCCTCACTCTGTGAATAGTAGGGGGAGGGATAGCTCAGTGGTTTTGAGCATTGGCCTGCTAAATCCAGGGTTTTCAGTTCAATCATTGAAGGGGCCATTCTGTGTGACAGTTGTGTGTGATTCTCCTTGATGCAAATCCATTCCCTTTGTTAATTTTAATTCCCTGTAAGCCAACCCTGTAAGCCATGTCGTCAGTTACCCCTCCCTCTGTCAGAGCAATAGCAGACAATCGTTTCGTGTCTTTTTTCAGAGCAGACGCCATAGCACTGGGATCATGGAGCCTGCTCAATTTATCATGGCAATTATGAGCACTGTAAACATCACGCGCATCATCCTGCAGTATATGCAGAACCAGAACCTGCACAAGCAAAACCAGGCGAGAAGGCAAGAGCGGCACAGTGACAAGAGTGATGAGGACATGGACACAGCCTTCTCTCAAAGTATGAGGCCCAGCAATGTGGGGAAGGTTCATGCCTTGGAATGCTGATTCTGGGCCAGGGAAACAAGCACAGACTAGTGGGACCGCATAATGTTGCATGTCTGGGATGATTCCCAGGGGCTGCGAAACTTTCGCATGCGTAACAGCACTTTCTTTGAACTTTGTGACTTGCTTTCCCCTGCCCTGAAGTGCAAGAATACCAAGAGGAGAGCAGCACTCACAGTTCACAAGAAAGTGGTGATAGCCCTATGGAAGCTTGCAACACCAGACAGCTACCGGTCAGATGGGCATCAATTTGGAGTGGGCAAATCTACTGTGGGGGCTGCTGTGATCCAAGTAGCCAACGCAATCAAAGAGCTGCTGATATCAAGGTAGTGACTCTAAACAAGTAGGAATTAACCATCCCCCTTCCCCCCCACCCCACCAGTCCCTGGTAAGTTGCGGAATCTCAAGTGCGCCTTGGAGTTGTCTAAAACAAAAGTGAAAAGAGTCAATCCAGGCTTCAACAAAGAAAGTTTAAGTAAAGAAAGACATAACGTGAGTAAACATTATCTCTGGAAAAATCAGGAATGGAAAATTGTTTACAGTTTCTCAGATTATGCATAGTGAGACTGAGAGGACCCCTTCCCCCCTCAGTCTTGGAATTGGGATACACCCAGTTTACTGCAAACAGGAGAGTAAGAAATCCTGTTCAGTCCATAAAGACATCAGTTTACAAGTTAAGGAGAAACAGCGATTAAACTAATTCCGCCTTGCCTGGGCTTATTATGGCTTACCTAATGAAATATGACCAAGCACCCTAGTTGCAGAGAAAATAGATTGGAGAGGCCGGGGATGTATCTTGCCCTCTCAGTTCTGAGAGCGAACTAACGAGGCAAAGCCTTTCTACAAACAAAGAGCTTTCCCTCACCAAGATTTAAAGTATATTGCTCTCGTCCTGGTCTCTCTGGTCAGGTGTCAGCCACTTTACTTTGAGCTTCGTGTAAGCGTCGCTGACAGGTAGAAGAGTACCTGGTTAATCACTACCTCAGTCTTGGTTCCATCCGATATGACCTGGCAAACAGTTTCCTAGAGCCAGTTTCATGACTGGCCAGGCTACGGTGTGAAAGTTCTGTTTGTTTCTCCTTGATGAACTCCCCCCCCCCCCTTGGTTCACTCTACTTCCCTGTAAGCTAACCACCCTCCCCTCCCCCTTTGATCACCGCTTGCAGAGGCAATAAAGTCATTGTTGCTTCACATTCATGCATTCTTTATTAATTCATCACACAAATAGGGGGATAACTGCCAAGGTAGCCCTGGAGGGGGGGGGGAGAGAGGAAGCACCGGGTGGGGGTGGGAGGAGGAGGAAGGACAAGGCCACACTGCACTTTAAAACTTATTGAATGCCAGCTTTCTGTTGCTTGGGCAGTCCTCTGGGTGGAGTGGTTGGGTGCCGGAGCCCGAGGCCCCCCACCGCTTCTTGGGCATCTGGTGTGAGGGAGGCTATGGAACTTGGGGAGGAGGGTGGTTGGTTACACAGGGGCTGTAGTAGCAGTGGTCTGTGCTCATGCTGCCTTTCCTGAACCTCAACCATACGCTGGAGCATATCAGTTTGATCCTCCAGTAGCCTCAGCATTGCCTCTTGCCTTCTGTCAGCAAGCTGACGCCACCTATCATCTTCAGCCCGCCACCTGTCCTCGCGTTCATATTATTGTGCTTTCCTGGACTCTGACATTGTCTGCCTCCACGCATTCTGCTGGGCTCTTTCAGTGTGGGAGGACTGCATGAGCTCAGAGAACATTTCATCGCGAGTGTGCGTTTTTTTTGCCTTCTAATCTTCGCTAGCCTCTGGGAAGGAGAAGATAGTGTGAGCATTGAAACATTTGCAGCTGGTGGAGGGAAAAAAAAGGGGAGAGAGTGGTAGTTAAAAAGACATTTTAGAGAACAATGGGTAGACTCTTTCATGGTAAACCTTGCTGTTAACATTACATAGCACATGTGCTTTCGGTACAAGGTCGCATTTTGCCTCTTTATTGAGGGTATGCCTGGTTTGGTGTGAGAGATCTTTCACGCAGGGCCGGGGCAAAGAATTTGGCTTGCAGGTAGCCATGGTAAGACACAGTTTTTTGGCTTCTTTAACCTTCATAACATGTGGGAATGGTTTCAAATAGCAGCGCCCTCATTTCCCATACCAAGCAGCTGTTGGGTTGGCCATTTAAAAAGGGTTGGCAATTTAAAAGGAGGGGCTGTGGTTTTCAGGTTAACGTGCAGCACCACAAACCCAACTAACACCCCCCCGCACACCCAATTACCTGGGATGATCGCTTCACCCCTTCCCCCACTATGTGGCTAAAAGCAGGTAACATTTCTATTCAGCTACAGGCAAAGAGCCCAGCAGGAACGGGCACCTCTCAATGTCCTCTTAATAAAATCACCCTATTTCAACCAGGTGACCATGAATGATATCACTCTCCTGAGGATAACACAGAGAGAGAAAGATCGGATGTTGTTTGAATGCCAGCAAACACCAGGACAATATGCTGCGTTATGCAATGATTCCAGACTATGTGCTTCTGGCCTGGTGTGGTAAAGTGTCCTACCATGGAAGATGGAATAAGGCTGCCCTCCCCAGAAACTTTTTGCAAAGGCTTTGGGAGTACATCCAGGCTTTATGGAGATGTCCCTGGAGGATTTCCGCTCCATCCCCAGATACGTTAACAGACTTTTTCAGTAGCTGTACTGGCCGCGAATGCCAGCCCAAATTAATCATTAAACACGCTTGCTTTTAAGCCATGTATAATATTTACAAAGGTACACTCACCAGAGGACCCTTCTTTGCCTGGCAGGTCTGGGAGGCAGCCTTGGGTGAGTTCAGGGGGTACTGGCTCCAGCTCCAGAGTGAGAAACAGTTCCTGGCTGTCGGGGAAAATAGTTTCTCCGCTTGCTTGCTGTGAGCTATCTTCAATCTCCTCCTCATCTTTCATGTCCCCAAAACCCGCATTCCTGTTGTGTGGTACTCCATTGACGGAATCAAAGCACAGGGTTGGGGTACTGGTGGCTGCACCTCCTAGAATGGCATGCAGCTCATCATAGAAGCGGCATGTCTGGGGCTCTGACCCGGATCGGCCGTTTGCCTCTCTGTTTTTTTGGTAGGCTTGCCTCAGCTCCTTAAGTTCCATGTGGCACTGCTGCGGGCCCCTGTTACAGCCTCTGTCCTGCATGCCCTTGGAGATTTTTTCAAATGTTTGGGCATTTTATCTTTTGGAATGGAGTTCAGATAGCACAGATTCATCTCCCCATACACGGATCAGATCCCATACCTCCCGTTTGATCCATCCTGGAGCTCTTTTGTGATTCTGGGACTCCATCATGGTCACCTCTGCTGAGGAGATCTGCACTCACCTGCAGATTGCCAAACTGGCCAAACTGGAAATGAGATTCAAAAGTTTGCGGGCCTTTTCCTGCCTACCTGGCCAGTGCATCTGAGTTGAGAGTGCTGTCCAGAGCGGACACACTGGAGCACTCTGGGATAGCTCCCAGAGGCCAATACTGTTGAATTGTGACCACACTGCCCCACATTACCCCAAGGTCGATTTCAGTGCTAATCCCCTCATTGGAGGAGGAGTACAGAAATCGATTTTAAGAGCCCTTTAAGTTGGAAAAAACGGCTTTGTCATGTGAACAGGTGGAGGGTTAATATGGTGTAACAGTGTTAAATTTGACCTAAACTCGTAGTGTAGACCAGGGTCATGTTATACCTTTCTCTACTAGACTGAGGATCCCATTATCAAATATTTGTTCCCCATGGAGGTACTTATATGCTGAAGCAAGTCCCCCCTTATCCTTAAGGCAGGTTTTCTAATCTTTTGTTCACTCTCTTGGCTCTTCTCTAACCCATCTCAAATTTATCAGCATCCTTTCTGAACTGTGGGCACCAGAACTGGACACAATATTCCACAGAGATTGCACCAATGCCAAATATAATACAAAAATCACCCTTCTACTTCTACTCAAGATTCCCATCTTCTCTTCATGTCATTTGCTTCCTTGATTCATTTTGTTCTCAGCTATGCTATTCAATGCTAAATGAGTACTCAGATCTTTCCTCTTTCTGCCCTCCTTTTTGTTTGGCCGGCCTGTCCCAGAAGAGATTGGTTTCCCTCCTACTGAAATGTAGGTCATCCAAATTCTACTACCCTCTTTCCCCATGGAAGGTGGACCAATGTTCCACAAAACCCTAGCCCCTTACTTACCCATCAGTTGATTTCCAGAAGCTTCTGCCTTTCCTTTGCTCACAGGACAGGAATGATCTCAGAGAAGATTGCTTGGACATTCCTCTTTTGCATGCTTCCAGTTCCCTGAAGTCATCTACTACCTGTGAAATCTCCAACAATGTAGTGTCGTTAGTGTCAATATGAATCCCCTGCAAGGACTGTGTTTTCCTTGGATGGCTGGAGAACTCTATGCGCAAGCTTGCTTTTCTTACAAGTTGGACTGAGCTGCCATCCACAGATGTGTCCTGTACATCTTTCTGTTCACTTGAACCAACTGCATCTTTAGAAGTATCTTGCACAACTTCAGAGTTGAAGACCTGGCATCAATGGGAAAATTCTAGCTGTGTGGACTTCCTCCTCGTCCTCTTCTCTCTAGTGGCCACAGCCTACCCAACCTCATCTGTCTTCAGCCTTGAAGAATGCCAGTGTGATTTCTTGCCTTTGGTGGTTATGAACTGCTAGATCTCTTCTCTGACTTCCTGTCTCTGTCTCTTTGGTAGTCAGCTCCTTTCTTCTTTTAACCTGGGGTACTGGTGTACTCTTAATCTGTCAAAGAACTCCTCAGCTTCTCTGATTCTCAGCAGCTTCTCTACTTATACCTCCATTCCAAGAATCTTTTTACCTCATCAAAGCCACCACCATGCACTTCATGCACTGGAAGTCCCTTCTAGTTTTACACAGGACAGAAAACATGATACATCTGTTGCAGTCACCTCCACTGTTTCAACACTGACTGAATCTGAAAGGAAAGCCTCTCACTCTCTCTCCAAACTGTTCTGTTATTTGCCTCTGTCTGCAGCTCTTGAGTTCACCTCAGTGAAAGTCAAGTGACTTTTTAGACCAAGTCCCCCTGATAAACTCAGCTCACCACCAGAGAGCAATTTACCACCCAGAGACTTCTAATAGCAGGGCTGATCAAAGCTCTAATGGGTGACAATCTCGTAGTCTTTACCAAGGCACCAATAACATACCTGTCTTAGCTGCTTACTCAGGGGCACATGTACACAGAGAGCAAGCAAAGAAACAACCAAAGATGGCCCAAACGCACCACTCGCCGAGTTCCACAATCTCTAAGCACAGAATCTGCAGTTATGATCTCCAAAACTCTCCTATTGGTGATCTCTGCATGCAGCTATTTTGAAGTTGTAGGTCAACTTATACTTAGTTATTTCTCACACCAAACTCCATTGACCTCCATGAGAATTTAACTAGAGGAAGTAGAAAATAAAAAGTGTTACCACCTCAGGATTTGGCCTACACTTATAATAAGAAAAGCATAGTAATAGTGGAGTTTTGTTTCCGTCCAGTGCAAATCTCTCTTTATCCTGACAGATAATTATCAAAGAGTTCACAAAAAGTCTACCAATACCACCATATGAAGGGCCCAATTCTGTGTCCTTAGAAACCTAGAGTAAAAGTCCAACTGATATAATGGAGAGTATATTTGTCCCCTCATCTGGGATACAGTTCAAAAGCCTATGCCATTTAATCTGCTTTTCCTCTTTTTATTCTTCTTCCTTTTTTGAGCAGCAAGAACCAATGGAATGGAAAAAGATAATAAGAAAGAAAGAAAGAAGGCTGGGCAACTTATTCACCGGAAAATAGTATGCTGCCTCTGCGCACACACACGTGTTGTAAGCTCTAGATCTATCTAGAAGGCAGTATCTATTGCAGCCATGTCCAAATTTCCTCCGGGCTCTGAACATTTGTTGTAAAAAACACGGTTACTCACCTTTGTAACTGTTGTTCTTCGAGATGTGTTGCTCATATCCATTCCAGTAGGTGTACGCGCCGCGCATGCACGTTCATCGGAGAACTTTTACCCTAGCAACTCCAGTGGGCCGGCAGGTCGCCCCCTAGAGTGGCGCCGCCATGGCGGGTGATATATA
>NC_133769.1:138214477-138234405 GCF_003597395.2 Chelonoidis abingdonii | reverse complement strand
AAAAGTTCTCCGACAAACGTGCATGCGCGGCGCGTACACCTACTGGAATGGATATGAGCAAGCACTCGAAGAAGAACTATACTTAGGTCAAAGCCCTCAGGTAATTTGTATGTTTCTTTTTTTAAATACAATCCAAGAATCATGAACAAAACAAAATAAACAATGGAGGAAGGCAGTGAGTGTGGATCTGTAGAGGCAGTGTACTTTGACAACTTCAGTTTCAAGTGAGTAATTTTTTCCTCTTCTTTGGGAATCATCTCTGCGGCGGCTCAATCCTGGAAGGCAGAATGGCAGTAACAACCCTTAGATGAGGACTCAGGAATAGTGAAAGATGAAAAATACAGTGGGGGAACCAGTTTGCAGTACCTAGGTCCCGACAGGATGTAACTAAAGACTGCAGTGTAATAAACGCTAGATGGATTTGTAAGGCATCCTCTATTAGTTGATTTTTCAGTAAACTCTCTCAGTCAAAGTGGGCTAAAGTTTAAAGCCAGTAGAAAGTGGAGATGTCCCTTGAAGAGTGAGCTCTTCTCAAGCATTTTATGAAGTGAGTAGTGGTCTATCACTGACATCCCATTTTGCTAGGAAACGCTTCCAAAAGCCAGAACTTGTCTACATCCATATGATTGTGGACTTGAACAACAAGACACCACAGTGATGCAGGCTTATCATAAAACAATGCTATACACTTGACTATTTTTTCAAAAAAGCTTAAAACTAACTAAAGAGTGAGTACTGAAAACCTACTGATTCTAACAAATACTGTGGAGAAGGGTATAAAAAGATGCCATGATGACTCAAAAAACTGCTGCCTGCAACAAAATGAAAGCAAGCAAGAGCAGACTTACATGGTTTTACAGTGTGAAATTCATACCAAATGACAAGATCTGAGAGAGTGTGAGTGCACTTTGACCCTGTAAGGGGGTGAACACCCGCTCCAGCCCAGAAGGGGTTGGAAAAGCCCTGCAGAGGGCTGGGGTTGAGCAAGGATGTAAAACATCAGCTGATTGGGGGAAGTCGCTGCAGCTGGGGCCAAACCCCAAACTAAGCAACTTGGCCTTATAAGGCGGCCAGGGAAGCCAGAGGGAGACAGGCCTGGCTGCTGGGAAAATACCCAGGGGACCTAAAGGGAGGCAGGATTGGGGAAAGGCCTTAGGAGCTGGAAAGCCCTAGGCTGGCAACTCTCCAGGCTGCAGGACCTAGTTCTAGGCCTCCTAGGTAGTGAGCTTGCAGGGGGGCAGCCAGAGAGTGGGTAAAGGCAGCCAGTCCAAATCCCTTGTTGCCTGTGATGATTGGCTGATAGACTGCAGTCCGCCCCAGGGAGCCGGGGCTAAACGGAGACTGGTAATAGCCATGACTGAGGCAACATGGGGATAGGGGGTGGGGGTTCCCCTGGGGTGGGGAAACCCAGAAAAAGACTGTGGGGTACTGTAGGAGGCAGAACCCTGAGATAAGGGCACCGGGAACCTGGGAGAGACATGGGGGCCAACGACAAGCGGATCACCCGCCTGAAGAGGGCACTCCTGGGTCGAAGAGCTAATTCCTGATGAAGACCAGTAGGAGGCGCTGCAGGGGTGAGTGTACAGTGCTACACACCCAATAGTTGCTGATTTCGCAACGATTTTTGGAACTGTCGTGCCAGTGAATGAACTCCCAAGAGTAGGGGGCTGTGTAGAAGCAATTCTCGATGGAGAACTACCTGCGACAGCAGTTATATTTGGCAATAAAAAAAGAAAAGACCGACACCCACACATTTTCCTCTCCCTCATATTAGCTTCCTTAATCTCCTACAGAGACCTATTCATCCTGAGCAATAAAGAAAATGGGAAGAGATGGGTGAAACTGAGCTATTTTAAATCTCGGGATCAGAAAAAGCCCTGTGTTTGTAATAAACAAGACTGGAAATCTGATTAATAAATCCATAATAATTTTTGGACAAACTTTTAATTTATAGTGTTTTCAACCTTATCCACATGTAGGGCATTGAGGAAAAATATGACAAGACTAATATTACCATTCAGTCAAGACATTTACAGCAGACAAAGAACAAAAAGGAAAAAAAAAAGTGCTCTTTTAGTCCATGTTCAGTTCCTTATGTATTTCACTGTATAGCCTTCATTCATTTATATTGGACGCAGGGGTGGGGAGGGGAGTAGAGGTCCTTCCAGAGATTCAGTCCAAAATGGATTCAGGCTTGCCAAGTCCTTTGAAAGACACACTCCCTCAAGCACAAATATTAAGACCAATTTCAAAAAAACCCAAAAACAAACAAACAAACAAAAAAAACCATCCAGCAGCAGGGAGGTAGCCGCTCATTTTCCAGGACTAAGTACTGTATGTCCTGGCCATTTAGTTTTACCTTCTGAGCAACAATATCACACTGGTATTCATAAACTGATGAAATACTTTCAAGCACAGGGAGTACCATCTTAAGAATTTCTAATTAATCAAGTTGTTTCAACCATTAAGACATTTACTGGTTTGCCAATAAAATTACATGGGACTTTCCAAAATAATAAATTATAAATCATAGTTCTGCAAGGAGCTACACTACATGAACCCTCAGTAATCTGAGCATATTCAGTTGTCTTGATTGCTCAGAGGTTTACTGGGGAGAGACTACAGAGAAGTTCACATTTTTTCCATAAGTTATTTGGCTAAATATGTGTTCCAAAATATATTTTCTTTGTATATCTCAGTATATCTCACTTGTGGCTTGGCTGAGTGAAATACTGCCGCCTCAGTTTTCCTGAAATACTTTCCCAGTGCTATGATCTTTGCATTTTGGTCCTTTCACTCATGTCCAAAAGGAAGCAGATTTTATGTTGGTTCTTTTATTTATTTGCAGACATCAAAACTCTCTTCTCATCCCTAAATTACCTGCTGTGAGGAATATGGATGTGGCAGATTTAGGTTCTTTCCCTTAATATTCAGGGCAAACTACTGTGAATTATCCACAATGCAGTATTGCAAATTTGACCCTAAAATTTTAGAAAATGATAGGAGGAGATACTTTGCCTTCAGCTCTCTGGGAGGGCTACTCAACTCAAACTATAACGTAGATCTGATTTTCCAGGGCTTCAACTTCAATTTTATTTCTATTAATTTCTTCACTACTGTCTTTTATTGGTGTAAGAAAAATTTTGCTCAACTGTTTCATCTATTTCTCATGTTTTTCAAGCCTTAATATCTGGTTTCTATGTCCACCTTGCTTATAATTAGGTTTGCAAATTTGTAAATTCAGGGCATTACTTTGCTTATATTACGAACTACCTGCTAAAAGACTGTCACATCCTCCGTACTTTATCCAAAATATTTTGGATAGACTCTTCCTATGTCCCCATAATTTTTCTGGTCTTCCAAAGTTTCAAGGATAGGGGAGCACATAGACCTCTGATAGACACACAGGGATACTCCCTATCTTCCTGGCTTGGGGAGAAACAACCTCCCCACAACTTCATTACACTATTGAATTGTGTGGTGAGAGCTCCCTCTCCAGTTTCAATCCATTTTAACTACCATCCACAACATCCCCATTGCTTTTGTATTAAAAAAATGTAATTTTGAATCAAATTGCAGTGGGATAGTTTTCCTGTTCCTTTAGGTATTCTCTTCTGCATTGACACCTACTAGAAATATAGTAAACACTGTCTGCATGGAAGTTGCCAGTGTAAGATGTATATAGTGTACCAAAAATAGAACAAAAATACTGGAGTTAGGCCAGCATACATCTAGCCTACTGAGCATATGGACTTCCTCACCCATAATGAATTTTCAACGTGTGGTACAAAGACCATGAGGCCACTGTGGAAACACTACAGTATCTCTGTAATCAAGACTCTACTTATTTTAGAAAGTAGAGCGTCTTCTTCCCATACTGCATTCCAAAAATAAAAAGAAAACAGAGAAACTCTCTCCTGAATAAAACAGGTCTCTTTTATAAATCTGATTATCCACCTGGATAACACATGTTTGAAAACTGAAAATCTCAGGATACTTTACTTAAAGGAAACAAACAGTCTCTTGGACTTACTAATACCTTACATCCTCTTGAGATACTATTACAGAAAAAGCCTGACATTCCCTTGGTGATGTAATATATCTCATTTATCCCTGTCAGACTTATGAGGCCTCAAGGTACAGTATCTCCAGTTTAATATAAAAATCTCAGTTGCTCAAGTGAATGTATTCATGAAAACAAAGGGAGTGTTGATCATGTTTTAATAGTACTCACCCTCCCCAGAAAGGTCCTCTATCATGTTGAAACCAGTTACATTTTAATAGTTGACTTAAGTGTGAAGAACTTTTACTTTAATTTACTATTTTTTATTTGGACACCAAATGATGCTCATCACCCCAACCAGCTTCCGAGACTGCTGTCAGAGCTATTAGCTGACAAGAATACATAAATTAAAAAAACGCCATATAAACTGAGAAGCAGACTCTGATTTCAACTACAGACTCTACAGTTCTCTTGAGGTCTGAAACATGGAGACTAACAATTTAATATAAGTCAGTTGTGTTAAAGAAATTTGCTTTTATTCAATGGGTGTTCAACTTGTGTAAAATTATTTAAAAACCCACACTAAACTTTCTTTATGACTCTACGAAAAGATTACTTTATTAACGGATCATTTGATGGTGTTGCCTGTGACAGCAGGGGACTGGTCTTGATGAGGTCCCTGCCAATCCTATGTCCCTTTCCGGCATTACCATTCAATAAATGTACACGTTTATTTTCTTTTAGGTAATCTGCTTAGAAACTAAAGTGAGAATTCATACTAAATGATTCAGCATAAGAACATAAGAATGATCATACTCGGTCAGATCAATGGTCCATTTAGACCAGCATCCTGTCTTCTGACAGGATCTGGTTTCCAGATGCTTCAGAAGGAATAAATAGAACAGAGCCATTATTGAATGATCCATCCTGTTGTCCAGTCCCACCTTCTGGAAGTCTGAGGTTTACAGACACCCAGTGCATGGGGTCAGCTACCTGATCATCTTGGCTAATAGACACTGAGGACCCATCCTCCACAAATTGACCTAATTCTTTTTTTAACCCAGTTATACTTTTGGCCTCCACAACATACCACAGCAATAAGTTCCAAAGGTTGACTCTGCTTGTGGGAAGAAGTACTTCTTTATGTTTGTTTTAAACTGGCTGCCTATTAAGTTCATTGAGTGAACTCTCATTCTTGTGTTACATGAAGGGGTACACACCATTTCACTATTCACTTTCCCCACACCATTCACGGTTTTACAGACCTCTGCGACAGTGTTTCCCAAACTTACAATACTTGCGTACCCCTTTTGAGACATTTGTCCCCTTCTCCGATGAAGATAATTTGGGAGAGGAGGGGTAGCCACATTTTTATAATATATTCCTAATTCGTTTAACTCTGGATTAAATGTTTATTAGAAATAAAGACAAAATTATATTGCATACAGTTGAAACAAAACTTTTAATAGAAAGAATAGTTACATATAGTGTGATGGGGCAAGGCCAGATGGCTACAGTAAAGTACTGAGAAACAGGTATGTTAGCCCCAGGCTAAACAAATCCCTAGGACCATGGTAACCAAATGGCAGTTGCTCCAGGTTAATCAGGGCACCTGGAGCCAATTAAGACCTTTCTAGAAGGCAGTGGATATAGCTACTTTAATTAGAACACCTGCAGCCAATCAGGGCAGGCTAATCAGGGCACCTGGGTTTAAAAAGGAGCTCACCCCAGTCAGGCAGGGAGGAGCCAGAGGAGAAGGAGCGTGAGTGAGGAGCTGGAAGCAAGAAGCTGAGAGTGAGAGAGTGTACTGCTGGAGGATTTAGGAGACAAGCATTATCAGACATCAGGAGGAAGATCCTGTGGTGAGGATAAAGAAGGTGTTTGGAGGAGGCCATGGGGAAGTAGCCCAGGGAGTTGTAGCTGTCATGCAGCTGTTACAGGAGGTACTATAGACAGCTACAATCCACAGGGCCCTGGGCTGAAAACCAGAGTAGAGGGCGGGCCCGGGTTCCCCCCAAACCTCCCAACTCCTGATCAGACACAGGAGGAGTTGATACAGACTGTGGGGAAGATCACTGAGGTGAACAAATCTGCCAAGAAGGGCAGGACCCACCAAGGTAGAGGAGGAACTTTGTCACAATAGAAGTAGTAATAGAAATAATTAAAAAAATAGAAGCCAAACAACAGTCTGGCAGAACAGCCTATTTTGATAAATATATACACACACACACGGTGAATTTATATCATTCTGAAATTAAAATATGCTGGTTTGGTTAGGTTAGTGGAGAAAGCACTAGTTTTAATACTTACTATTTCGGTATTGAAAAATGTTCAGTACAAACCAAACTATTCAGTGCGAGGGATGCAACTGCTTTTGACCACATAATATCGCGGGGATATCTGGATCGATGTTTGTGATCTTAAGACGAAGATGGGTTCCACGTCAATAAGATGATTTCGTTTTCTTGTTTTGATGCCAACTAGCGCAGAGAATCTGATCTTGCACAAATACGAGGTGGAAAAAGGCAGAAGATACTTGACAGCTTTGTCCGACAGAGCTGGATATTCAGAGCTAACCCTCAACCAAAATGACGTCCGTGTATTTTGCTCAAATTTTGGTTTTCAGGAAGATATCTGAAGCCAGCTCCAAGAGCTGTTGTTCTTCTGAAGCAGGGAGGTTATTTGGCAATGTTTGAACATTGATGATAAAAGGGTTCCTTATCCATTCAAAGGTGCCGTCCGGTTCAGGGAAATACTTATGGAGATCTTTCTGCAAGCTTTCCAAATGCTGCTTTATGGTTTGCAACACATCACTATCAAGTTCGTTAGTCGAGTTTATTATTAAGTCATGAAGAGATGGAAAGGAATCCAGTTCACGACGACTAAGACGTTTATGCCACAGTTTCAATTTTGGGACCATGATGCTCACTTTTTCTTGAACATGGAATATGGATATGAATTTCCTTTGCAAGGATAGATCGAGGTTGTTTAAATGAGCAAAGATATCTGCAATACATGCTAGTTTGCATAGCCATTTCCAGTTGTGTACACTGTCTTGCCGGTTAAAGGTTTCGTCTAAAAAAACTTGCAGTTCTTCTCGCAGCTCAAACAGGCGATTTAGAACTTTTCCATGCAAAAGCCAATGCACTGGAGTGTGAAAATAGGAGTTGTAATCACTGCCCATCTCATCACAAAGCTGAGAAAACAGCCAGGAGTTCAGAGGGCGGCCTTTCACGAAACTGATTATTTTTCACAGCTTCATCCAGTACTTGCTTTAGACCTGCCTGCATGTTCTGGGTGGCGAGTGCTTCCCTGTGAATGCAACGAGTCAATTTTGCTTCTGTCACAACAGCTTGAATATATGCAACAACTCCTTTCTTCAAACCAATCACGGCTGTGGCGTCATCCGTGCTTATTCCAACACAACAACTCCAATCCAAGTCACTGTTTTTGATAAAGTCATCAATAACTTTAAAAATAGCTTCTCCAGTTGTATGTGTTGGCATAGGTTGGCAGAACAAAATATCATTGTGGACTTCATTATTTAGCTTGTATTTGACAAACAACAAAAGATTAGCTAAATTCACAACATCAGTGGATTCATCCGCTTGCAGTGCATAGTAGCGAATCTTTTGTACTCTTGACAATAATTACTGCTTTACATTTTCAGCCATATCTGAGATTCTACGATGAACAGTGTTATTTGAGAGGGGAACACGATCTATAGCTTTGCTAGCCTTGTCTCCAGTCATCACTTGCACCATTACTTTGGCTGCAGGTTTTATTAATATGTCTCGCCAATCACTTCAGCAGCTCCGGACAATTAAGTATGCCATACTATATGAAGCTTTCAAAGCTTTCATATTTTCATCTCCCGTCACATTATGAATTGTTTTCTGGGACTTTTGGAGATCTTTGTGCCTATTTTCAAAAAATTCAACAGGTTTTCCCTAGTATTCTTTATGTTTGTTATCGAAATGGCGTTTTAGGTTGGATGGTTTCATACTTTCATTTGTGAGTGTCTCGTAACAAATCACACATAGTGGAACAGACTCCACCTCATTGCCAGTCCACGAAAATCCCAGTTTAAGATATTCTTCAAAATATTTGCAGGCTTTTTTTGGTTTTCTTTGCAGTTGATATGTTCAATAAGCTTGCAGATGGTTCACACGGTTCACTAATTTTGTCGTCACAATTGTCTAATGTAGCCATATCACTGCATTTTTCAACATAATTATCACTAGCATTCATATTTCCTTCAGAATTTTCTTTTGTACATTTCAAACTTCCCGTTTTTAGTGAGCAATCCATTGTAAATGGGTTTACAAAAACAAAAAAAGAAATTATTCACTTTTATCCATCAGCAGGACTTCTGTGCATGCCACGACGGCACGTGTATTGCCTGAGTCGCAGTAACACCGCACGCACAGTTTGCGTTGGCATGCCAGCCGATTTTTACTGGCACGCTGCTGCCAGCTGGGGGTCCCAGCCGCTAGCCCAGCTCAGTCCGCTGCCAGCCAGGGTGAATGGGACCCCCAGCAGGCAGCGGGCTGAGTGGGACTGGCGGCCGGGATCCCGGCTGGCAGGAGCCGGCAGATGGAACCCTGGGCCGACACTGGGCTGAGCCGCTCAGTCTGCCGCGGGTCTGGTGTTCTGTCCACCAGTCCCGCTCAGCCTGCTGCTGGCCCCTTGCCACCCAGGGTCCTGGCCTCCAGCTGCCGGCCTGGGTGAACAGGACCCCCGGCCGGCAGCGGGCTGAGCGGGACCAGCAGACAGAACCCTGGCCGGGCAGCCGGCTGAGCCGCTCAGCTCACTGTGGGTCTGGGGTTCTGTCTGCTGGCCCTGCTCAGCCCGCTGCCGGCCTGGGTGAACGGGACCCCCGGCTGGCAGCAGGCTGAGTAAGGCCAGCGTCTGGGACACAGCTGGCAGGAGCCGGGGGACGGAACCTCAGACCAGCAGTGGGCTAAGATGCTCAGCCCGCTGAGCGTCTGGGGTCCCGGCTGCTGGCCCCACTCAACCTGCTGCTGGCCCTTTGCTAGCGTACCCCTTGAAACCCTTTCACGGACCACCAGTGGGAAACACTGCTCTATTATATCCCACCTTTGTCATCTCTTTTCTAAACTGAACAATTCCAGTCTTTTAAAATCAGTCCTAACATGGAAGCTGTTCCATACAGTAATAATTTTTGTTGTCTTTTTCTGTACTTTTTATTCCCAATTCTAACATATCTTTTTAAAAATGTGGCCACTAGAACTGCATGCCGTATTCAAGGTGTGGGTATACCATGGATTTACATAATGGCATTTTGATATTTTCTGTTATATTATATACTCCGTTTCTAATGGTGTCTAACATTGTTAGCTTTTTTGATTGCCAATGAATATTGAGTAGATTTCTTCCAGACAACTATCCACAATGACTCCAAGATCTCTTTCTTGAGTGGTAACAGCTAATTTAGACCCTATCATTTTGTATCTATAATTGGGATTATGTTTTCCAATGTGCATTACTTTGCACTTATCAGCACTGAATTTCATCTGCCATTCTGTTGCCAATTCACCCCATTTTGTGAGATCCCTTTGTAACTCTTCACAGTCAGCTTTGGACATAACTATCTTGAGTTCAGCAGAACTGGAATCCTAAGTGTTTTATTATTTCTATGTGAAAACTGCAGTGATGATGTAGCTGAGTTTGGTTTTAGGATACGAGGGAGACAAGTTAGGTGGGTGAGGTAATATCTTTTATTGAACCTACTTCTGCTGGTGGAAGGGACAAGCTTTTGAGCAAGATAGAGCTCCTCTTCAAGTGAAATATCAGAGGGGTAGCCGTGTTAGTCTGAATCTGTAAAAGCAGCAGAGAATCCTGTGGCACCTTATAGACTAACAAACGTTTTGGAGCGTGAGCTTTCGTGGGTGAATACCCACTTCGTCAGACGCAGGTAGTGGAAATTTCCAGAGGCAGGTATATATTCTAGCAAGCAAGCTAGAGAAACGAGGTTTAAGTTCAGTCACGGGAGGGTGAGCCCTGTTAGCAGTAGAGGTTGAAAACCAGGGGAAACATGGTTCGTAAGGCAAGCATTCACAGTCTTTGTTGAGTCCAGAGCTGATAGTGTCAAATGTTGCAAATGAACTGAGCCTCAGCATGTTTCTCTTTGAAGGTACTGGTCCTGAGTTTTTTTTGCTGCAGGATAGCCTACAGGTCTGCTATACGTAGTGTGCCAGGAGGTTGAAAGTGTCCTCCTAACAGTTTTTGTATAGTTGCCATTCCGATAGCTATGTTTGTCCATTATCTTTCTCCATAGTGACTGTCCTCTTGGCGCGATGTAGATAGCAAGAGGGCATTGCTGGCATAATGATGCGTATATTACCTTGGTGGAACGTGCAGGTGAAATGAACAAGTGAGCGATGGTGGATCGCGTTAGGTGCCTAATGAGGTGCCGCTGTGTGAATCTGTGGCAGAGTTGGCATTGAGGTTTGTTGCAATGGTCTAGGGTCCGGAGCTAGAGTTACTATGGTACGTGTGGGCAGTTTGCTGTGAGAAACGTTTCAGTTGGCAGGTTGTCGTGGGCAAGGATTTGGCCTGCCACCGATGACCGTGAAAGTGTGGATCATTGTACACGGGAGGGGTAGGATGCCCTGGATGGATGCATGTGGAGGGGTTAGGCAGCGGCTGTAAGTGATGCCAGGAGTCCTGTTGGTTTTGCTTGGGTTGCTGCAGTAGGGCTCTGCGTACAACATGCCTGTTGATCGTTTCCTAATTATCCCGATCGGCGTATTGTAGTTTGAGAATGCCTTGTGAGATGTGTAGGTTTGGCTCTGTCATGCGGGTTAGAGCAGATCGGTGTACCAGCGTCAGTGCTTATGAGCGCAAGCGGTGTTTTTTTCCATCGATTCTGCCTGTGCAAAGTCGGCGGGAAGCATTCAATGATATGGTCCAGATGTCATTTCGGCCTCAGCGAGGAGTCCATGTGGAGTTTTTCTTCTTGTGCTGTTGGTGGGTGGGTACTGTGTATCGGTGCAACTGTTCGATGGTTGTGCTGGAAGTATTCTTGAGTCGCAGATCGGCGAAAGTAGGCTTCCAGATCGCCACAGAACTGTATCATGTTGGTGGGGGTGGCAGGGCAGAAAGAGAGTCCCCGAGATAGGACAGACTTTTCTTCTGGGCTGAGCGTGTAGTTGGATAGATTGACAATATTGCTGGGTGGGTTAGGGGTACCACGGTTGTGGCCCCATGTGTCAGGTAATTGACTGACTTTATTTTAGGTTTTCATGAATTCTTTGAAATTTTCCAACTTCCTCTGAATTCTCCGAATACAATACTTCCAAAAGTTGTTGTTTTGAAAGTGTGTGATTTCCTATGTAATAAACTATTTAATTTTCAGTTCCCCACTCAAAACAAAAGATGGACAGACACAAGAATCCAGGGCCTTGGTATATTTTTTCCTGAAGCCAGTAGTACAACTTTACCAGCATAGTTGTACTCTTAAGACTCGAGGTTTATATCCACACTGTATGATCCTCACCACTCAAATTTTACTTCACTAGATTTTCTGGAATTTTATAGATACTGCATAGAGCTACTCCCCCTCATATACAATCTAATACATCTTTCTTGTGTAGTTTCTACTCCAGTACTACAATATCCCATTGATTTTTGGAGCATTCAAACATGTTTCAGAAATGTCTTATGACAAGGTTCTTTTCCTTTGCCAGACATTCTAGTTAATCATTTTTGCTTCTAAGCATTTCACATTTGTTTATATCTTCTCAGCTTTTAACTTGCCTGGCACTGACTGAAGTTTTTTTTCTTGGTCCTGGGCAGTTTTAAGATAAAACTGAATTCCTGTTTTTCCACTGTTAATCCTGTGTTTACACCCAACTGCATAATCTCCTTGGTCTTCATGGCTAGTTGTGGAATTTTCTGGGTTTTTGTTTCTAGTCTCTTGCTCTGGGTTAACTTTCTGACACCAAAATGTGTTTCAGACATTCTCTACTTTTACGTGGATTTTTATCCCTTGGGAAGTTTGGGAGATTTACAAATGTCTTCAGCTTCTTGTGTTGTTTTCAGTCATCACTGCTAGGGTCATGCTTTCATGCCATGGAGTCTCATGGCTACTCACCTTAAATACAGGCGATATCTAGAGTGGCAGACTATTGTGCTAGAGCAGAAATGCTCCACCTCCTTAACTGACGTGCTTCATTTCTCTTCTTTGTTGTAGTTTGCAGTTTGGACCATTTATTTATATTAAACACAATAAAAATCTCTATGGCTATATATATCTAGGTTTTTCATATCACATTCACCACCAGGATATTGGAACACCTTCCAAATTTATGAAAAAGTGTATTCAAATATATTTGTATTTCTCAACAGATAGGATATGTTATTTCTTTACCTTGCTGTTAATTTCAGAAAGCTAAGCAAAAGAAGTGGGTTTGTCAGTGATATTCATGCTGATCTTTCCTAGTATTGAGTTCTAGATGTATGTGCCAGGCAGAGAGAAAGTTCTGTCTCCTCCACTTACAAGTCTCACTCTTGAGGCTGACAGTTCCATGGTTCCAAAGGAAGGTAGCTCCTGGGGGAAGTCAACATCATATCAAGTGAGGCAGTATCTAAGATAACTCAGATGAATTCTTGGTAGGCTTTGAAGAGAAGGACTGAAACTTTGAATTGACCCAGTGTTCATTACGAATGAAAAGAGGCAGAGTGCTTTGGTACTATACTCTGAGCAGCCTGTAACCAAATAGAGGTGATGTTTTTTGTTTATTTTATCAAGCTCAGCAGTTTCTTTCCAGGATACAAAGCATAATAATAAAATCAAGCCTGGAGGTGATGATTCCGAATCAATGAGGACGGAAGTGTGTGAAGCAACATTCAATATAAATATTCTCTCTGTATTGAAAAGATTTAAGGATGCCTTTAATTTATAACAGAGTGTAAACAATTAAATCATATGCCAGTTGTCATAATTTCTTTATCTAGGTCGGAGCAGGCAAACTTTTGGTTTGAGGGCCACATCGGGTTTCCAAAATTGAACGGAGGGCCGGTTAGGGGAGGTTGTGCCTCTCCAAACAGCCAGGCATGGCCCAGCCCCCAATCCCTATCCGACCCTCGCTGCTTCTCGCCCTGACAGCCTACCCCATCCATCATTGCCTGCTCCCTGTCCACTCCCGGATCCCTCCTACTGCCCCCCACCAGCCCATTCAATGCCTCCTCTCCTTCCTGACTGCCCTCCCCAAGGAGTCCTGCCCCCATTCAACCACTAATGTTCCCCGCCCTCTGACCACCTCACCCCTATCTACACTCCCAACCCCTGACCACCACCCTGAACTCCCCTGCCCTCTTACCGCACTGCCTGGAGTGCCGCCCAGAGCACTGGGTCAGGCCGTGGCTCCGCAGCTGCACTGCCCGGCCACCCAGAGCATTGTGCTGGCAGCACAGTGAGCTGAGGCTGCAGGGGAGGGGGGGCAGCGGGGTAGGAGCCAGGAGCTAGTCTCCCGGGCCAGGAGCTCAGAGGCCAGACCGGATGTGGCCTGCAGGCCGTAGTTTGCCCACCTCTAATCTAGGTGCTCACAGATTATTTGTGTGTTTTACTTTTTACTATCTTTGAAATTACTTATATCCTTTGTAAACAGCAATTGCAAGAAAATAAAACTTAGCTTGTATCGACCAAAAAAATAAAGCATAATGATGGAATAATTTGAATATCAAATACAGTTCTGCTTCGGAAGCCTATACTCAGACATATAATGTTAGCAGACTAATTGTCTGTCCTAGTAGGCAATCTGCAAGATGTGCCAGATCTACCACTCGACTTTCAGTTTACCAATATGATAAACTAAAGCTCCATCCAACATCTACTGATTATAAACTGTCAATTTATGTGTAACACACCCAGATTAGTTCGCAGGAAAAATATTTTCGTTTGACTTCCAGAATTTAATTATAGTGATATCTTGTTTACTACTGTTGTTTATCCAAACACATACAAATTATGTACATATAATACAGGAATCACTTTATTTACCAGTTTATTTAATAGCATTGCACATAATTTTGCACAACTTTAGGGCAGGAAAAGAAGAAGAATACGGTATCCAGTTAAACTGAAGGAGAAGAATGTATGTAGGGAAAATGCAGCCTGTTCTTAACATATGTTCTGTAGACTTGCTGTGACTTGCTAAGTATGTCTATCACACTTTAAAAGCTAATGTTTTTGTTTTTGCTGATGTAGGGTTTACAAAATCATGCTAAAAAGTTAGAAATTCAACATCTGAATTAAATTCATTTTGCTCAAAGCTATTCTTTGGACATTTTAGACCAATATTAAAATAGGATTCCAAAAATCCAGTAGATTTCTTGGCTGTTTATTGAAAAAAAGAGTTTATTATAATGGACGAGACAACATGGATTTTGGAAGAATGTATAACCATTATTGCAACATATTTAATTTGTAGTTGCTATTATCTCCTTTAAAGCACGGTTGGGAAAGACTCTGTTTCAACTTGTATAAGTAACGCATACTCAACACTCATCGGAGCATTAATCTCTCAAGAATTTCTCTAGAAAAGTCTCACTATTCACTGTTTTTTTCATCCATCCATTGCTTTCTCTGTCTTCATTCTATATGGTATCTTAGAATAATTGGTGCATAAATAACGAGACACTGGAATTCTAATCCATTGTAAAAGAAAGAAATTTGATGTTGAATTCTAAGTATAAATAAAAGATACTTCATGTCCTGAGAATACAAAAGACAGACATATTTATGGTAATTAATATGCTGTTAAAGTGCCTAGAACCCTTTACATGTTTTGATAAAAACTGAATGTTTACATTTTTAAAGGATCTAACTAAACATTATGTAGTCATTCAGAGAAGTTTAAACATTGTTTTTTTTATTGTTTCAAAAGCCAACAGCTCTATGAAAAGGTAAAATGTACTCACTTGACTGGTTTTTCTTTGCTCTTGCACAGCCTCCTGAACAGCCTGAGCAATCTTTTCTTTGTATTTGTCACATTCGGCCTGCCATAGTTCTCTTTCTTTTGCATGAATTTTCTCCATGTTTCTCCTTTCCTCTTCGACTGCTTTTAAAATGGCCTCTTGCATTACTTCTTTTTCAATCTTTGAAACAAATAAAGCAAAAGTGACTGACAAAAAATATTGAATGCCTGAATCAATTAGAATCACTTCATTTAGAAGGATTGGCAGGCTTACACTATATAAGAACAGATATTTTCACTCCTATATCACTAGTGCATATCTGGGTCTAGGACTGTAATGCCCGCCAAAATATTACTATGGCTATTTGTTAGTTAATAAAAAATGAGTTGCTGATTGGAGAACTTTGGTAGCAGTTTCCATTCAGCCTGCGCATGCACTGCTTCCTGTGCTCTGCCATGAAGCTAGCCAGGGTACACAGGTAAACCCTCCTAGGTTCCTTTTCTACCACAGAGTCAATGACAAGAAACTCAGAAACATAGGGGAGGAGGGTGGGGAGGAGCACCCATAGGGAGACACATCTCGAAGAACCATCATTACTGCACAAGGTGAGTAACTTCCTCTTCTTTGAGTAGTGTCTCTATAGGTGTTCTGCTGTAGGTGACTCCTGAGCAGTGCTCCCCACCGGAGGTTGAGGCTTCGGAGTTGAGTCTGTCATAGATGCTAATACTGAAACTGTCATCTAGGGTAGAGTCCCCCGGGATGGCATAGTGTTCTGTGAAGGTATGTGCAGATGTCCAGGTAGCTGCTCTGTAGATTTCTGATATAGGAATAACCTTGGAGAAGAATAGAATAAGTGCATATTGAAGATGGGAGTGTTGCGCTGTGAATTGGGCATCGTAGTTTGATATGGTTAGATACCCATTTGGAGAGTCTCTGAGCTGAAATCAATGTGTCTTTTAACCTATCTGCAATGGAGAGTCTCAGAGGTTTTCTAAAAATTCTTGTCCTGTCCTCACGTCGGGTATATGGAGGATGGCTTCCCTATTATCCTGATGAAGTTTGGGATAAACAGTTGGAAGGTGAATGATTTGGTTCATGTGAAATGTGGAAGCCACCTTGGGAGTGAACTTCAGATGTAGTCTAAGCGTGACTTTTCACCCTTCACAGTGTTCTTCCCTGGCAGGCTCTGTCAGAGCTGCTATCTCCTTTTTCTTTCTTGCAGAGGTGATGGCGATCAGGAATGCTGTTCTCATGGAAAGGTGAGTTAAAGAACAAGAGGCCATGGGTTCAAATGGTAATCTGGTCAGTCCTTTTAACACTAGGTTGAGATCCCATTGTGGTGGGAGGATGCCTGGGTTGAGGAAACACATTAACTATGCCTTTGAGAAACCTCTTTGTAGTCGGGTGGGAAAAATTGAGTACCCTTCTATCTGCTGGTAGAAGGTCGCAACTACTGCTAAGTGTACTTTTAGAAAGTAAATAGAGAGTCCCGATTTCTTGAGAGTCAGCAGATAATCTAGGATTACAAGTAGGGGGGCTATATGTAGGGTGACACCTTAGCGCTGGCACCAGATTTGAAATCTTGTCTCCGTCTGGTAGGTGGGTTCAACAGGTAGCTACTTTTCTACTCTGAAGTAACACTTTCTGAACGTCCTCAAATCTGCAGTATTCTCAGGTTGAGATGGTGAGTGCGCCTCTCATTCTGTGATACAAGATAAGGAGTGATTGGAAGAGTCATTGGTGGACATAGCTCCAGTTGTGACAGGTAAGGATATCATGTCTTTCTGGGACAGGAGACAGCAATCAGTATGATGTTTGCTTTTTCTTTATTTTCAAGAGAACTTTCAGTAATAGAGGGAAAGGGGTGAAGAAAGCCCTTGTCCCACAAGAGGAAGAGTGTCTTCCATGATGTGCATCCAATCCCTGCTCTGGAGCAGTACTGTGGACATTTTTTGTTCTGGTAAGTGGCTAACAAGTTTATTGTTTGTGGCCCCCATTGTCAGAATGTGTCATGGAGTATCATCAAATCTCCCATTTGGGGTCATGTGGTAATTTGTGGTTAAACTATCCACTGTCATGTTGTGCACTTCCGGCACATAGGCCGCTGATATTGTGACATTGCGGGAAATGCACCAGTTCCATAGCTTTAGTGCTTCCACGCCCGGAGAGGGTGATCTGTTGCCTTCTTGTTGGTTTATGTAATATAGGCAGGCCATATTGTCCATCCTGAATTTTGTATGTGTGCCTTTGATCAGCGGGAGAAAGTGAGCACACACATTTCTGGCCACTTGCAGTTCAAGTAGATTAATGCGAAGGCACATCTCTGATGGAGACCATTTGCCCTGCAATGTGAGATCGTCGAGATGTATGCCCCATCCTACGAGGGATGCATTGGTGGTCAGTAGTAATGATGGGGAAAGCCAAACAAATGGGATTCCCATGCAGTTGGTTTTGGGTCTTTCCATCAATCCAAGGATTGTTTGACCTTGATGGGCATCAACAGTAGTTTATGTTGTCACTGTTTGGTCTGTAAACTGAACCATGGTTGAAGGCATCTCCTGTGCAGTCTGGCATGATCTATAGCCAATGTGCCAATGGCCATATGCCCCAGAAGTTGGAGACAGTGTCTGGTCGAAATCTGTGGGCTGGATTGCACTGTCTCTAGAAGCATGGAGAGGCTGAGGAATCTGTGATGTGGGAGGAGCACCCTCGCATTGAAGAGTCAAAGTCAGCTCCTATGAATTCTAGCCTCTGTACAAGAGTTACTGTTGATTTTTGTGCATTTATTTGAAGGCCCAGATTCTAGAATAGATCCAGTGCGGTATGGTGATTCGTTGGGCTTTGGAAAAGGAACATGCTCTGAGAAGACAATCATCTAGGTCAGGATAAATCAGATGCCCTGGGAGTGTAAATGGGCCACCACTACTTAAAGGACCTTAGAGAATGCTCTGGGGAACAATGAGAGGCCAAAGGGGAGCGCCAGTAGTGGTCTTGGTCTAGCATAAACCTGAGGTATCATCTGTGACTCAGTATGATTGAGATGTGGAAATATGCATCTTGAAGGTCAAGGGCTGAGAAGCAGTCTCCTTTTTCTAATGCTGGAATAATTATTGCTGTTGTGGCTATCTTGAACTTCTGAGCCTTGACAAATTTGTTGAGTACTCTAAAATCTAGTATGGGTCTCCAATCTCCTTTTTTCTTAGGTATCAGGAAGTAGGGAGAGTAGATATGCCTCTTAGATGTGTGGGCACTGGCTCTATAGTTCCTCTCCTAATAGGCTTTCATGAAAAGGGTCTCCGAAGAAGGATGGGGACGGTAAAATGGATGGAGTACCTATCTCGAACGATCTCCAACAACCACCTGTTATCCACTCTTAGGTGATGCGGAATGGGGTGAGATAGTATCCAAAAGGGAGGGGTGAGGTTTTCCAGGATCAGGTGTTGTTGAGGAGAATTTTCTATGGGCACTTTGACCAACCTGTCAAAACTGTTGCTTTGAGGAGGAAGGTTGAGAGGAAGTGGGTTGCGAACACAAAGGTTTCCACCTAGGGAACCTGGATTTCTTCCTCTGAGGTTCATATGACCTCTGAGAAGGATATTGTGATGAG
This sequence comes from Chelonoidis abingdonii, assembly GCF_003597395.2. Lineage (NCBI taxonomy): Eukaryota > Metazoa > Chordata > Testudines > Testudinidae > Chelonoidis > Chelonoidis abingdonii. The sequence continues at coordinate 138,215,851 of NC_133769.1, read as the reverse complement.
TGGGGTTTAAATGATGGTTGAAGGCTATATTTTCTCTTAAATCCAAGTGTGAAGATCCTGAGGGATTGAAGAGTAGCCCTGGAGTCTTTTAAGGTGTGGAGGGAGGTGTCAGTCTTTTCCACAAACAGCTTTGTCTCTTTAAAAGAAAGGGCCTGTTCAGTCGTTTGAACCTCATTTTGGGCAGCTGGATAGGTAAAACCAAGAATTTCGTTTCATTACGATGGCAGTCAAGATGAAACATGCTGCTGTGTCAGCCGCATCAAGTGCAGACTGGAGAGATGCTTTAGCCACCAGTTGGATTTCATTGACATTGGCCTGCAATTGTTCCTTATGATAATCTGGGAGCTGCTCAATAAAGGAGTTCAGTTTTAAGTAATTCTGATAATTGTATTTTACCAGTAAGACTTCACTGTTTGCAACGCAGAACTGGAGAGAGGTTAAGGAGCATGTTTTCCTACTAAAAAGATCCCGACGCTTCCAGGTCCAGTCATAGGGGGTGAATTTAAATTGGTGTTGGCTGCCCTTCGAGTTGACTGCATCCACTAGGATCAGCTGGGAGGTGGGTGGGAGAAGAGAAACTCCATGTCTTTCACTAGCACACAGTATTTTTTCTCAGCCCGCTTACATGTTGGTGGGACAGACATGGGGGTCTGCCATACGATTTTGACTGAGTTCTTGAGTGCCTTGTTAATAGGGAGGTGTGACACTGCACCCCATAGTCTTCACAGTGATAAAATGATGATGGCATAATTCTGATGTATTTTATGCAAGATAAGTCATGTGAGCTATCATTGGAAGGTTTATGATTTACTCAATATGATTATCCTATTTGTATCTGAAATTAGGAATATTGACAATGCATCTGTATTACAAATGTTTTTACACCTGGGGAACAGCCACTAGCAAAAGACTGTCAGTCTAGATGGCTGGCTGGGAGGGACCCATTCAAGTTAATGAATCATTAGGGAGAACAACAGGCCTTAGAAGGATCTTATCTCCCACTTAGGGGGTCTTCCTGAGGACACACTAAACAGCCTCTGACTCAGGGCTGCTATGACACTATGGAATCATGTGAGCAAGTCACCTGTTACTGGACTCCATCTTGGAATATCAATGTTTTCCACTGACTGGTATGGGAACAAAACTTGGAGACAAGGGCTCCCGCCATATGCAAAAGCTATTTAAGGCAGGAGAGCAACATCATTGTGGTTCTTCACTAACTCCCTGCCCAAAAGAGACTCTGGGAAACATCTGAGGAACAAAGACTGAACTGGGTGTTGTGATACAGTATGGCCAGAGGGCAGCATGAGAGTGTTAGCAGGGGGCTTTATTCCCTGCCAAGGGAGGAAGGTTTGCTTTAGATTAACTAGAACA
>NC_133769.1:138107461-138214112 GCF_003597395.2 Chelonoidis abingdonii | reverse complement strand
GGGACCTGGAGTAGAGAGCGGGCCCAGGTTCCTCCCTGTCCACTCCCCTCCTCCAAGGACACTAGTGGAGTAATTAAGAACTGGTTCAGAGGCAAGCAATAGCGCCCTGAACCTACCCCAGAGAAGAGAAAGCGCGAGACCCAGCAGAACAGTACTGGCAATTTGCCAGTGTGGACATGCTGGACCCAGGCTAAACAGGTTTTTTAATCTGTGAAAGGAACACCTGGGGTTTTTAAGCTGTTAGCAAGCACAGCTGGCCACTTCAGAATCTCTGAGGCCTCTTTGAATCATCATTTAGGGTGAGAATCTGATACTCATATTCAATCTCTTTAGTATATTAAGCTTAGATTGTGTTTTTGTTGATTTGCTAGGTAATCTGCTTTGATCTGTTTGTATCCCTCATAATCACTTAAAAATCTTTTGTAGTTAATATATTTGTTTTTGTTTTATCAGAAACCAGTGTGTGGGAGTCATAACTTGGGACAAAAAGCTGTTGTATATTTCCTCTCCACATTGAGGGAGGGGGCAAATTCCATAAGCTTACACTGTACAGATCTCTTTGCAGCATAAGATGGTATAATTTTGCATTTACACTCCAGAGGGGGGTGTGCACTTGAGCAGCTAGGCAGTTCCTTAGCTGTAACTGCCTCATGCAGAGCTGATCACAGTAGTTTGTATGTACTGCAGCTGGGTGTGTCCCTACCTGTATGTGTGCTGAAGCCTGGGAGAGGGCTTGGCAGGCTGGTCACAGCAGTACAGTGTAAAGGGAGCCCAGTCTGGAGGGTTAAGGGGAGCTCAGTGGTACCCCATTTCCAGGTTGCATCCCAGGGGGAACCCATCGCAGGGAGGGCTACTCTGGACAAGGCAGAAAAATGTAAAATGTTCACTAGCTTGTGGTGTGACTTGGTCATTTCCTGTAGTAGTATCTGTAGTGACTCTGCCATCCACTGTGCCAGGTCCTGAAACATTTTAAAGTCATCTGCCGTTGATTGCAAAGGGGGCATCACCATCTCATCGGGTGATGGTGGTGAGAAATGGGCCTGAGGGGTAACTTCCTCCTCAACTTCAGCCTCTTGCTCTCCCCTTGTCTGTTTAAGGGAGGGTCAGATACCCTCGAAGCAGCAGCTGAAGGAGGGTGTCTCCTTGGTTGCGGATAGGCTACACTGTAACTATGGGAGGCATATTCTTTTTGAGCCTGACAGCGATCCCAGTATAGCCATTGTGAGGGTGGGAAGGAGCCCAGTGGTTGTTTCCACAGCTGTCCAAACCAGGGAGGCTATGGATCAGGAGAATGACATGGGTGTGATCCATAGTGAATGTGGGCACCATACGGTGGGTGAGAAGAGCAACAGGAGACTGTGTACTCTTGCTCACTTTCTGAATCTGAAGATGAAAAGGGTGGTGAATGACAAGAGGTCGTCAGAGCCAAAGTTCCAAGTGAACTCAGAACCGGGTCCCAATTACTGAGCAGAGGCAAATAGAGTGTGTCAGACATCGAAAGATCTGTTGTGTACTGGAAGGTGTCAATACCAGCGGCGGTGGTCAGTGCTGAGGTGCCTGTTCTGAAGGAGTCGGTGATGTGGACCTGATAGTATGCAGATTGTTGGTGCTTGGTGTGCCACAAGAGATACTAATGTCAACGTCTGTGCCGCAGGAGCCTTCTCCTGAGAGTTCCTTTCCTGTTCCCATTGGTTCCTTAAGCAACCCAGCATGCTCTATTGGGACAGTACTGTGAGAGCCTTGGGTTCTGGATTTAGATGGCTTTGGTGCCATCCATAGTGATGATACTGATTGAGCTGGAGATCATTTTCAGCTTGACCAGGGCTAACTGTGGAGACTCATGGCCCTTTTCTTAGAGGCCTTACGTGAGTGGCTAATGGACATCTCCTTGGGCTTACCTCCCTTTGAAGTAGAAGATTGTGGTGAGGTTTTTCACTGTCCACAGGACCGCTGAAGGGCTGCCTCCATGAGTAGGACTTTGAGCCTCAGTTCTCTGTCTTTTCTGGATCTGGGCTTCAGTTGCTGGACCAAACCACACTTCCATTGGACATGTTTCTCTCCTGGCCAGCAGTAACACTGAGTGTCTATCAGTCACTGGGATAGTTTCCTTGCAGCTGAGACACTTCTTGAAGCCCAGGGAGCCGGGCCCTGTCCAGGGGTGGTGGTTCCCTGACCAGGATTGCAAAAAGAACCAAGTCCTTTTCTTCTTTCCTTCCTCCTTTTTTTTTTTTTTTCTTTAATATAAAGGCAACAGCCAAATAAAAGATAAATGAAGAAGAAAAGAGAAGCTTCAAATGGAGCTAATGAGTAACAATTCTAAAGAGATTAACAATCTGCTAACGAACAGCTAAAGCACTGTCTCTAGCCAGGAGTGATTGAGAATGAACTGAGGAGGGTTTGCCCACGCACTCTGGCTAATCTCATAGCAGAGCCCGGAGAACAGGGCATGACCAGGCTGGACGGACACTGCTACCAAACTTCTCCAATCAGCAGCAGAGGGATGGACACGCACACCTACAGTGGAACAAGCAGAGACACACTTACAGTAGGAGCACCAAGTAGAATGAGGACTAAACAAGCCTCTCAACACCAGAGGCGGTGTCTCCAGGCCAGGGTTGAGGCACATTAGTAGGGTAATGTGGAAGAAGCTTGCATATGCATGTTTGTTCTGTGGTTAAATATAACACTTCAGTTTTTTCCAATTATAACTTTAAAATAATTTAAAGATAAAATAAATATATCTTTCCCTATAAGTATGAACAAAAAGAAGTGGCCTAAGAGTGGGATAAAGGCACAGGTGTTCAAGAGAGTCTTATTAACCTTCCAGACCCAAACACTAAGTTCCACAGCCTTGAGATTCAAGAGAGTTGACAACTAGCCAGAGGTATACCACTGTCAATCAGAAGGCAAATTACATATGTGGATCACAGTTTTCATTGGAGAAAACCAGATGTTTTTGATCCTGTAATAGAGTGAGGCCAAATCAATTGTGCCTGTTTGTTTCTTAACATATGGTGTTACAGATTTCCCCAGTCTTAAAAGATAGGTATGGTAATTATTTTGTACATAATGTTACCTGACTTTTGTGCTGGATTATATACCAAGATTTGATATGCAAATATAGCCTAGAAATTATCACCTAATTTCCTTATCAAATAATAATTTTACTGTGTCCAAGGCATTCATGAATGAAAAGCACTACACAAATCAGACATAAAAGGTGAAATTTAAACTTTTTGTTAAAAACAATATATATTGAATCACATAGGACAGTTTAAATTGATTAAATTTAATTGAATGAAATATGTTGTCAATACTTTAACAATTTTCTACTAAGGATACATGATACATATTAGACTATTAACTCACACATACTTAGGTTTTTCTTCTGGAAAAGACCTTTCTGTTGTAAAATATTAAATAAAACACAATGTTAAGTGTCTTGACAAATGCAATGACGACTCTGGTATCTGTTCTTGAAATAAAAAACAAAACACCAGTGCAGTCAGCTGGAGACAATGAAAACAGATTGTTTTGTTTAGATAACACAAATAACTACACTGTAATGACCCAAGGACTCAACATTATGAAAAAGGCAAATAAATACTGGTGCTAGTTTCATTAGTAGAATATAAGAAATTACATTTTGCATCAGCAGTTAGCAGATTTCCATGATAGCCTCTAAATCTCGTAGGAGTCCTCATGATTTGTATAATTATGACCCTTTTTAAACATGGTTGAAATGATATATATAGTGGAAGTGGACTTTCATGGATCTAGTTTTTGAATCAGAGTTCAATTCCTGAACATGACACTCCTGAATGAAACGTGTGGTATTTATGTTGTATATCTACTATTTAACTAGAATTACCTTAGCAGCAGCTGCTAAAGCCTCTTTACTTCTATTCTGTTGTTCCTCCAAACATTTTTCCAGTGCTTCCTGCAAACAATATGTAAAATAAAGTGGTAATACAGCATATGAGGAGTAGATAGAATTTGGTTCAAACACTCAGAATATTTATAACCTGACCACACTCCCATTAAAGTAAACGGCAAAGCACCTATTGACTTCAGTAGTATAGGATCAAGCACTTGATGTATTCAAAGCATTACCTTATGTTTTTGTGATTGTTGCATCAAGGCTGCTTCTACTTTTTGTGCTAACACTTCTTTCTCTGTATCCAGTATGTCAAGAAGTCTCTGATGCTATAAGAGAAAATAATCGTATTATTGCAACTATAGCCTCATAGTACCACAAGGAAAAGGAGTTGGTGAAATACTGTTAAATAGACATGAATTTTGCTTATATGACCAGTGGAAAAACTAGAATTGGTTAAACTACATACAGATTAGCTCCTTAATACCAGCAGTAATGAAGGGAACTGCAAGTAACATGAGATATCTGATAAATTAATTTTCTATTATTTTTCCTCAATCTTATGTACACAAAATAAAATAAAAATTACATTAATAAGGTGGGTTGTGCTACCCAAATAAATTATTCTTACAAAACCTGTGAAATTACTTAATGATATTCATTTAAATGCATATGTAGAATTTAACAAAGTGTGGATGTACTAACTTTAATTTGAATATAAATCTATGTGAAAGAGAGCAACTATAAACACTCATATCTATACAACCAATCTAGACACCATACAGTTTTAAGGTCAGAAGATGAGAGCAAAAATTGCAGCTTTATTTCAATTTTCTTGTAATTTAAAACATTTTTCAAGGAGACAGCGAATGCTGACAATAAGTGACCAAGTACTTTATGTCTGCTTATATAATCTGTCATCACTGTTTCTAATTATAATCCTTTCATCTGGTTTTTTTTTTTCCTCTAAGAAACCAAGTAAAGTATGCACAAGATGCGGTTTGCCTTTTAAAAAGTCTGAGCTGTGATGGGAATCTACAAGTTATTAATGGAAAGTATTGATGCCATGTGTATTTGTCAAGACAACTGGCTCGCAAATCAGTAAACCTTAGCACATGCTGTTTAAGTGATAATTATAGTAACTTGAAATCACGTGTACAGTATCAGTAAAAACATTTCATAAGATCAAAAACAAATACATAAAATAATTTTATAATAATACACTAGTTAATATATATTGACTATAAAACCCTCACCTTGCAAACACATAAGCACATGCTTACCTTTAAGCATGAATAGTCCTTTTGACTACATATTCTAAAATGTATTATTCTATAGCATGAAATCTACTATGCTTTATTTATGAGTTTCTCTAATACCATCCTGTAAGTGAAATATATTTTCAAACTGCAATGGTTTTGTGAGACATTTTTATATCTGGAGAAGAGAATACAAAAATGTAGACTGCTTTACAAAACAAAATAAAATGCAATTTCTGCAGCACAAACACCCAAGAAGGCATTTCTTTGTCAACTTACTTAAAACAGTTCTTTCTGGGTGAAGTAGACATTTAAATGGGAACATCTGTCCCAGCAGTGAAATTCACAAAGATTATATTTAATGTAAAGAATCGTAAAAATGTAGGACCAGAAGGGACTCAAATGGTCATCTAATCCAGTTATCTGCACAAAAACAGGATTACATACTATCTGGACCATCCCTGAGAGGTATTTTTCTAACTTTGTTCTTTAAAACCTCCAATGACAGAGATTCCACAACCTCCCTATGCAATTTATAGATTTATGATGTGTATTCTAACTGTCACTGCAGGGTCACATTTTCAGATATTATCGCCAGGCTATTTTAAAATATTACTTTTTATTTTTTCCAATAACAAAGGCTCAGTATTCAAAATGAAACAATAAGTAGATTTTGTTTATGAGTGTGATGGGGTATATAAACTCCAGCCTGGGTGACAAGGAGTTAAGGAACTGCTCTGGGCTCAGCCAGCACTGCCCTGCCACACCTGCAAAAGACGTACAGATAAGAGGAGGAGTAAAAGGGAGTAGAACAGCTCACTTGTGGGAAGGCCAGGAAAAGGTAGGACCTTTACCCTGCAGCTGGTGAGGAAAGGCCTGAGGGAGAGCAAGATCTTCCCCATCAGCGACTATCTGAAGGTCCCTCTCTGAGGGATGGTAGGACCTGCTTCTGATAGACCCAAAAAGGAAGGCATTTTCTCTTTCCATATTTTAACCCAGTTTATGTGTGTTGATTCCCCAAGTTTTGTTTATAGATTACCCCTGAAGGGGACAGAGTTGGAATTGACCTAGCTGGAAGACCCAGGCCTGAGAGGATGCAACCACCACTTCTAGATGGAGAGAGAACACCATGCCCAGCCACAAAGACGTGCCAAGTGGTGAGCTGATCCCCTCCACTATTTTCTGGTATAGACTGCGAGCTTTGGCCATTGCAAGGTGGTGGGAAGTGGCCCAGGGAAAGCAACCTTAAGGACACAGACCCTTTTGTCAGTGTAACAGGGCCCTGGGCTGGAGCCCAGTGGAGTGGGAGGGCCTGAGCTCTTCTACCAAAAGCCCCCTTCTGCAAGTCCAAGTGCTTATGCCCCTGGATACACTGCCCCACAAACGAAGACCATTTTACAAATCTACTTTATGTCTCCTTAGTTAATTGACTACAGTGGGATTGAAAATAAGTCTTTTTTATGCCCCCGCCCCACTGCCACCCAAGATGAACTTTTGTTAGTCTGAGTTCATTTAAAAGAACATCTGTTGGTGCAAAAAGGACCTAGACATAAATGCAGATACTGACTCAAATATAGGGTATGACTCAAAGCCCACTGAAGTCAATGGAAAGACCCTCGTTGACTTCAGTGAGCTTCTGATCAGATCCATATAGAAGATTTTCTTGGTTACATCAGTCAACTGAGGAAACAACCTCAAATTCATATAATATCAACTCTGACAAAGTTCCTCTTCTGCCTTGGTGGGTCCTGCACTTATAGGCAGATTTGCTTGCCTCAGAGATTCACGGCAGCTCTGAGTTTGGCCACTTTTGCTAGTGGCTCAAACCTGCCATCCACTCAGCTAACTGGCCAGCATGGGGGAAACAGAGAACAATCCCCACGGTCTCTGTGTCCCACCTAGTGGGTCAGGGACAGGCCGGATCCCTTTCCAATTTAGACCTTCTCTTCTGGTGTTTCTCACAGACCAGGTCAACTCCTTCTGTGTCCGATCAGGAGTTGGGGGTATAGGGGGAACCCTCTACACAAGGTTCCAGCCTAGGGCCCTGTGGATAGCAGCTATCTACAATGTTCTCTGTATCAGCTGCATAAGAGCTACAACTCCCTGGTCTACTTCCCCATGGCCTTCCCCAGCACCTTCTTTATCCTCACAGCAGGATCTTCCTCCTGAAGCCTGATCATGCTTGAACTCTTCACTCCTCCAGCAGCACCTTCTCACTCCCTGCTTCTTGCACACACCCCTACAAACTGATGAGAGGTCCTTTCTTAAACCAGGTGTCCTAATTAGCCTGCCTGCTATAATTGATTCTAGAAAGTTCTTAACTGGCTCCAGGTGTCTTGATTAGATTGCCTATCTTAATTGGTTCTAGCAGGTTCCTGATTGCTCTAGGGCAGCCCCTGCTCTGGTCACTCAGGGAACAGAAAATTGTCATCCAGTGGCCAGTATATTTGCCTTCTACCAGACTCCTGTACTCCACTGGTCTGGGTCTGTCACACTACTGTATATAGAATGGCAAAATTCATTCTTCTAGATGATAATCTCTAGGACAGCATTAATATCTAAGACAGTTAATTACTGTTTGGCACCCACTGTCATGTTTTAAATACAGAAATGCCACAGGTTTTTCTAACAGCATCAGAGTGGACCCAAATACATAGAATGTTTAAAAAACCAAACCAAAAACTCAAAACGTTTATTTGAAATGATACTGAAGTATGCATTGATTCAATTCATGCATGAGAATTAGAATTTATTGTTCAGAAAACAGTTCCAAGATTACAATCATGCAAGATACCAAAAAAAAAAAATAAGAATAGATCTCTATCATAAGAGCAACTTGCAAGATACTGATCCTTGAGATGATGTCTGAAAACTAACAACTTTTTCCCCCACAAAAGACAGTGTAAAATTAATCCCTAGAGTGTTCAGTTTGTTACTACCCTGAATTGCTAGTGATTGGCTACTACTGTGACAGGTGGTTTAAAAATACCAACGCAGACTTACGAAATTCTACCACTTCTATTGAGATATAGCAAAACAAAGAAAGAAATCATTAGCAGCCAATCTAAACAAAGCTTTGCAAATAAAGAATACCAATTTACCTAATAAGTACGAGATTAAACCATGTATGTAAAAAGCTATTGCTCATATGACTTACAATCTTTGATTACAGTAACTATCTGCCAGTAGCTGGGACCAGACAACAGGGTTGGATCATTCTATATTTGCCCTATTCTGTTCATTCCCTCTGAAGCATCTGGCACTGGCCACTGTTGGAAGACAGCATATTGGGCTAGATGGACCATTGGTCTGACCCAGTATGGCCATTCTTATATTCTTATAATTCTGTAGAATTCCTGTAAAGTTAGTAAACTTTTGGGACTTTTCACATTGAACATTATTTTTCTCTCCATTTATAAAATGCTTTAAAAAATCATTATCAATCTTTTGTGAATATAACACTGCGGGGATCATTTTATACATTAAACTTGTCTATATATTGGAAATAAACAAAGTACTTTTCTATATGTACTTGGCGTTCTTTCAAAATGCAGATTAATTACTGACAGATTTCACTGAGACTTTATCCAATCCATTATGAATAGAATATTTTTTAAAAATCCCAAAATATTTACATGAGAAATATCTCAAAACTTTGCCAAAGCCAGGAGTTTCTTGTGAATAACTTAGAATGTCCTTTCCTATTATAATGTAAGTGTTTATTCATGTGGAATAATCCTTCCATAAAAGGTTACCTTCATATCTGAACTTCCAGAAGTTCATAGATCATCACAAATGTTGCAACAGCTGTCTATACAACGCAGGAAAGCACATTCTCTTATATTAGAGCTAGAGAAATACCTTGCAGAACTGTTTATTTGGCTTCAATATTTACACTCGCCAACTAGTTTTCTTTTTCAGAGGACAAAGAATTTTCAACTATTAGATTACATAAATTATTTGAAGAGAAATAAGTAATTGGGAAAGAGTTCGCCGAATAAAATACAGTCTATTCTCTTTCTCTGAAGTAGGTCTTGAGGCCAGAGAGCTTACATTACATAAAGAGGCTGAATATAATAAAGAGGATCAATATAACAGACTGAATGGAATTAAGGAGAGAGATTACTAACAATAGCTATTCTTCTTTGAGATCACCTTCGTGTCTTCACTTTAGGGGGAATATGTCACCAAGGGTGTCAAACTGTGGAACGGCCTGGAAAGCTGTGTCTGCTAGGAGGTACAAGAAAGCTGTCATGCAAGGGTGATGTTGTTACTCTACTACAGGGAAGCCAACCTGAGCCTGAGAAGGAGCCAGAATTTACCAATGTACATTGACAAAGAGCCACACTAATGTGTTAACAGCCCCTCATTAGCTCCACCAACTCAAACCTGCAGCACCAATCAGTGTCTCCCACTCCCTCCCCATGCCTCCTGCCCGCCATGATCAAGTGTTATGCAGTATGCACGAGACTCTGGTGGGGAAGAGGGGAAGAGCAAGGGCATGGCAGGCTTGGGGGAAGGGGTGGAGTGGGGGCAGGGCCTGGGGCAGAGCAGGGGGTTGAGCACTGAGCACTCCCCGGCACATTGGAAAGTTAGCATCTATAGCTCCAGTCCTGGAGTCAGTGCCTATGCAAGGAGCTGCATATTATCCTATGAAGAGTCGCATGTGCCTCCGGAGCCACAGGTTGGCCACTCCTGCCCTACTCTATAAAAAGGAGTGTATCTCCCAACCACCTCGATTCTTTTTTCCCCAAAGTACAACATCTTCATACTATATAGAACTCAAAGATCTAGGAGATGGTGGGTGGGTCGTGTGAATACATAGAAGTGACGCTCAAAGAACAGTTCCTGGTAAGTAATCTCTCTTTCTTCTTTGCATTCCCACCCTTAGGAGATTAGAAATCAGAGCTCTACCAGAAGGACAGCAAGCAAGTAGTTCATAGCTAAATATGGAGCTTAGCACGGCTGTCCAAAACTGGCCATCAAAATGCAATGCTAAATACAAGTACAGTAACTCCTCACTTAAAGTCGTCTCGGTTAACATTATTTCGTTGCTGATCGATTAGAGAACATGCTCATTTACAGTTGTGCAATGCTCCGTTATAATGCCATTTGGCAGCCGCCTGCTTTGTCCACTGCTTGCAGGAAGAGCAGCCTGTTGGAGCTAGCTGGTGGGGGCTTGGAACTAGGGTGGACTGACAGCCCCCCTATCAGCTTCCCATTCTGCTTAGTTCCCTGTACTGCTGCTGCCCAGCAGGCTATCAATCCCCCCACTGCCATGTGCTGCCCTCTGCCTTAGAGCTGATCTCCAGAGCCTCTTGCTTACTGTGCAAGCTGGGGGGGGGCGGGGAGAGGGGACGCTAATATCAGGGTATCCCCCTCCTTCCTGCTCCTGCACCCCACTTACCCCATTTCCATAGAGTTTTGGGGGGGGCAGGAACACATGACAGGGCTCAAGACGGCGGGAGCTTGCTGGCAGGAGCTGCTGTCTCAGCTTGCTGATCTATTAAAAAAGGCTGTGTACTTAGAGTGGGGTCAGTGTACTTAAAGGGGCAATGCACATCTCTCTCTCTCACACAGGATGTGTGTCTCTGTCTGCCATGCTGTCTCCCCTATCTCCATTCCTGCTGCCTTGTAGAGTGTGAGGCTACATTAACAACATGTTAACCCTTGAGGGCTTAGCCAATTGCTTGTTCATCATTTAGCAGTAAGGCATTCCCTGGGAAATATCCCACTCTCTGACTTCACCACCACAACCAAGCTTCATAATCATCATCACCGTGTACCAGTATTACATTGTTTGTTTAAAACTTATACTCTCAGAAAATTTTTTCACCATATAAATTTCCCTGGAACCTAACTACCTCATTTACATTAATTCTTATGGGGACATTGGATTCGCATAATATTTCGTTTAAAGTCGCATTTTTCAGGAACATAATTACAACATTAAGCGAGGAGTTACTGTAGTAGTGATTATTGAAAGGGTGCACCTAAATCCAAGTTACTGCTTTGCAAATCTCCACCAGGGCCTTGACCATGTCACTGATGCTGCGTTGACACTTGAGGGATGAATTTTTAAACCAGGTTATACTGCTTTCCTACCTGAGATGCAACAGTGTTTCAAACATTTACTAATCCAGGGTGAAATTCTCTGTTTAATGAGTTTTCCTTGGCATTTATTCCCATATGCTACAAACAACCTATTAGATCATCTACACAGGGCTTGGTCTTTTTGAGATAAAAGCAGGATGGGTACCTTCTTTACCTCTAGGCTATAGAGGCATGCTTCCCTGAGTGGGAATGGTGCCTGGGGAATAACATACCGGGAGGGAAAAATACTGGGATAGGTGGAAATCTCAAACCCCCTTCTGTATCAAATTGGGATTGAGCCCCATGGTGACTTTGACCTTAGGAACTATAGTTTAAAGGTGGAGCAGCCAGCAAAATATTAAGCAGATGTAATTGGTATGGCAAAAGCCTTTATAATTGATAAATGTTTTGAGAAGGCCTATGCAAGATCCACATAAAGAGGGCTCATCAGCTTTGTTAAGACAAGACTTAGGTTCCATCACATCAGCAGCTTCCTAATGGGCGGAATGCAATTGCCAGTCCCTCCAGGAACCTCAAGACTGTAGGGTGAAAGAAGATGAGTTTGCCCTAAATGTAATTATGATAAGTAAATATTGCTGTCATATGAATCTTTAGCCAGACCAAGATTAAGCCCTGTGTCTTAAAATGTAGAAGGTACTTTAGGATTCCAAGGACTCCAGGTCAAGATGAAGTGAGTCCTTTACCAGTGGCCCAGACAGTACACCTTTCCATTTTTTGTTCAGAATGGAGCTACTATTGGTTTGGAGGAGGAGGGACTGAACACTTAGAGCAGAAATGGTCCACATTAGTTAGCAGGTTATCTTCCTCCATGCTGCAAGGTGGAGAGCCTCTACGTTGAAATGCAGAACTGTCCCTACCTGTTGACACAGGAGGTCTGGAGATAAACAACATGCTTGCTGCATCTTTTTGGTCAGTTGCAAAAGATCTGGATACCAGCGCTGACTGGTAAGCAGCTTAGCGAGTATACAACAGTTTGTGAACAAGGTCAGGATTGCCTCCTTCTGTTTCTCAATCAAGGATTCTGGGTTGGGAGCATTCGATAGGGCATAACTGTAAGGAGACATAAATAGCTCAACTTTTGCTCACTTAAAAGGCCGGACAAGTAGTAGTAGAAACATTTTGCACAATAGCTCCTGGAACTGTCTAGGTTCCTCAGGAGGTGAAACAGGTGATGCATGAATATGATATTCTGGTGAGATGCCATTCATTTGTTTCTCCCAAGAGGACTCAAATACTTCCTCTGAAAGTTTCATATCATTCCTCAGATACATGCAGATCCTCCTGTAAATCTGAGGGATCTGGTCAGTATTGGTGCAGTCAAAAAAGAGTACATATGTGCCATGTGAGAAATGGGCACCCATGAGCGCATCAGTCCTGAGGCTGGTGCTTGTGTCTCAGCCTACAGCAGGACTTAAGGAGTCCTGTATGTAGGACTATATGAGGAGCTGGGCTGGGCCCTGCATGAGATACTTCTATGATAACTGGATCTGAATCACAGAAAGATGGCATGGGGTTTGAGGACAAGTTGGAGGACTCTCTAGATTTCTCTCTGAAGGGGCTGAAGATATGCTGATGGCAATCTCGGACTGAAACCAGAGAAGTTGATACAGGCAGAGTTGAGCTGTGGGAAAAAATGTAGTTGGGTGGCTAGCTGCTTCAATGGTGGACACCCGCTCCAGCAGAAGGATTGAAGGTATTACCAGGATCTGAAATGGTGAAGAGTCCAAGTTAGGCAATGCTGAGATGTCTGGTTACAGAGAATTGTGGAGAAGAGGTGACAGTAGTGCTGTTTGAGAGTCTCCAGGGACCTCATGGGCTGAAGAATATAAAGGAGGAGAGGGATTGTGCTGCCTTTTTTTCTTTTGGTTATGTTCCTATTGTGGAGAATTGTGCTTCCTCTTCTCCTTCCTTTTACTCTGATGAGCATCTCCATAGACTTGGGTTACTGAGAGAGAGAGGAATCTGGCCTGTTGATAGGTCCAGAGTCAATATCAAGGCTATTGGTACCAAATGAGGAGTAGATTCTAAGGTGGGCACCTACTGAGTCAGTCCCAACGTCATCAAGACTTTAGTATATATAGTGTCAGTTTGGCCTTTGGTGCTACTTTTTATTAGGCCAGTGTTGGTGGTACCAGGTAAGGTATTCACTCCCAGTTTCCAGTCTTGGGCTCATGAGAGATGGTGGTGCTGAAGCCAAGGTGGCAAAATGCCTCTTGGGTCCTGTGTCAGAGAAATCAGCATTGAAGCTGGTCTTGGTACCTTTGACAGGATCATTGGTGTATCAAGCTGCGAACAACAAGATATTAGATGAGCGTGGAGGTTAAAGTATCTCTTCCTTTTAGTGCAGTGAGAGAAGGCATAGTGAATTACACATTTAGGCCTTGACTACAATACTGCGGTAAGGCAACCTAAGTAATGTCACTCGTTATATGAGTGCAAATAGCTTAGTCAACTTACTGCAGTGTCAACACCATGCTGCGTCAACGGGAGACACTCTCCTAGCGACTTATCTTACTCTTCCCACTCTAGTGGAGTATCAGAATTGACCAGAGAGCACTCTGCCATCGATTTAGCGGGTCTTTGATAGACCCGCTAAATTGACAATCCCTGCATCGATTGCAGAAGCGCTAATCTACCAGTAAGTGTAGACATGGCCTTAGTTACAGAGTTGGTCTCCCATAGACAAAGGCGGTACAAGATACGGGTGTCAATCTTCAGTACAAGATTGGCAGGCAGTGCACCTCTTGAAGCCCTAATGGGGGACTTGCAATGGGAATTAGGTGTCTAACTGCCATTTGTGCCTTTGAAAATCTCCCATCAAGTACTTAAATATGACTTCAGGAGCCTAACTTCAGGCACTCATTTTTAAAAATCATGGCCTACATCTACATTGTCTGTCACACTGCTACCAAGCACTTTTGTCTTTGTCTTACCAATTATGGAATTTCAATTTAGCGTTTTTGAGTTCGGTCAATGATATGCAACCTAGCTTGGGGTGAAACTACACAAACTATAATGAAAGAATTAAAAAAAATAAAGTTAATTATTAATCTGCAGGAAGAGAGTGTAGTCTAGCTCCTGAAGATAGGAATCAGTGATCATGACTTCCAGTCTCTATTCCTGACTTTGAAACAGCCACTGTATGAATTTTGCAAATAATTTTTTATTCCAGTTTATCTATCTTTAAAATAACACACTAATATTTACCTACTCTAAAGTGGTGTTATGAGGTTTCTTTAAATAGACAGTTTCAGAACTGTGTACACAAGTGGGTGCACATTATGTTTATGGGCAAAAACCATAATTTTATTTTTTTTCCGCTAACGTGTGAAACTTTAGGTCTGAATATTTGTAAAGTGCTTAAGGATAGTCTGAATTAAAGGAAAAAAAGAATATTATAATCTTCTATTACATTTTGAAGCTGACATTTGTAACTATGTTTTTAAAGGTAATAGAATATAATTATAATATCATATGAAATAATTGCCTTGTGTGTACTTATAAATTCAGACACACATTTCATTTATTGACTACAAGGGAGAAGAGGCAAAGAACGTGTAATCTCAGCATTCTTGCTTTTTAGTTAGTTTCATTTTATTTAGCAGAGATGTTCTATTTTGTCTTTCCAGTAACTACTAAAAAGAAGATAATGTTTTTGCAAAGTAACTTTTTCAAATGGGAAAAACTAATATATGAGAGGAAACCCTTTTTTTTTTTTTTAATGAGTGGAAATTTTTTTTAAAAAGGGGTCAAGGAGAATCTTTTGAAATTTAACCTAAAACAAAAACATTCAGAAATAAATTACAATGATTTTTTCCCCTTGCAACAATTTCTTCAGGCAACAGTTCCAAATGGAGAATGTTTGATGCAGATTCAAATATAAATACAGAGGTCCTGTGATTTTTTTGATTCCTGTAAAAAAAGGAATCAAAAATATCTTTTTTCCTGGAATGAGAGTCACAGGAGATATTGTAAACAGATTTAATCACAATCATAACTAGTTAGAATTTTTTATATTAAATGTATCTGAAGAATGGTGACAGTTTATTCTCAGGTATGTAAATATATAACCATAGGGTTGCAAAAGTATATCGTATAAATAATTTACAAGATGAGTGAAGTAATTCAGATGTTTCCTTTCAGTTATTGTATAGCTCAAACACTATATATAAAGTACCAATAACCAGTTCAAATCTGTACAATTATGTTCCAAACAAGTACATTAAACATATTCCTATTAATCCTAAAATGCAAATTATAAATCAAAAATTGAATAAACTGTCCAAGGTTAATTGAAATGCTTTGTAAATATGGACAATTTGTACCTCACCCCAGTGTAGACTTATTATAAGGGGGAGGGGCAGAAAGCTCCTGTTTCCTCCTCCTTCAACATATCCATGAATGAATCTGCCATAATTTGGCTACGTGAGCTGGTGTGTGCAGTTGATGTTTGGGGACACTATTTGTCTAAGTACAGTAAACCTTCACATTATCAGTGAATAACAGCTACTAAAATCAATGCATCCATGTTGGACTATGTGAGTGGTGTATGAATAGTAAACTGTGGGAGAATTCATTCAAGAACAAAATTGCAATGAAAATTGCAATATTCACTAAAGTTAATAAACATTCTATCCAACTCAACAGAACAAAGTATTAAATTATTTATAGATTCATTGCAACTAATTGATGACTACTTTTCAATTCCATCTGAGGAAGCATTTTACAAACACTCGTGAATTAAGCCTCAATAGCTCCATGAATAGTACATATGTAGTAAAAGCCTCGTTTTGAAGAGGTGGGTGAACACTTTTCACAAAGCAATGACTCTATACCTCAAAGGAAATCTACACAACCCTTTCAAAAGATGAGTCTAAGAGCTTAAATTCATAACGATGCTAGACACAAAAAATCATGGTCTTAATAAAGACACTGGATTTATGGCTTATGACAACCTGTAATCCACTGACCCCCCTTTTCATCCTATGATTACAGGCATGTTAAATGGGCCACTTCACCTTGATTAGTCCTTGGAATGTGCACTAATTATTTGTGCTAAATCATCTGTTGAATCTTGTACTTAGTTGTGACATTCCTAGTACCTTTCCTAGACCTGAACAGGAGACTGTGTAGCATTAAATCTTGTTTCTCCCTCGAATAGAAGTTGGTCCAATGAAAGATATTACTTCACCCACCTTCTCTATTTAATATTCTGGACCAACATAGCCACAACAACACTGCATACAACAATTGAATATATTTAAATACTAGGCATTTCAGTAGGGAACCACCAAACCTTCCCTGTAATAAGTCAGCTGAATGTCTTCATCTCAAGGACCAAGTTTCATTCCATAACTGACCAGGAAAACTCATTCACAGCAGCATTTATTCTTTTTAACCTATAGATAATTAAGATTCTCTACTTTTTCTGGAAATAAAGATATAAACACCCTACACTTTCCACTGACAAGACCCAGGAAAAACGTTTTATGGAAACGGTCATCAGTACTTAATCCAATCTTTCATTCATCAGCAGAAACAATATACCACTGGACTCAACTTTTCTAGGATTCTTTAATTAAAATGTGTTCTTGTGTCTTTACAAAATTCTCCTTTTCATTTCAGTTTCTCATAGAAGAATCCAACTGTCGGAGGAAATAACACAGGGCCTGGGAAAAGCGTCATTATTCCTATTACAGAGAGAACTGACTGAGATTATAAAAATACACAGTTACAGGTCTGATGACTCCCTCTGGTTAAATATAAATTAGGTCATTTCAAGACACTCATTTTTCAGCCATACTAAACATGCCAAACCAAATTAATTGCAATTTACCAATTGTAGAACTGTATTTATGAAAATAGGTCTCTTTCTGTGCACTATTCAAAAATCTTATTATGATAAAGATAATTTTCTAACCTTAAAATAAGTTGTTTTCCTTTATAGATGTACCTGTATGCTCAATCCTGTACCGACACGTCACAGTGACTCCTGGCCAACTTCAACATGTGCCTGAAAGAAGTGACTGAGGATCAGGGAACTACAACTGACTTCCTGTTCTGCCCCCACCTCTGCAACACTTCAGTTCTACATGGGCAAGGTAGAAAATCTGGTCCTGTAGGTTCTATTATAAAGTAAGCATTTCCACCCCATGCAAATTCCTCAAATGTTGACCCCTTGCTGCACAGCTGAAGTTCACCTTCTCCATTGCCAGAGGGGCCTCTAAACCAAGGCTGCAAGTTTTCTCCCTCAGAGAAAACTCCAAACCAAAAACCAAAAAGATCAGTATAAGTTTTCTCTAATGATAAAAGCTCACTTCATTCAATTTAAATGGAATGGAATTTAAATGCCAATTCATAGCAAATGACAATTGGAGTAACAAAATAATTAACATACTCATTTAGACTGCAATTCAGCAATTATTTCGGCATGTGTGTAACTTGAATCATGGTAGTTTCAACTACGTTAATAGGACTATTCATATGCTTAAAAGTAGTTTGCTGAAGTTTGCCTTATGTGCAGAGCACCAGCTGTACACAATATTCTACAGAATACTCAAAGGCAGACTCTCAGTTTTCACATATCATATATTCTAATTCAGAAAGATATACACATACAATGTGGGAGAGTTTACAGGAAGGCTTGGAGAACTCATGGATGCAGACACGACTTAAGGAATTCTTTAGTAAAGAACGAAAAAATACCTACCAGCAATTCTGTTTGCAATAATTTTCCTTGTCTCCTACCCTACAACCAAGTTCTTATGGCTCCACTTACCAGTAAAGAAGCAAGACAAAAAATGAAAATTAAGGGCAGTTTAAAAAGCCTGCTATTCAGTAATGCAACATAAAACACAAAAGGAGAAAAATCTCACAACTTGTAATAGAGTTCTTGACACTCAGGACACTCCCTACAGAAACACTGGAACAAATCAACATACTCTTAGAGCCCTGACCAGGGTTATTCTATCTACTACCCAAGATCCACAAACCCGGAAATCCTGGATGCCCCATCATCTCGGGCATTGGCACTCTCACTGAAGGACTGTCTGGATATGTGGACTCTCTACTCAGACCCTATGCCACCACCTAATGCCACCAGCCACTCACCCAGCTAATCTCCGTGACACCACTGATTTAATTGAGAGGAAACTACAAAATGCATTGGTGGACCCTTCCAGAAGCACACATCCTAGCCACCATGGGATGTAGAGGCTCTCTAACACAAACATCCCAACTACACACTGAATGGAAATACAAGCCTGTCAGGAAACAGTATCCGGGCCCCGCCTGATTGCCACAGCACAACTGGTTGCTGAGCTCCTGTGCCTTTTATCCTCACAACACACAATCTATTTCAAATTTGATGACAATATATATCCCAGAATCAGTGGCACCGCTAATGGCACACCGCACATGGCCCACAGTAAACGGCCAATATTTTTATGGCCGAAACCTGGAACAAACGCTTCCTCAGCTCTCGTCCACCATAGCCCCTTCTCTACCTACGCTACATTGATGACATCTCAATCATAATCCTGGACCCCATGGAAGGAAGACTCTGGAAAAATTCCACCAAACGATTTCTAACAGGGCTTCCACCCCACCATCAACCTCAGCCTGGACCAATCTACATGGAGGTCCAACTTCCTAGACACCATAACGGTGCAAATAAGTGATGGTCCACATTAACACCACCCTATACCGAAAACCTACCGACTGCTATCTACCTTCATGCCTCCAGCTTCCATCTCCGGGCACATCACACATGATCCATTGTCTACAGCCAAGCACTGAGGTACAACCGCATCTGCTCTAACCCCTCAGACAGAGACCAACACCTACAAAATCTCCACCAAGCATTCCTCAAAACTACAATACCCGCACGAGGAAATTAGGAAACAGATCAACAGAGGCCAGATCACAGAGTTTGTACCCAGAAGCCTCCTACTGCAAGACAAACCCAAGAAAGAAACCAAACCAACAGACTCCACTGGCCATCACATACATCCCCAGCTAAAAACCCTCCAACGCACATCATCGGGGATCTACAACCATCCTGGACAATGATCCCAACACTTTCACAGGCCTTGGGTGGCAGGCCAGTCCTCGCCCACAGACAACCTGCCAACCTGAACAATATTCTCACCAGTAACTGCACACCCGCACCAATAGTAACCTCTAACTCAGGAACCAATCCATGCAACAAACCTCAATGCCAACTCTGCCCACATATCTACACCAGCGACACCATCACAGGACCTAACCAGATCAGCCACACCATCACCGGTTCATTCACCTGCACGTCCACCAATGTAATATATACGCCCATCATATGCCAGCAATGCCCCTCTGCTATGTACATCGGCCAAACTGGACAGTCTCTACGGAAAAGGATAAATGGACACAAATCAGATATCAGGAATGGCAATATACAAAAACCTGTAGGAGAACACTTCAACCTCCCTGGCCACACAATAGCAGACCTTAAGGGGCCATCCTGCAGCAAAAAAAAACTTCAGGACCAGACTTCAAAAGAGAAACTGCTGAGCTTCAGTTCATCTGCAAATTTGACACCATCAGCTCAGGATTAAACAAAGACTGTGAATTGCCAACTACAGAACCAGTTTCTCCTCCCTTGGTTTTCAACACCTCAACTGCTAGAACAGGGCCTCATCCTCCCTGATTGAACTAACCTTGTTATCTCTAGTTTGCTTGCATATATATACCTGCCCCTGGGAAAAATTTCCACTACACTGCATCTGACGAAGTGGTATTCACCCACGAAAGCTCATGCTCCAAAACATCTGTTTAGTCTAAAGGTGCCACAGGATTCTTTGCTGCTTTTAGGAGTTCTATGAGGTTGTGTGGAGAAAAGAAAGGGAATAAGAAACGTTTCTAAATATTATTGTGATGGGCAAATTAGGAATAAATGGATATAGATTAATTGAATCATAGTAGATATACTTATAACAAGTTATAAAATTGAAGAGGAAGGTTGATATAGAATCTCTGGCAGTCAAAGAGCTATTTCCAACAGCGGATTGGCAAATCCATGAAAAAGGTTTAAATTTGACTAGCTAATGTGAACTGTTACAAGAATATAAGATTCTCAGATCAGATTCTGAAAGATTCTAGCTGAAACCCATTTAAGCTAAAAGTGAAGCAACTGCAACACCATCTCTTAACTCACTTTGTGCCTGTAGATTGGTGCTAATACATTAGTGATCAGGAAAAATCATACAACCAAAATTCCTAGATTGGGGACGTCTTAAAATCAAAAGTAAACACTGCATGTATGGTAATTAGCAGTCATGTAAGAAATGCCAACTTTTTAGGAGAGAAGAAATGCAACTGAAAATCTAGCACACATGGAAAAGTCATTAAAAATACATAGGGCTAACACCTAAGACCTAGATTTTTGCATCCAGGAAGGGAAAATCTTCAAAAGTTGAGGAAAGGCAACCCGTTGAACATAAAGAGAATGCTTAAAGAAAGGAAAAAGAGTATTCTTGAATTCATGAGTAATGGCAAATTGCAATGCTATTGCTATATATGAGAACTTCCAAAAAGAAGGAGGTAGGGAAGTCAATCAGCCATGTATCCACATAATACACATTCATGACCTTTATATGCTATAAACATGATAACATGTGAACCTGATCATTTTGGCAAGTTAACCTGAAGAACTACCCATCTAATGTTGTTTATCCTTAGACTAATATATTTTATCCTTCACATTTGATGTAATATCGTCATAAGAATCATAAGAACTGGTCCTACTGGGTCAGACCAAAAGGTCCATCAGACCAGTATCCTGTCTTCCTCTGATAAGTGGCCAGTGGCCAGGTGCTTCCAAAAGAAATGAACAGAACAAGGTAAAATCATCAAGTGATTTATCCGTCACTCATTCCCAGCTTCTTGCTAACAGAGCTAGGGACACCATTCACTGCCCAGTCCTGGCTAATAGCCATTGATGGCACTATCCCTCCATGAATTTATCTAGTTCTTTTTGAAACCCTGTTTATGGTCTTGGCCTCACAACAACCTCTGGGCAAGGAATTCCACAGGAATGACTGTGCGTTGTGTGAAGAAAATACTTTTTTTTGTTTGTTTTAAACCTACTGCCTATTAATTTCACTTGGTGACCCCTAGTTCTTGCTGTTATGAGGAGTAGTAAACAAAACTCTGCCTTATTACTTTCTCTACCACAGTCCATGATTTTAATAGGACCACAATCATAATCTCCCCTTAGCCGTCTCTTTTCCAAGCTGAAAAGTCCCAGTCTTATTAATCTCTCCTCATAGCGGAAGCTGTTCCATAACCCCTAATCATTTTTGTGCTCTTTTCTGAACCTTTTCAATTCCAATATATACTCCTTTTTTCAGATGGGAGTGACCATATCTGCAGCACAGTATTCAAGATGTGGGCGTACCATGGATTTAATAGAGGCAATATGATATTTCTGTCCTATTATCTATCCTTCTTTATTAATTCCGCAGCATTCTGTTTGCTTTTTTGACTGTTACTGCACTTTGAGTGTATGTTTCAAGAGAACTAGTCCACAATGACTCCAAGATCTCTTTCTTGAGGGGGTAACAGAAAAATTTAGACCCACATCATATTATACGTATAGGTTGGGATGATGCTTTCCAACTCTGCATTTATCAACATGAAATTTCATCTGCCATTTGTTTCCCAGTCACCTCAGTTCTGAGAGATCCTTTTGTAGCTCTTCGCAGTCTGCTTGGGGACTTAACTATCTTGAGTATTTTGTATCATCTGCAATGTTTGCCACCTCACTGTTTACCCCTTTTTCCAGATCATTTATGAATATGTTGAATAGGACTGGGTCCAGAACAGACCCTTGGGGGACACCACTATTTACCTCTCCTTTCTGAAAACTGACCATTTATACCTACCCGTTGTTTCCTATCTTTTAGCCAGTTACCAATCCATGAGAGCAACTTTCCTCTTATCCTGTGGCAACTTAGTTTGCTTAAGACCCTTTGGTGATGGACCTTGTCAAAGGCTCTCTCAAAATCTAAGTACACTATATCCACTAGATCTCCCTTGTCCACATGCTTGTTGACCCCCTCAGAGAATTCTAGTAGATTGGTGAGGCATGATTTCCCTTTACTAAAACCATGTTGACTCTTCCACAACAAATTATGTTCATCTATATGTCTGACAATATTGTTCTTTATTATAGTTTCGACCACTTTGCCTGGTACTGAAATCAGGTTTACCATCCTGCAACTGCCAGGATCACCTCTGGATCCCTTTTTAAAAATTAGGGTCACATTAGCTATCCTCCAGTCATCTGCTACAGTAGCTGATTTAAATGATAGGCTACAAACTACAGTTAGTAGTTTTGCAATTTCACATTTGAGTTCCTTGAGAACTCTTGGGTGAATACCATCTGGCCCTGGTGACTTATTGCTGTTTAATGTATCAATTTGTTTCAAAACCTCCTCTAATGATAACTTAATCTGGGACAGTTCCTCAGATCTGTCACTTAAGAAGAATGGCTCAGGTTTGAGACTCTCCTTCACATCCTCAGCCATGAAGACCGATGCAAAGAATTCATTTGGTTTCTCTGCAATGGCTTTATTGTCCTTGAGTGCTCCTTTAGCACCTCGATCATCCAGTGGCTCCACTGGTTCTTTAGCAGACTTCCTGCTTCTGATGTACTTAAAAAGAATTGCTATTACTTTTTGAGTCTTTGGCTAACTGTTCTTCAAATTCTTTTTTGGCCTAATTGTATTTTTACACTTCATTTGCCAGTGTTTATGCTCCTTTCTATTTTCCTCACTAAGATTTAACTTCCACTTTTTAAAGGATGCCTTTTTGCCTCTCATTGCTTCTTTTACTTTGTTGTTTAGCCACAGCAGCTCTTTTTTGGTTCTCTTACTATGTTTTTTAATTTGGGGTATACATTTAAGTCTATTATGGTGTCTTTAAAAAGTTTCCACGCAGCTTGCAGATATTTCACTTTTGGCATAGTAACCTTTCATTTCTGTTTAACTAACCTTCTCATTTTTGTGTAGTTTCCCATTATGAAATTTAATGCTACAGTGTTGGGCCGCTGTGGTGTTTTTCCTGCCACAGGGATATTAAATTTAATTATATTATGGTCACTATTAGCAAGTGGTCCAGCTATATTCACCTCTTGGACCAGATCCTGTGCTCCACTTTAGACTAAATCAAAAATTGCCTCTCCTCTGGTGGGTTCCAGGACCAGCTACTCCAAGAAGCAGTCATTTAAGGTGTCAAGAAACTTTCTCTGCATCCTATCCTCAGGTGACATGTACCTGAGGACAGTCATTATGGGGATAATTTATATCTCTCATTATTATTATTATTATTATTATTATTAGAGTTTTTTTATTTTTTAATAGTCTCTCTCATCTCCCTGAGCATTTTACAGTCACCATCACCATCCTGGTCAGGTAGTCAGTAAGATATCTCTACTGCTATATTCTTATCATTAGAGTATGGAATTTCAGTTCATAGAGATTCTATAGTACAGTTTGATTCATTTACAATTTTTACTTCATGGGATTCTACGCTTTCTTTCACATATAATGCCACACTCTTATCACCATGACCTGTTGTACTCTGGTATTACTGTATCCCATTGATTATCCTCATTCCATCAAGTTTCTGTGATATCTATTAAATCAATATCCTCATTTAATATAAGGCACTCTAGTTCACTCATCTTATTATTTAGACTTCTAGCACTGATATAAGCACTTTAAAAACTTGTCTCCTTTCAGCTGTCTGCCATTACACAATGTAACTGAATGGGACTCTTTTTTATTTGACTGTTTCTGATCAGACCCTGCATGTATTTTATCATTTTCCATCCTGTCATCCTCACTAGGACATAGAGATTCTCTATTAATAGATCCTCCCTTAAGAGATGTCCAAACCATGTGCTCCTCTGCACTTGTCGGCTTTCCCCTAGCCCTTAGTTTAAAAACTTCTCCACGACCTTTTTAATGTTAAGTGCCAGCAATCTGGTTCCATTTTGGATTAGGTGGAGCCCATCCTTCCTGTATAGGCTCCCCCTTTCCCAAATGTTTTCCCAGTTCCTAATAAATCTAAATCCCTCCTCCCTACACCATCATCTCATCCACACATTGAGACTCTGCAGTTCTGCCTGTCTAATTGGCCCTGTGCGTGGAACTGGGAGCATCTCAGAGAATGCTACCATGGAGGTCCTGCACTTCAGTCTCTTACCTAGCAGTCTAAATTTGGCCTCCAGGTCCTCTCTTCTATCCTTCCCTATGTCACTGGTACCTACATGTATCATGACCACCGACTTGTCCCCAGCACTACCCATAAATCTATCTAGATGTCTCGAGAGATCTGAAACGTTTGCACTAGGCACGCAAGTCACCATGCAGTTCTCCCGGCCATTGCAAATCCAGCTATCCATGTTTCTAATGATAAAATTGCCCATTACTAATACCTGTCTCTTTCTAATAGCTGGAGTTCTCTCCCCTGGAGAGGTATCCTCAGTGCAAGAGGATACTACATCATCATCTGGAAGGAGGGGGTCCCAACTATGGGATTGTCTCCCTCTGCTCCAGTTAGATGCTCTTCTTCCCTGGGACTTTCATCCTCTTCAACAGCACAGGCTGTCAGACCGGGGGTGGGACAGTCCTATTGTGCCTTGGAAAGTCTCATCTATATACCTCTCTGTCTCCCTCAGCTCCTCCAGTTCATCTGCTCTGGTCTCCAAAGCCCATACACGGTCTCTGAGGGCCAGCAGCTCCGTGCACCGAATGCACACATATGCCACCTACCCATAGGACAGAGAATCATACATGCTGCACTGGGTGCAATAAATTGGGTAGCCCTCACTCTGTTGCTGGACTTCTGCCTGCAATCTTTTTACTCCTGCAGCTGGTTCCTTTGCTGTTGTTTTGTTTATATCAAGGAAGTGGTTTTGGTTTTTAAGTTTAAAGAACCTTGAGTTCTAGCCCCTGCTCACACTTACCCTGTAAAACTCCCTTGGAAAAGTCCCATTAGCTGTTCCTGTTCACTAGCTCCTCTGGTCACGTAGAAGCGGGCTTTTTAAAGCCCTGGTCTCCCTGAGTAGCCTTGCCCGCTGGTTAAGAGTTGATGGGTGCTAAAAGACTTAGGAATCACAGCCTTGTTAAGAAGCTCTCAGCCTCGACTAGCAGGCCACTAGGCTCAGCACACACACGGTCAGCACATGGACCCCAAACAAACAGAGCACATGGTGTATTTCAAGCACACCACAAACACAGATACACACACTACAGACAACCAACTTACCCCAAGGGTCACGTAATCGCTCCTCATTCACCTGGAGAACTCCCTCTCAAAACTACTTTGTTAGTTGCTCCCGTTCACTAGCTCCTCTGATCACCTAGGAGCTGGCTTTTTAAAGCCCTGGTCTTCCTGAATAGTCCTGAGTAGCCCCACCCCTTGCTTAAGAGTTGATGAGTGCTAAAAGGCTTAGGGATTTCAATTAGTTCTTCATTACTGCAATTTAGTTCCTTGAAGGTTTTTATTTATTCCCTAAAAAAGGCAAAATATCCAAATAGAAAAAGCTAAGGATGATCATCATAACAGGTTCCCCCTCACTAACACTCAAGCAGAAGAACATTTATCAAACTGTCTAGATGCATCCCTTTTATTTACTATTGTTCCCTTGGCAGAATAGGGAAATAGGAGTAATATTAAGTCAAGTCAAAGTTTTAAAATAAAAATTAGGGTGGTAGGGGATCCTGGCCTGGTCCTCTTTCTTTGATCCTCACCTCTGCAGCAACCAGGCTAAGTTTCTGCTCCAGGGATTCTCAACTTGCCCTGGGAGATGGAAGAGTTCTCTTTTGGGAGGAAAAGAGTGAGATGCAAACAGAGGGACAAAAAGTAGAAAATATTTTGTTGAAGGAAGAAGATTCATTTCAAATATGATAGACAGTTCACTGGTTGGTTTTCTTTTCAAAAAGGTTATGTGAACCAATCAGGTTATAATCCATTTTTGGAGCTGTTCTTCATGCAACATCTTTTCTGTGGTGTGAAGAGAAAACAGGGCATCTCTTCTATGGTTTCCTATTTGTAAAATGCACATCATTACTGGAGGTTAGTTTCCAGAAGCCAAAGCCTATAAAACTATGTGTAAATGTCTTGGGACATCCCAATTCCACTTGCAAAATATCAGTGTAAAGCAACCAACGTATACCTGCTTGGAACATCTTTTTAGGGTCTTTGTTTTGTTTCTTTTTAAAGGTTCTGTACTGACCCTTCTGTTTGCTGAAGGTTAATGTTGGTTAAACTCATTGGTTAGATTTACAGAGATTGGTATTTCTTCTCAGGTTGAAATTTCTGTATCAGACATTTTGGTGGAAAAAAAAAGTTACTATTTTGTAATTTGCTTTGCTACATGCAAATTTTTTTCCAAATTATCTGATATATTTTAAAACATATTCAATCATCCAGCCAGTCACACAGCTATATAAATGTTATTTGAGTTATCTGTTCCCCTATGGTCTTTGCTTGGCTCAACACCAGAAGGATGAAACAGTTGTATAAATCTTTAACCTCTACATTTGCACCGGTTTATTCTTTCTTCAATTATGAGGTTGGAATTGCTTGTGCTTATTTTTGTTGTGTGCCTTGGTGCACTTTTAAACAAGCACTTAAGGTTTCTGGCTATTCAGGTTTATATCTTAGTTATGTTTGCCTTCAAGATATTACTTCACTTTAGCTTCTCAACACAACTTAAAGGTTTTACAGCTTTTAATATGATACACAAACACCTTTGATAACTCTGATGCTTATAAGTTAAGTATGTTAATTAAATTAACATTTCTTATTTAAAATAAGAAATGTATTTTGTGATTATGGTCCCCTCACAAAGGATCAGTAATAAGGTAATTCAAGATACGTGGGTACCAAGGTATTATCAATAATCTATATACACAATACAGTTTTTCATGCTAATTCTTTTCCTTATATAAATGAGATTTCCAGTGAAAAGGGATTTTTCTTTCTTAAGTCTTGATTAGTCTATCAAATGATAAATATCTTTCATATTATAATGTAAGCCAAATCAAAAAGAAAAAAAAATCTTCATCCATTAATATAGATGTTTGTAGCAATTAGTTTGATTCTTTCTCAGTTTTAAAATCATCATCTACAAAGCACAGAAAACAACATATGCATTTTTATCAGGTTTTCAGGCCTATAATTCATAACTACCATTAATAAAATTCATATTACATATTTTAACATGACAAAAGTGTGTCAATTAGAGGACTGGGTTGTGTTGTAGAGACACAACAAGCAGGAATTAGACTAACACAAATTTATTTCACATAATACACCAAACAATAGAGTTCTTTTGCACAAGAAGTTTATTTGTTTTCAGTATTTCGCTTCATTCAATTACTTATTTCCTACCACTGCTTTCAATTTTAAGCATTTTGAGTGAAATATATTCATACACTGATGTTTGGTAACATTAAACAGTAACCACCACTTAGCAGTAATGATGAGCAGTTCTCATATTTTCTACAGCAGGGAATGAGAAACCTATTAACGTTAACACAGTTGAGACTGTAAAATACATATAGCTTTATATAGCACCATATTATCAGATACCCTTCCCACTTTCCAGAATTTTTCAGACTCTGTCAAACTGATTTTCAACTCGACTCTCTCTTGTCTTAACTCACAATGACAGTAGATTCTACTCACTAGCTATGCAACTTTCACCAATCATTCGGGATTCCAGCCACTCCCCTTTCCCTCTAGGCTTGTAGACAATAGTTTTTATTTCTTTCTTAACAGGCATAAAAATAAAAATGATGTTCTATCACTTTCCTTCTCAACTTTATTAAATACTTAATGTTTTCATTCACAGATTGAGAGTCTAATGGAACCAGTAAGCTCTTGAAAACCAGACTGATCTTTTAGTTTGCCCACCACCATGCTGCAATGCAGTGTTTTTATAATTCCATTCTTTCAGCAAGATCAGAAACATGCACTGAAGTATTACATATACTGTACCAGCAATAAAAATAAGAATGTAACAAACAATATGGATATTTGTCATCATTTCTATGTAATGATACATGTTCCTCACCCGCTCATTTTTCCTTCCCTCACTCTTCTCCAAACAAGAACGTAATACAGTTTGCTCTCTCATTTACAAATTCAGGAACATTCCAGCTAAACCTACGTTCTCCTCCCCAGTGTCCCCACAACACTAACATCTTAAGCGATATCAGTGTGAAAGTATCAGCCTATAAAACTTGTTGTTACAATCATCTGACATTCAGTTCTCAATCTAGTTCCTTATGAATGGATTTTGGAAAGAGCAACTCTAAGACAACCTTCACAGTTTATCAGAGGCACTACCTTCCTACCACACTGTTGCTGCTTTATAAATAATAAAATAAATAAATAATAATTAGATCTTACATGACACTTTTGATCCACAGATCACAAAGTTCTTTACAAAGGGGGTAAGCATTATTATTGCCATTATTATCGCCAGATGGAAAAACTGAAACACACGGAGATGATGTGTCTTGCCCAAGGTCATAATACTCAATACTTAAAACATAATACTTAATAAAGAGTTAAGGGGAAAAAAAAGATATGTTCTTTTTTAGAGTCTGCTCCTGCAGTCAGTGTTAAAATTTCCAGTGACTTCATGCTGACCCATGTTAAGTCATCCTAACAGTTAATTACGTTCATCATTAAAAAAATTATGCCTTATTTCCAGTTTGAATTCTAGCTTCAACTTCCAGCCATTGGATTCTGTTGCGTCTTTCTCTGCCAGACTGCAGAGTGCATTGCTAAATATTTGTTCCCCATGTAGATACTTACAGACTCAAATCAAATAACTCATTAAGCTTTTCTTTGTTAAGATAAATAGACTGAGTTCTTTGAGACTAACACTCTAAGGCAAGGGTTCTCACAACAAATTTTTTGGTGACTTCAGAGTGCGGCAACCAACTCTTGCTGGTAGCTGCTCTGACACTTTTTTCCCTAAAATATTTAACTAAATTTAGGAAAAACAAATAAATATGCATGTATACACACCCAGATCATTGTAATTTATTTATGTAGGGCTCAATAAAAACAATGCTGTGAAAAGTGATATTTATATTTTTGTTAACATCACTTTTCACAGCAAGTCCTGGCAAGTTAAGACCTGGATGGAGGGGTGGAAGGAGAGGCAGCACAGGCCAGGGGCAATGGATAGGGGGTCCAGGCCCCACTGAACCCCTCTCCCCTCCCCGGCTTCCAGTAGAGAACTCTCCTTACTCCTTCAGCATTCTGTCCCACCTGTCTCCAGCAGGGCCGGCTTTAGGAAGTGCGGGGCCCAATTCGAACAGTTTTGACAGGGCCCTGACAGGGATGACTTAAAAAAACCAAACCAAAACAACAAAAAAACCTGTAAAAAAACAAAAAAAAACACATGGGGCTTGTATTCACCAGGCGGTGCTCTGAGTCTTTGGCGGCACTTCAGTGGTGGGTCCTTCACTCGCTCCAGGTCTTTGGCGGCACTGAAGGACCCGCTGCCGAAGTGCCACCGAAGAGCCAGAGCAAGCGAAGGACCCGCCGCTGAAGTGCCGCTGGAGACCTGAAGTGCCGCCAGGTAAGTAAAAATTAAAAAGGTGCCTCTAGCCAGGGAAGGGATTCTCACTGGGTGTGGGGCCCTCTTAGGTGCGGGGCCCAATTCGGGAGAATTGGTGGAATTGTCCTAAAGCCGGCCCTGGTCTCCAGAGCCGGGCAGAGTGGAGCAACCAGGAGCAACAGGGAGGGTGGAGGTGGGGCTGACGCTTTCCCACCATCCCAACATCACCTGTCATGGCCACAGGGGAAACCCCCTGGTGGCTGCATTGGAGAAATGGTGCTGTAAGGCAAGTTTTCCAATTTCCATCACAGAATTTCACTATTTGCTTGCTTTCATCCCCTCACTTTAGTACTTATTCTGCACACTGTACCATTACCATTAGGGACAGTAAAAACATGCTTGAATTAAATAAGAACTGATGAAGACTGTCACAACAAACTAGAGGTGATCCTTTTCTAAGGTTTAAAAAGCACACACAAAAAATACTTCCTGTCCTCCAAGGTTTGATGCTTCTTTCCACTGACTGGTTTGAGATGGAAACATCAGATACGGTAGCAATATTTCTGACTCAGCTAGAATCAAGAAGTATCAACAATGTTACAAGAAAGAATATTCTCACAGAATTTTCAGCTTTTCTGAGGTTCATCTAGCCCTAATACTCAACAATAATATATGAAATCAGCAGTGCAATGATTGTGGACACTGTGACAGAAAAAGGCAAAACATTTAATAAAAAGTTTGAATCCATTTTAGGATACTTTTAGGCATTGCTGTAGGGCATGCATTCAAGAGCACTGTAGTTCTGTGCAATGTTCCCCTTGTCCAAGGATGAATTACTTTTTCCAAAGTGTTGTGTACGTTTCCATTATACTATTTACACAGATGACTACATGCTTGTAGCAAACTCTTCAGCTGATATGGTCATAACAGGGAGATGGTTGTAAAATACCTAAGGGAATGCTGAAATTAATCAAGTAAATATCCAAATATCTTTACCTTTCTGTATTAAACTGTGAAATAATATTTCAAGTGTACATTAGCTATATTTAGATCTTTAATTTACCATCACTCACAAATGAAAAACAAAAACCAAAAAACATCTACTAGCCATTTTAGAAGAATTGTTCCTAGCAGTACTTAAAAGTAATCAACAAACAACCTGAGATGGCTTTTCAAGATTAGCCAACAGAAAATGTTATATTTATATCTTATGTATAGAGTTTACTTGGTTAATAATTTAAATAAACTCAAGCGATACTTTGCCAATAAAACAAGTTCGAAAAGTTTAAACAATCATTAGACCATTAACATGGACCAGCAGCTTTAAATACTTGTCATATAATCTTCTTTTTTACTATTGATCTCATATTAATTACAGTGGTTTTATAGAAATAAAAATAGATTTGTATAGTAGCTGTTAGAATGACCATTGTATAAGTTGCAGCACACATTTATTTGTGTCTGTTCCATAGAAATCTGATTTTTGCTTGAAGTCCATTATAGTAAATAAAATTCAGGCTTAAGAAATATTGAATCCTTTCTTTGCAGCTATATAAAATTACACAGTTAATAAAGGAATAAATCTTACACTCCAAGCTTCCTTCTCTTTGGTGCTGTATCCCTCTGGGATCTTGGTTAGACAGTTTAGAAAGCCATAATGCACATTTGGGCCCTAACGAGTTAGGAGGTATGGTTAGGTTCCCATCTCTTTTTGCCTGTAATTATTGTTATCCCAAGGATAGTATACTGAAGACTGATGTTTTGTGATGATTTTTTTCAACACAAACAAAAGAAAGTGAATGAAAATAATAATGCTTTTTGTAGCAAAAAACACATTCATAGAGTCTATGAACACATGTATCTGTGCGAACAAGTGCTTGTATTACCTGAGCATTCAGCAGTTCCTCACACTTGTATGAGTGTTTTTCAATTGCAGCTATATACTGCTTTTCAATGGCTTCTTCTTGCTTCTGAACTGTAGACTGCAATAGAGCCTGGAAACAAATACAGCAGACCAGTTTCAAAACAGAAGACACACCTGAGTATTTTTGACACACGGCAAATTAACTAACTTTTGTATATAACTGAAATCTGATACTCAGCTGCACTCACAGAACAGAAATGTGCAACTACTGAAGTACTTTTCTATATATGACTACTTTTCATTTTTAGATATATATCTTTCTTTAGCCAGGATTACATTTTTTGGCTCTCATGTTTCCTACACACACCTTTTGCATAAAAGAAGGCAACTCACAGAAGATAGAGAGGGTGAGTAGTCCTGTTAAACATACTCAGTTTAGTGGGACCACACAAGATGAGAAGCATATGAAAGCTGCTGAAAAAAAAAAAAAAAAGCCAGACATATTTCACTGGCTGACAAAACTCCACATCCTCTTGGCTCACTGTAAGATCCCATGGGCCAAGCATGATCTTCACAACCACAACTCAACTAAAAGCAGATGGAAATTTTGAGTAGTTTAAAACATAAAAGCAATGCCCCCCCAGGAAGTTCACACTCTCATGTGAAGAGGTGGAAATCCAAGTGTGGAAAAGTCAAAGTGCCAAGACAATATTAAAAAGATAATAAAATTAGGGGCATTATACAGATATTTGATCTTAGCTATGCAAAGGTTAAAGAATCTGTATGCAAAGGGAAAAAACTAAAACAGATCACAAGAAAAGCCAAATCACCATTTGTAGGAATTATATCCACCTACTTTCTTTAAGATGATGCTGGTATTTTTACCTTCACTTCACATACTCCTGCGCTATACTTGTTTTCAATAGTATATTATATTAATATGTCCCTTCTTTCTAGAATATGTACTGTACTATTTATATTCACTACAGCAAATTCTATTTTTAAATAGTAATCTGTGTATTAAACTACTTGCAATTACAATGTAAGTTAAAACAGACTTAAAATTTATAGAAAACAGATTTTTGGCACACATATGCAGAGAAGCAAAAAAAGGCCAAATTAGTTAGATAAGTTTTGTTTCGAAAATAAGTTTGCTTGGTGGGAAACAATAATCATTAAATAAGATGTTGAATAAATGCAAAAAAACCTGGGACAAAAATATTTGTACAGCTTTTGGTCTATCTTCCAACATTTTCCAATAATTAGCTTTGTTTTGCAAACATTACTGTTCTTCAGGATGACTACTGCTGTAACTCAGTAGCAGTTTTACTGAAGCAAAGGAAAAAAAATATTTGTAAATTAAAAAAGTGACAGATGGTGCTCGACATGAGGTTTAATCAAAATGCAAGAATAAGTTTAGTGGCTTTTGCACTGGCTTATACTTGTCTTTAAATGTAAAGATTGTTTTGCAGATTGATTGTTCATCTTCTGCATTGATACAAATTCAGACAATCACAAAAACTTAATTCTCAAAAGACTCCAATTTATGCCTGAAAAATTCACAAAAGTCTACTTTAGTCGGGGTAAAATCCCATAATGAATACATTCAAATGGTTAGAAACCAATGAGAAACCTTACTCAAGGGCTTACTACAGGAACAGAATGTCAGTTCTAACATTCTGTGTTTTTATCATCTGGACTAATGTTTTAAAAACTATTAGAATTAATTTAGGAAGTACATTAAAACATAAAAGGTATAAAAGCAAAGATAAATATAAAGGGTCAAATTCTTCTCTAACTGAAGTCAACAGGAAAGACCCAATTGACTTCAGCAAGTGCAGGATGTGGTCCTAAATAAGTTTCCTCCCTTACCCCCAAACCATGCCTTCTAGTACAGGTTCAGCTGAATACTCTTGAGTATGTAGGAGCTAACAGAGTTCCCATGTAAATTATTTAACCAGTGGTTTAAGTCTATTTTCAGTAGCTGTCACTGAAAACAAAACCAGAAGTGTTAGACTGCAAAAAGTAACAACTCACCGTGTTGTTTTTGTTTGTTTCTTTTTTTGTTTTTTAAACATAATGGAAAACTATTGTATGTTCTGATAATAAAGTAACTTTGTCTCTTAGGATTGATTTTATCAAGAATCTCAAGGGTGTGATTTTAAACACATACAGGGAGTCAAAATATAATTTCTAAATATAACTTGGAAAAATGATTTTGGGGGATGTGTTCTACTCATAAGAGAATACATTAGCATTATATTACACTCAACTTAGCCTAGTGGGGAATGATCACAATTGTTAGTATCAGTAAATAAGGAAGTTTATTCAATAAAATATTAATTCTACTCTTCATTGAATTTAAAAGATGGCACAGAAATATGGCATTATACCATATACTACAGTTGTATCTTGCCCTGTCCCCAAATGATATAGACTGTTCTAAGACATCCCTCCCCATAGTATGTAGATTGCAGTCTTCTACTTTGTAATTTATCTCTGTTAAATAAGTTGCATAAAGATAAAAAGTGCCAGGAAATACTATGAATTCTGTAATGAGACTTAAAAATTTATAGAAATTAGATGTTTCCCATCATATATTAATTTATTGACAGAGACAGACAGACAGATATAATAGGTGCTCAGATACTTCAGTGTTCACTGTCTACAGTGTCATAAAGTAGAAAGAATATGCGTCCTCTGTTTGCTCCTGAAAAGCCCAAAGTTTAACCATTTTGGCATTATACTCTTTGCCTAATCATCTTATGTAATTATATAGAAACATGCCATAATTATCTTTTAAGGCTTGCTTCATCTTGGAATGGTAGCCTTTTCTACTAAAGGTATTCATTGGCTTGGTGAGATGAATATGGAGTGCACATGAAAAACTGTCTATAGCTCCAACACATTAATGAAGCTATACTTCCTGAAATCGCTACAAAAACTCAAGTATAATTCAATCATAAAGTACAGTAACAGTTGATATTAGAGCTGTCAAGTGATTAAAAAAGTAATTGCAATTAATCACACAATTAAAAAAATTAATTACATTGTTAAACAATAGAATACCATTTATTTAAATATTTTGGATGTTTTCTACATTTCAAATACATTGATTTAAATTACCACAGAATTAAAGTGTACAGAGCTCATTTTATATTAATTTTTATTGAAAATATTTGCACTGTAAAAAACGAAATAGTATTTTTCAATTCACTTAAGTACTGTAGTGCAATCTCTTTATCATGAAAGTTGAACTTACAAATGTAGAATTATGTACCAAAAAAAAAAAATTCAAAAATAAAACAAACGTAAAACTTTAGAGCCTACAAATCCACTCAGTTCTACTTCTTGTTCAGCCAAATGCTCAAACAAACAAGTTTGTTTACATTTGCAGGTGATAACGCTGCCTGCTTCTTGTTTACAATGTCACCTGAAAGCGAGATGAGGCATTTGCAAGGCATTGTTGTAACCAGCATCACAAGATATCTATGTGCCAGATGCACTAAAGACTAATATGTCCTTTCATGCTTCAACCACCATTCCAGAGGACATATAGCCATGCTGATGACGGGTTCTGATCAATAATGATCCAAAGCAGTGTGGCTTGATGCATGTTCATTTTCGTCATCTGAGTCAGAGGCTACATGCAGAAGGTTGATTCTCTTTTCTGGTGGTTTGGCTGTGTAGCTTCCGCATCAGAGCGTTGCTCTTTTAAGACTTCTGAAAGCATGCTCCACACCTCGTCCCGCTCAGATTTTGGAAGGCATTTCAGATTCTTAAACCTTGAGTCAAGTGCTGTAGCTATCTTTAAAAATCTCACTTTGGTACCTTCTTTGCATTTGGTCAAATCTGCACTGAAAGTGTTCCTAAAATGAACAACATGTGCTGGGTCACCATCCAAGATTGCTATAACTTGAAATATATGGCAGAATTCAGGTAAAACAGAGTGGGAGACACACAATTCTCTCCCAAGGAGTTCAGTCACAAATTTCATTAACACTTTTTTTCAATGAGCGTCATCAGTATGGAAGCATGTTCTCTGGAATGGTGGCCGAAGCAAGAAGGGGCATACAAATGTTTATTATATCTAGCACTTAAATAACTTGCAATGCTTGATACAAAAGTGCCATGTGAACTCCTGTTCTCACTTTCAGGTGACATTGTAAATAAGAATCAGGTCGCATTATTTCCTGTAAACGTAAACAAACTTGTTTGTCTTAGTGACTGGCTGAACAAGAAGTAGGTCTGAGTGGACGTGTAAGCTCTAAAGTTTTACATTCTTTTGTTTTTGAGTGTAGATAAGTAACAAAAATAATCCTACGTTTGTAAGTTGCACTTCCATGATAAAGAGATCATACTATTCTTCTTGTATGAGGTGAATTGAAAAATGCTATTTCATTTGTTCATTTTTACAGTGCAAATATTTGTAATAAAAATAATATAAAGTGAGCGCTGTACAATTTATATTCTGGGCTGTAATTAAAATCAATACATTTGAAAATGTAGAAAAATATCCAAAAATATTTAATGTTTCAACTGATATTCTATAGTTTAACAGTGTGATTAAAACTGAGATTAATCACAGTTAATTTTTTTGAGTTAGTCGGTTGAGTTAACTACAATTAATTGGTATCAAGCCCTACTTTATATATTTAAATGCATACTTGCAGCACAACAGCACCAACCTCAAATTTGTGCCCTATTGACCAAAAATAATTTGGGGTAGCCAGCTTTGATAGTCTCAACTTCCATTTTCCACAGTGGATGAAGCGCTCACCCTGTAAAAGCAGCAAAGAGTTCTGTGGCACCTTATAGGCTAACAGACGTTTTGGAGCGTGAGCGTCCGACAAAGTGGGTATTCACCCATGAAAGCTCATGCTCCAAAATGTCTGTTAGCCTATAAAGTGCCACAGGATTCTTTGCTGCTTTTACAGATCCAGACTAACACGGCTACCCCTCTGATACTCCCATCCTGGTGGCCTAACATTGATGATGAGGACAGCTCTCCACTTTGATCCATCTCAAGTCTCATGGACAACTCTTTTTCACCAATCTGTTGTCACTATCTTGATGTAAAAGTGGCACTCCACTAGTAATAATTTTCTTCCAATAGCTCACAGTCAGTTAGGCCATGGGTAGAGGAGAATAGAGCCCCACAGACAACTGCAGCATGCAGTACTGGTCTCAGTTACTGGCTCTCCGCATGTATTGTCAGACCACCTTCTAGATCCTAAAAACTAATCTTCAAGTGCCTTTAGTAGTTTTTTTTTTTTTAAACTAAAGCTGACTCTGGCTGTTTTAGCCTGGGCTTCATTAGGAAATTATGATACAGAATAGCTTCCCAATGAGTTATAAGAACTTTTCTTTTTCTCTCATAATTCCCTCAGACTCCCAAAATCTTTTCCAATTCTCCCACAAGTCACTGCTTCACGGAACTGTGAAAAGGACTGTGGGTCATGTATCTAAGGGCAGTGTGCCTGCATTTAAAAGAGATAGCCATGCATGAACATGGGGAAGAAATGGACCCAGAAAAGAAGAGCTAACATGAACACTAGTTTATTAGGCAACTGCATGGTTCTCTAGGGTAGACACACTGTAAAATATATTCATTCCTAGCATTAAATGAAAATAAGCCTTTATTTGTATTTTCTCATACTCCTGAAAACAATAACTATTAAATCTCATTATCGACTAATTGGCAATCAGCTATATTTCCTTAAACTATATCCTGTGCACTTGGCTTTATAACATTTACTTCTTCCACTATATTCATATGCTCCATTTTATCATGACTAGACTGGGAAAAAAAATAAGGATGAAGAAAACTAAGAATTAATGTCCAAACTGATTTTAACTGACTAGATTTGGCTCATGAGACAGCTCTTAGTTTCCAACTTGGCATAATCTTCAATAACTTTGCTGGCTAATCACAGATACAATTTTGCCAAGTTTTAAGTCTCAGACTTCAATCTATAGCTATGTTGGCTTATGGATCAGAAAAAGAAAGTGATAGTTGGATTTGTTGTTTGATTTAAAAAAAACAACACACATACACACACACAACCACGCCAAACCCTCTGATCAACATGCCAGTGCTATAACTGAGGTAGAAAATGCAGTTAATTTGGTGCATTTGGGAAAGGACACAATAGACTGGCTATCTGAGGTGCCTTTCCATTGGTCTATCTTAGGGGAAAAAAAAGGTTGAAAGACTGTTATGAAGGATTTCAGATAGAACACAAAGTTGTAATTTAAAGTCAACCATGGAGGAGGTGGGGATGGCGACAATGAATTAAGATAAATTTGGGATGCAGTATGCAAGGTGTTACACATTACCAGATTTGTTAAAAAAAACTGATAAAAACCAACATAAAAATTGATTTTTGACAAAAAGACCTTTTTCTCCTCTTTTGTCCCTTATTTTCTGAACTTTTTAAAAAAATTCTCCCTACACACCTTTTTATAGTGGAAAAAATTATAAAAAGAAGAAAATGGGGGAACAAACAACAGAAAGAAAAAGATTCAGAACAAATTTATTAACTATTAATTAAATTTTTTAAAAAGTACAAATATTCCTTTAATATTTAAGAGATGGGTTGTCTTTATGGTATTACTCAGTCTTATTGCTCACCTTCTACACTTTGTCCTACATAGCGTGGATCGAGACACACAAGCTCCAACAGCGCTAAGGTTTCATATTTCTCAACGTGCAATTTCTTGCACTGATGAACTCCAAAAGGAGCCAGCCCTTTTGTCCCATCCTCTTCTGGACCCAGGACGTGGACTCTCACCCAAATGTCCAAAAATTGGAATTTTATTTAATTTCAATTTAAATGAGACAGCACTGAAAATTTTTCCTCATATGCCTTACTTATTTTAGGTTATTCTGCTTCTCTGCCTTAACGTCTGTTTGAAATACAGTGCAGAAGTCCAATTCAAAAGAAAATATGGTGAACTATGGCATATATCTGAAAAAAGGAAATTAAATATAATCTACAGCATGAGTTGGCAATCTTTCAGAAGTGGTGTGCTGAGTCTTCATTTATTCACTCTAATTTAAGGTTTCACGTGCCAGTAATACATTTTAACATTTTTAGAAGATCTCTTTCTGTAAGTCTATAATATATAACTAAACTATTGTTGTATGTAAAGTAAATAAGGTTTTTTAAATGTTTAAGAAGCTTAATTTAAAATTAAATAAAAATGCAGAGCCCCCCAAACTGGTTGCCAGGACCCAGAGGCAGTGTGAGTGCCACTGAAAAATCAGCTTATGTGTCGCCTTTGGCACATGTGCCATAGGTTGCCTACCTCTGTTTTACAGTAACAATGCTATTAAGGGAGGAGGATCTAGAAGTCCAAGTACATAAGAGTGTGATAAGAGTTACTGCTGGCTTTC
The DNA here is from genome assembly GCF_003597395.2 of Chelonoidis abingdonii. Classification (NCBI taxonomy): domain Eukaryota; kingdom Metazoa; phylum Chordata; order Testudines; family Testudinidae; genus Chelonoidis; species Chelonoidis abingdonii. The sequence goes on along the minus strand of NC_133769.1, from coordinate 138,174,968 downwards.
TTGTCAAAGGATTCTAGTAATGAGTTTAGCTCAAACTCCAAAATCTTCTCACAGTGTAAATATATTTTGTGCCATGTACATTTATAAATTAAGAATGTATATAATCTCCATCCCATATTGCTCATGCCAAACTGCTTCAGTATGCCAGAACTGGATGTTCTGATCTATTTATAAATCACAATGCTGCACTCCAAAATACATTTGAGAGAGAGTCTCCCAATTGCAGTCGGGTCACTAAAAGCTGTCCATGAAGAGTTGGCTTGTCTTTTATGATACTGTGCTAGTTGTTTTGTGGCAGACAATTTGTTCCCAGTCTTTGCTTTATTTTTTGTGGCTTAATTGCCTTTTGTTTCAAATATATATAAAGATAAGGTATCTCTTCTAGAACTGTATTTACCCAAACCTGCTACGGGGGAAAAGATGAAGATTAGATTTTGGATTTTGCAACTTTTTTAGAACCAGTAACAGTAGACCTTAACTGATCTGAATAATAAAGAGCAGAGTTAAGGTGGTATGGATGGCTTTTCTGATAACAATATTACACATTTACACGTATTATCTATCCAACACTTATCTCCACTACTGCTAAGAGAATAATCTGTTTACATTTTTTTTGTCTTGACTCCTACATCTTTAGGTGACAAACATATTGCAGATTAACTTACATAGAAGCTACAATAGTTGATTGTCAAAGTGCATTGAACTAGAGCAGTATGCACAAAAACACTATTTAAGTTTACAATATACTTTCTCTATGCATTATACATACACACCACAGATATACAGGAGATATTTATGTGATGAATTTATTTGTAATGTACTATAACAGTACCACTTATTCTGTCTCCTCCCACTAATGAGGTTTCTAAACCAATTCAAACCATAAACCAATTGCAAACCGAAGTGTTTTATTTTAAAAGGTAGCTTGCCACATATATATTTGTTTTCCCTAGACATTTAATTTCTCCCCAAATTTACACTGGCTGAAGGTACAGAATAGGCCATATTTGGTCACAGACTAGTGTCAAAGATATAGTAATTGTTGAAGACTACAGATCTATCGACTTCATGACATGTTTCTGTATGGGCAGTAAGGCATCATGATACTGAACAATTGTAAAATAACTCACTTCTATGCTAACCCCTACTAGTTAGTGGCTGGATTATGGATGGATGCATGAGGTTTTAGATTCCTCTAAAACACCGAAACAAAACTTAGCTTTCCAAACTTCCTCATGCCATCAGTGTTAAAAACAAGAGCTTTATCCCAATTGGACAATTAGGAGTTCCCCTGACCTCCCTTTTCAATGGTGTGGGGCATTTGCTTCTTGATCATGATACACTGAGTCTTAGTCTTTAGAAATTTCTAAAATTTGATAGTTCGAATTCTTCTCTTTGAAAGACATGTACAGTTGGATTCATGGGATTAAAGAAGCTTGTCTTCACAGGCCGAGGGCTATGAAAAATAGAAAAAAGTTTTTAGAATGCCTTAAATCACTTTTAAAATAGTTTCGTAAAAATAAGTGGCATAAACATCTGACAGTGTTGTGTAAATTCTGGCATTCATTTGAGACAATTTGCCTAATTTACTTGTGGTTTTGCCACTTAGGAGTAATACAACCATTTTAAACTCATGCTACTGAAACCATGAAATGTCCTCCTTTTTTACTTTTAAAAATGCACCTCAAGTGTTTATATGCCATGTTTTTTGGCACATACACTAAATAAATTAGGTTTTTGGTTAAAAAAAGATTCAAATAACCAATGGGGAAGCAAACAAAGAACAAAACTACATACTCTGTTACTGAAAAATATACAACCCACCATCAGAAAAACAAAATGGAGAAGGGAATGCATACTCACAAAGCAATATGTCCCCTGGGTTGCGGGAGATGAGGAACTATAGCAAGTTGAGGGGGAGGGTGTTATTTAGCTGTGGTTTATCAATTAATTCTAATTTTTCTAATGTTGAAGCTGGCAATGAACTTTTCAGACTAGGTTTGCTTTCTATCAGTAGACCACGATTAGCATATCACCAACATTTTCAAGTTAACACATTGCTCCTTCTAAACAAGCACCTTTATTCTACAGGTAAAAGTACTACAGAGGAAAAAAATCACACACTAACATTCCTATGAGCACGGTAAAAACTTATCAGAAGTCACCCATAAATCTTATGGGGCCTACTAGGCCATAGTCTTTCCAATCCTTCTGCAAAGGTTGGGGCCCCCCTTGGACAGAGGGCCCTGTCCATCTGCAGGATCAGAAGAAGGCTCTGAGTCAATTTAAATGTAGCCTTTTTATATGTTGGTGTATGCAAAATTTAGTTTGAACTAGTATATGCAAGTGTGACCCTTTCTTTAGTCAGGATCTCTCCCATAGGTCCAAACATTGTGGTGCCTATGTCTTCTTAGGTGAAAGAGAAAACTTGGGATTCTCTGTCTCACTCTTTTATATTTCAGTGAACCTTTGAATTGGGGTCTTCTGAGGGTTACCCTTCAAAGTAAAGTTTATTCAAACAATGAAAAAGTGACATGGAGTCTGGTGGTAAAGGAGGTCCCATGCTGTTTTTCCTCATCTGTGTTTGCTGAAATGCAAATTTGCTGCATCTCCTACCATTTCCTTTCCCTGCTCTCTCAAGGATACTGTTTACTGTTTATATGCAAATTGAGGCAAACACATATTCCTTTGTTTAGGATAGACATGTTCAATAACTTTTGCCCAGGCAGAACTGTGTGGCTTTGACCATGTGCTAACATCATCATACAGTGGGATTTTGTAACTTTACATATAATGTGGCTGCATATATTTCACCATGATATTATTGACCGGTGGGTTAGTTTTAAAAAGATACCACATAAGGCATATTTTGCACCTAATTACAGAGATCTGTAGGGTGTAAATACAGAGATGGTTTTGGTCACAACATTGCCACAAATAAACAGGAGAAACCTATCCTCTATTTTTCTAGTATATGAATATAGAGCACTTTATGCTTTCTGAAGTTTGTTCTTGTCTCTGGAAAGGCAAAACACAATAAATGAGGATTTGCCAAAACCAAAACACAACCACCCAAGCACACTAATGCAAACCAGTTTGCCCAACACTAGTACACAATAAGACTAAATTGTACTGACAATGGGAACCAGTTCTGCTTGCCTAGGAAAGGATCTATCACATGCCCCCAAACCTGGAATTAATGAGAACCCTCATTCAATTAAATAAAAGTAGTGATTTTTTTTTTTTTAATTTTCATTCCCTAGGAGGAGTAAATTCAGCAGCACTGCTAGATTTCACATACACCACATTTTTGGAAAGTAAATTAATTAGCAGTCAGAGAACAAGACAAAAGGAAGAGAGAACAGAACACTGTTTATCAATCTTCTTCCTATTTGAGAAATGGTACAAAAATAATTCTCAGCTCTGAGAAAAAATGGTCTCTTAATTGTGAGAATATAGATTTCCAGAGAACATTAAAAATAATACATTCACATGAAACACCATCAAGTGTATATATCACATTATGCTCAAGTTGGAATGTTAACTAATGGGTGTTACTGAAAAATATACCATACAAAAATTTTTGTGAATCCAAAAGTACACCAGATTTGCAGCTCAGATATCATATTATATTTAAGTAGCTAAAAAAGCATTCTGGGCAATTACATACAAATTAGCTCATCCAATACCCTACTTACTTCAAAACTGCTATAAGCTAATGCTGCCAAAACAAAGCTTTCGAAATGGAATAAGGTCTACCTATCTCAGTATACAATGATTGAAATGTACAAATTATAATAAATTTTAGCACTGATTTAAGCAACAGAATTGCTATACTGGTACCTAAGTAGACATTGATCCATTTAATTCAGTATCCAGCAGTAGCTAGTTATTGTTACTTCAGATGAAAACAAATGTTTTAAGTAGCATGCCTAGCCAAATTCTTCAATAATAAAACAGGGAGAGGTCAAAATTCCTTCCCCAGCCTCAAGAGTTGACCAACTCATTCCAGAAAGCATATCATTTGACTAACCTCCTATCATAAATTAACTATTGCCAAATAAACTAAACACCATGTAGATTAAAATATTTCAAAACTGTCTTTTATCAAAGTATTTTTTATGTATTTCAGATATAGAAGCTGCCTATTTTTCAGATTAAATTCCTTGTTGGGGAAGCCTTCTATGAAGTACAAATGAGATGTTCCCTTTTAGGTGCCATTTTAATGGAGAATTCTGTATATAGCTAAACAAGAATTGTCAACAACAAAAAAATTCTATTCCTATTTGGGTCACAATGAAATTTTTAATGAAGCAGGCTCTGAATGAGATAAAATAGAAACAACATGTTGAGGTTAATTTCTGGAACTTTTTCCACTCACAGTTATAGCATGTCACTAAAGCTTTAGCAAAGTTCCTGCTTTGAACTTTCGCATACTCAGTCAACCAGTATTTCCTTTGGAAAATTCTTCTCTGAAGTTGCTCACGACAAAAAGAAAGCCATTTTTATTTGCATCACGGAATTAAAAAATATTAGCAGCTTCAACCTAACAAGAACTAAACATTGGCTTTTCTTTTAATTGTGTGTATTCTAAATTGTACAGTCAGGTGTTTCAAATGACTATAATTATGACAAAAAATAATTGAGATGTTAACAAGAATAGGTTAGTTTATTTTGTAAACTGCACATTAAACAAACAATTTCAGTTTCATATTAAAGCTCTCATCAGTATCGTCATAATTATCAGGAACTTCTAGGTTTTACAATATCATGTATTTACACTTCCATTATAAGCACAAATACGGTCTCACGCAGCAAAGTATATTCTTGACCTTCAGCTCTTTCTCTCAGAGCCAGGGAGGAATGGAGGTCTCCCTTCTCTGAGATCTCAGCACATATTGGTCTCAGCCCAAGTCTCTCCAGCCACCCCTTTCACTTTTCTTTCTCCTTTTTACAGCAAAATAGACTTGACTGAATGGCTACTGCCAATTATAATTCCCTAGTACTTAGTTTATATTCTCTCACTCTCCCCCATGTCCTTCAGGTAATGTAACAATACCTTTTCAATAATATCCCATTTCCCTGATGTTTTTACTAAATAATGTAATTTTTGCTACCTTAAGATATTCTAATTCCTCAAAGATTTTCCCTTTCTTTATCAAAGCCCTTCATACCCATAAAAAGGTGATCAATTATTTCTTCCACCTTACAGAGTGCATGCTGCGTATAGTCCATTTTTGTGTCTATATATTTGAAAAAAGATGTTTGTTTAAGCGACAATGGCCAGTTAGTATTCTAAACAAAAGTACTTCATTAGTCCTATACAGGCTCTGAATTATATTGTTATCTTCAACTCTAGGGCACAATTTAAAAAGATCTTCTCTTTTTTCATTAATCCAATTTTTTTGCCTCTGCTCTTTTAAAGTTTTCTGCACTAAACTTTTGAATTCCTGTTTACTCAAAGGTATTACTATATCAATCTTTTCACTTCTTACAGAGTTTTTAACTGTTTTGTTTGCCATTTCCTTCCCTTTTATTCCAATATGCACTTGGATCCAAGTTAATGCTACATATATCCCCATCTGTACTAACTCTGTTATTAGAAATATAATTGCATTGATTAAATCACTTTTACAAACTGAAATACCCTTTATTGCCATAATGCCTGAAACTGCATCTGAAAAAATGATTGCTGTTTCTGGGCATACATCCCAGATCCAATTTAATGCTAGTATGATTGCTACTAGTTGAGCTGTCATGACAGATACATAAATGGATATTCTTTCAAATGTACTCATTCCCAAATTTGGTATACAATATGCCATCCATGCTCTTCCTGTTTCCCCCACCCGCCTTTCTTGGACCCATCTGTATATATTTGACAAAACCGACTCCACTTTTCATCTATATACTGATACACATCTTTTTTTTAAATCTACTATCTCTTCTCTTGCCCCCCCCCATTTAAATTTATAAAATGTATCTAAATCTACAAATAGGCATGTGACTATTCATCCAGTACACCTATTTTATACAACAAGTCTTCCCTCCGCACACCATGTCACATGTCTTTTGAATATCTATGAGGACAGCGATCATGAAATCGTGACTCAAACTTTTTTCTTAAATTAGAAATTGAAATACAATGTGATCAATGGTGCATATTCCTCTCCTAAAACCACTCTGCACCTTACCTACAATGCCACTGTTTTTCAAATATGCAATCTTTTGTTTACCATTCCCTCCACATTTTTACCTAGACAGTATGTATGGGCAATTGGTCTATAGGCATCCACTTTTGTGGACAGTTTGCCTCATTTTCATATTGAAATTATTACTGCCTCTTTCCACCCTACCAGTATTGCTTTCTTCCCCCCTGCACATATCATTATATAATTCTAAGAGAACCCTCAAACTGCTTTCAGATAGATATTTAAACATTATGTTTCACATATTATCTTTACCTGAAATGTATTCTTGTGGCTATCAATAGGTTTCTCAAGTTCCTGGATACAAAACCATTCATCCAATATATTATCTTCATGTTACTACTACATAATAGATCATGACTCTCTTAGAAAACTTCACTTGGATTTTCATAGTTACTCATTCTCTGGAAAATTTCTGCCAAAACATCTGCTCTCTCATTGTGAGAATTTCTAACTATGCTGTCAGTCCCAATAGCACATCTTTCCTAGCCATCGAACACTCTGATACAGTGTTCACTAGGTTGCTCTCCCATCTTCTCCTCATCCTTTACTGAGATGGTTGACTTTTTTCTCCACCACGCCCCCACAATCCCAGTCCAATGACAAAATTCAGCCATCCCACAGTCCACATAGAGGCAGTCTCTTCTTATATGTTCCTGTATCCCATATTGATAGCAGGCAATTTCCCATTTCAATGAAGGAGTTCTTCTGCTCTCCTCTTTTCTTCTCTACAGGCTTTCCCCTCCCAATTCTCCAAGCTTCTTTCCTGGCTTGGGTCTGTTAAAAGGATGCATCCCCTTTTTGGGGACAATCTGCTTCATCAAACTCCTCTTTGAATTTCACCACCTACTCTAGAATTTTGAGTTGATACCTCCTAACCCAGACATTGGTGTTCTCAGGGAGGCCTTGAAGAAATTGCTCTAGAATTATAGAATCCATAATTTCAGCCACATTTTGTATCTGGCTTTAACCATCAGGTAGCCCAATCCATTCATCTTTGGGTGAATGCCCTGGGCCGTACATCTCCAGCTCACCTAGCGGCCTAAACTTCTGCAGGTACTTCTCTATAGGCAGGCCATTCAGTCTGCTTTGACCACCTTAACATCATCATATTCTCTGGCCTGTAGATTCCTGAAGGCTATGTAGGTCGCTTGAGCCTTCCCACCAAATTAGGTGCTAACTGGAGGGCCCACATTCCTCTGTTCTAGTCAGCTTCCATTGCTATCCCTTCACATGTCACTAGAAATGCATCCAACGCCCACTTTTACCTCCTGAGTCAGACTGCAGTTCCTTGTACAAGGTCTCACCATTTCCGTACGAACTGCTGCTGCACTTGCATTTGTTCCCTGATGAATTCTTGCAGGCTCTCCTGCTGCTCCTCTTGCCACACCAGCAGAGATTCTCTCTCCAGTTGGTGTGATTATTAGAAGAACTGCATGGGCTGTTGCAGTTCTTGTTGATGCACCACCAACCACTGCAGAGTCTACTCCCTCATCCAGACCCCAGATCCTTGCAGCAGCTTCCCCATCTGTCTCTCAACCATCATGACTGGGGTAGACAAAATCCTAGACAAGCCTCTGTCCCCATCCTCTGATGCCCTCTGTCCCCATTCTCTGATGCCCCAGATTCCATCCAGTAAGCTGTAACTTTGTGTAAATTTATTTACATTCCCAACACAAACGCACTCTCATGCAGCAAAGTTTTAACAGTTTTTTTTGCCTTTTAGCCCTTTCCCATGGAGCTTGGAAAGAATAGAGGTCTCCCTTCCTTGAGATCTAAGAGTATACAGGGCTCAGCTAGCCTAGGTTCTCCCCTGAACTTTCTTCCTGGCTTCTTCAGATGATGGGCTAATTGGTTTATGAGCACTCCCAGCCTGATCAGTTATTTGACTGCATATACCAATCAAACTTCTCTAGGGGAACTGACGTGCCTAAATGATCATCTGTTAACTTCCAGCACTCTGTCACATTCACCTCTACTCAAGTTTTTCCATCAAGGTATCCTCAATTATATCATCATTTTCACACCTATGTTCATTGATAAATGACACCCATATCAAAGTCTACTTCTTACTGGCAAATGAAGGGAGAAATAAATGTAACTGTTGCCATGTTTTACTCTGTAGAAGTGCTCAGATACTACAATTATTGATGCCATTAAAAGAATCCAGACGAACTTTCAACAGAATCACAGTAAATGCAAAATAGAAAATCATATTCTTGCTCCTCTCATTATTATAAAAAACAAAAAGCAACCTGAGAAACGTGAATTGCTAACGAGTTTTAAATCAATTCCATGTAAAGCAAACAATAAACTTGTGTGTGATGAGTTCAAAAGACACTGAAATAGGAAAATACATAACCAACAATCTATATGCTTTTAGAAAGAATTGTGTAGGTCTTCTCATAAAAGAGAAGTTATCAGTAAAACAAATTTTCCTTTCTTCATGATCAATAATGCTCATCACTGAGATGTAACAAATGATAACCGGAGAAAATAATTAATATGAAAAAGAATTCTGTGTACTGTGTACCTCAGCACTCCTACTGGGGCACACAGTTTGGAAATTCCATCTTCAAACACTGAATATAAAGACAATAAAGACAACAACGGTAAGCCTAAATTGCAGTGTGTCATGATATTGCACACTGGTGTTAAGGGAAATGGTAACTTTGCAGTGATCACCTCAAGATGCCTGTGATTAGAGCCCAAGAAGTGATGGTGGACTTGGAAGAGAGTATGTTTTTCTTCCAGTGCTGTAGTCCTAACCCCTGGTGTCCACCCTGCCTTTAAATCAGCATTTGTCTACACTTACAGCACTGCAACTGCACTGCTGTAGAGTGAAGATGCTACCTACACCGACAAGAGAGCTTCTCACATCGGCATTAGGTACTCCACCTCCCCAAGAGGCAGTAGTTATGTCGATGGGATAAACCCTGCTATTGACATAGTTATAATTATCTAACCTGTGGCGTAGACAGTGCTATGTCACAAAAGGGTGTGGATTTCCCACATCCCTGAGCAATGTCATTATACTGGCATAACTTTATAATGGTGACCAGGACTGAGAAAGCTAGTTTTAAAAAAAACAGCCTCTAAAGCCACCTGGCAGCTAAATTTCCTGGAGTCAGGTTGCAGTCTAGGACATGATATAGAGATAGCACTAATATTTCTGTTGAATGTTCTCCTCCTATCCACAGAAAAAGGAAGTTTGTTTATCCGTATACATCTGCTAGACCTTTCTCTAGCATTTCATATGGTTGACCAGGAAATGCCTCATCTAAATCCCTATATGCTTTGTTTTGACTCGCAAGAACACAACTATCTTGGCAGTTTCTCCAGAAACATCATCTCTGTCCATACTGGAACCTGATCCATTAGTGACTTTGAAAACCATGAACTGGCAAAAATAGCAGACTGGAAGAGAGTGGAGGACCCAGATGACAGGTGTGATGTGCCTATGGTGAAAGCAGGAAGCTGCATTTTGTACAAGTTAGAGTCTTTGTATTGTTTTCACATTTAGCTCCTTATACAGTGAATGACATCCTGCCTACAGTTCCTTTATATCAAGTATAAACAGCACTATCTCCCAGTTTTCCCAACACCTAGCCAAAATCAGAACCTGGGAGAAGAGTAGTTGGATAGAGTTGAAACTGAGAAAAGCTGAGGTGATATAAGCAGCAAGAGTCAAGTATTTTGAAGAACTTGCCTCCTATATAACATGTACCCACAACTGAAGAAAACTGCCCTCATATTGATAAGTTGGACCACACCTCTGGGGTCCTTTGGTAACTCCACAGAGTAACTGAATGCCCAAATAAACACAGTGTGAAATAATGACCACTTCTGTCTAAAACCAGCCAGAAGATTGCTCCCCATTTTAATCAGAGTCATGGCCATGGTGATTCTTGAATTTGTGACTTCCAGACTTGAGTACTGCAACCCATATCAACAAAAGAGAGTTACACGCAATGAAAGAGCTTCAATTGGTACAAAATCAAAGCTGCCTATTAGCAATACAGTGTTTTGTTCCTCATTTAATTCAGAGTCAAATTCAAGGTCTCCATCCTGATACTGAAAAACATCCAAACGCTAGCTACCTGAGAGATCACCTCTCCTTCCATGACTGTGATCTCACAGAGCACCTCCTGTTCCTTCAGAACAATGCAAATACTGACAAACAGAGGAAGGTCAGGTGCAGGAGACAGAGTAGTCTCAGAACTGAGCTCAGATTATACTTGAAACTCCCTTTTGCAAGCGATAAGAATGACGACAAACCGCATCACTTACAGAGCAAAATGCAAAAGCTCAATTTGTTCTACTCAGTTTTTCCCTCAATAACGTCTTCACATACACATAGCCAAAAACACACAAAACAAAAAGGGGTGGTGTGGGCAAAGAATCACTATAAACTATTTCTCCAACAGTCTGGGAAGGATATATCATTTACCATTTATACTAACAAACTCTTTCTTAATCACAGATGCTTTTAATACTTTACTTCCTCTGATGCTTGAAAAAAATAATACAAATAAAGCTGAATATTTTATAAAGTATTTGGCCCTCTCTCTATAGTCCTTCATTGCTCTCCTGATGTCCATCTTTTGCCATTCCTTTTCTTTTTAGGTACAAGGCCAGAGCGGTGGAACAGTTACAACATTTTAATGTTAGGATTGAGGTAAGTTTCGGAACACCACCCCCCACTGATTTCAGAATTCACAATAACTCTATCCCCATTCTGACCCACTACTCCAAATCTAAAACTTGTCATCCAAAGCAAAATGTGGATATGACAGGTCAAAGCAGCAACAGAACAAAGTGTTTTGGAAAATAACTGAATCAGTGCATCTTCTCAGAAGCTTCTGTCAGCAAGGCTCCTAGAAAGCAGTTGATGTGGTTTAAGGCTGCTTCCCCCCTAGCAGAACTCTGAAAGTAGAGAGGCAGCATTACAAACTCCTTTCCTAAAACTCTCTGCTGGCACAAGGTAGTTAAAATTCTACCTTTTTGTACCCCGAGGTGAATCAGGTTCACTAACTGTAACAATTCAAATGATGATTCTGACAGATTTTGATCATAATATGTTCAGGTTTTTTGTTGGACTTTTGTGGCATCAATAGCCATAATTGACTATCAGTGAAATCAACCAGTGGTAGCAACTATAGAAACTCAGTGTTAAGTGACAAGTGGAAAAATCATTTGAGTACTGTCTAGACCAGTCTCCATGATTGCTATTATTGGCACAGCTATCCAACTGGTGAATTATGGCTATTAAGTTTGTTAGTGGAGAGGTCTGTGGGTCAACAGTAGATTTAGGTGAGCAGTTGTTAAAAATCTTGATACATGCCACTATCATAATATGGTACTTGGCCTATGAGAGCATGCAAACTTCTAGACACATTGACAACATCACTAGCATAACAGGAATTTTTGCAACATTTGGTTGTGTGTTCCTCATTGTATACCAGTATTCAAATCCTATCTATGAAAAAAATCACTTCATATGGTTGAACACCATATGGTAAACTGCACTAGTATTTACACTTAGCCGTATATCTTTTTTTTTTCCCCCTAATCTTATTTGACTAATTAGGATGTCAGCCAAAAATATAAGGAGGTTAGGACTCAAGGCAATAAATATTTTTGGACTGGGAGCCTTCATCGTCTTCTGGTTGATATGTTTATTAGCTCTGAATAGCAGAGCCTTCAAGGTTGGATTTCAGCACCTGGATAACTGTTGACTGATGAAGCAGGAGGGAAGGAAACTGGCACACTGATGGCAAAAATTTAAGGCAGAGGCAGACAGATTTCAAAACAAGAATATCCAAAAATCTTACTCTTTAGTCGTGGCAGAATCAAACACATAATATTTCTCCTCAGACATTGCAACTGCTAAGTCCCAACCAGCAGGGAGAGGGCCAGGATGTTGACAGAAGTTAGGAGCTGCTGGAAGGGGGATGTAACTATCTTTTTGATCAGCTTGTCCAGGATGAGAAGATTTAAGACAAGACAGTAGCTTAGTGATGTTGTTGGGGGTCCATCAATGGATTTCTAAGCATGATGGGAAGCATGGATCAGTGGTCACATTGCACTCCCTGTCAGTCCCGGTCTGGTCTAGGATCCAATCAGCTGACCAAATTCAGTGATGAATCCTGGTCACATGCCATCTGAGGCACGTTGCACATATGTTAAGAAGTTATCTCATCATCATAGACTTCAGGGATATAGTAGATGGTCTTCACGGGGGATGAATTAGTGATATTAGTGATGAGGGGAGTCGGGGTGTTCTTCATTTGCTTTCACTAGCTAAAGCAGGCTGGGGTCTGACTCAGATTTTGTAGCACAGACTTCCTTTAGCAAGGCATTTTCCTGTTGCTCCTTCAGCCCCACCAAATCTACATTACACTAATGTAGATTACTTTAGACTCATAAGAACGGCCGTACCAGGTGAGACCAAAGGTCCATCTAGCCCAGTATCTGTCTACCAACAGTGACCAATGCCAGGTGCCCCAGAGGGAGTGAATCTAACAGGCAATGATCAAGTGATCTCTCTCCTGCCTTCCATCTCCATCCTCTGATGAACAGGGACTAGGGAAACCATTCTTTACCCATCCTGGCTAGTAGCCATTTATGGACTTCACTACCATGAATTTATCCAGTTCTCTTTTAAACACTGTTATAGTCCTAGCCTTCACAACCTCCTCAGGTAAGGAGTTCCACAAGTTGACTGTGTGCTGCCTGAAGAACTTCCTTTTCTTTGTTTTAAACCTGCTGCCTATTAATTTCATTTGGTGACTCACTGGTTCAATCCACAGATAATTTATGAGGGCATGCAAGCTGCATATCGGTGACAGCAAATCTTAGAGTAATCGACACACTGAGGGGGACAGAAGATGATAGAACTTACATCAACACAGACTCTCTGAGATTTAGCTCTGAATTTGTCCCTTACCGTGTATCAAAATTCTTTTGGTAAGCCATGAAGGAGGCTACAGACTAATCATTGCAATTTTCCTCAATAATACCTATCTTGCTGTCTGAATGAGCGGAGGACTTGCACAACTCTCAGTTTTCTTCTGGCTCCAGCCTCAAGCAGTATTCTTCACATTTCCTAGACATGTGTTGAGGCCTTTCTGACTGAGGCTGTCATCTTAGAAAATGAATAACCTAAGCTGTGATGTATCTCAGAGAAGAAATGAAATCTTATCTATGTTCAATTTTTCTCCTCACATGCACAAAACTTTGTCCCACAAGGGAAGCTGTTCTGTTGATATATCTATTGTACGAGGCAGAAATTTCTGAGACAGCTGACTGGGTATTGCTACAGCCACCTCACATCCCTCACCTTGCAGTTCTGTCTCCTGTTACAAGGTGGACTTCAAATACACAATAGCGAAGCTTGTCAGACATGATCTTTAATGGAGAAAGGTCTGGAAGCTTTAGCATCTTAAAGTCAGATCTACATCGAAAGAAAAAATCCATCTGATTTATGCAAACTTTCTTTCAGAGCTAATAATTGTGTAAAATAATCCAGACAAATAAACATCATCAAATAAATACACCTGCTTGTCATTTCATATTCTTTAAAGTTTAAATTAGAGGATACTTTAGACAGGGAGAAAGACAAATAAAAAGCTTAAGAAATCTTAGCTGAACTATGACAATATCAGAATAAAAGCCTGATTAAACAAGCAAAGGAAAAACCCTTATGTTGCTTGTAGTAAATCTTAAAATGTGGCATGATCCCATGAAAATCTTTCCAAGATCTACATTTACTTTTCTTTATTGTAGTTAATTATTAGGGATAAAAGTTTAAAAAAATATGACATGAAAGACAGAAATTAAACTAAATTACGTAAACATAAGAGGGGAAACTTGGCTTACATAGCACACTAGGTTCATTTTTAATTTGTTTTCTCGTTTTTTAAAATAGAAATAATCACATTTCCCCCCCTAGTGTGTTATAAACTGTTTATTTGTTTAAATGAACATGAGAATGTCAGATTCTTAACAATGGCCAAAATCTTCTGAGGTTTTGAGCTACATAATGTATAACAGTCTGTTCCTAGTAGATTTCCCAGCCTGCTTGATGAGTTAATATTTCAAAGATGATTGGTATCTCACTAAAGATTTACATGTCCTGAAGTACTCAAGATTAGATCATACAATATTCTGATGTTTTACATAGACTCTGATTTCTCCAAGTTGACACCTTAAAGAGGCTAAATTAACAATGAATCCAGGAACTGAAATTTCGAATATAATACGATAAAATGCATTAACTCTTATGTTTACGTTCCCGACCTGCCTGTAACTGATATATTAAGGAAAATTTTGTGGAGGCTGGAAAAAAATATGCTCTTCCCTAAGTGAATCATTCCTCAAAATGAGAAGAAACTAACCCATATTTACACTCTCGTAAAAAACATTACATTGTGACAGGAAATATCAGGAATGGAAATGTAGCAGTTTGCTTGCAAGTAAGATACTCGTACTACAAAATGAGTGTGAGGCAGATTTTGTAATGATGAAAACTGGCTAATATGTTTCTTTGTCACTTAACCATTAAATTAACAACATATTTCAGTAGACAGGTTACTCACTTACAGTAGCTGCCATTACAGATTCAAAAGATATAAAAATCCCTTACAGTGACATCCTTCATACTCATTATTTCTCGTTCTAAACATTGGGGAAAAAAAAACTCATGCTGCATGTGGATTTTCTACTGTTGATGCTGTTAATGGTAACCACTGTAGGTCATAAAGGAAAAATATAATAAAACAGTGCAATTTTTGCCACATGATTGTGTGTATAATGTTTATGCACCTCAGTGATAATATCAAAACCAGAGGGACCCATTTATCATTGTTGCAATGCTGTATATATGTATGAGAGAGGAACTGGACATTATGGGAAGATAATTTCAGAGAGATGAGTAATACATGCTGTATGCTATATGCACAGACTATTGAAAATGGATACTCTTGATTCTATTCTTATTGCTGCAGGCTGGCTTGCTTCTTAGCTGGTGCTTTCCCCTTCCTTCTTCTATGGAAAGTGAAGGACTGTACCACAGACCCAAAAGAATAAAGTTTGCCTTAAGACTTCTTTGTCAGGATACCCTCCACTATTTACCTGCAAAAGGTTCTCTCCATTATGAGATCCCTCATGCATCTGCTGTGCCCCATTATGACAGGCACATGAATATAGGCATATGTATCACTCAGCAATCCTGGTTGTCACCAACCTCCTAACAAAGATGGTGCATTTCATTCCATGCTGTACTGTTCCTACCACAGGGGAAACGGCTCAGCTATTCTTGGCAAAACATCTTCTGCTACCACAGGTTATTGACAGGCATTGTATC
Organism: Chelonoidis abingdonii; assembly: GCF_003597395.2. Classification (NCBI taxonomy): domain Eukaryota; kingdom Metazoa; phylum Chordata; order Testudines; family Testudinidae; genus Chelonoidis; species Chelonoidis abingdonii. The sequence continues at coordinate 138,159,392 of NC_133769.1, read as the reverse complement.
AGGGTGGGGGCCCCAGTTCATCTCCCAATTCTGGAAGCAATTTTTCAGACCCTTTGGCATTGAGTCCCTCACCTCATTGGCCTATCACCTGCAGACTAATAGGCAAACAGAGAGAGTCAAATCAAATCTTGGAGCAGTATCTTTTCTGCTTTTTGACATGCATCCTACGAAGTGGGTATTCACCCACGAAAGCTCATACTCCAAAACGTCTGTTAGTCTATAAGGTGCCAAAAGACTCTTTGTTGCTTTTACAGATCCAGACTAACATGGCTACCCCTCTGATACTCTGTTGCTTATTGAATTACTATCAATACAACTGGCTTCCCTTGCTGTGATATGCCTAATTCATACAGAGCAACGCAACCCATGCCTTGACACAATATACCCCATTTTTCACAAACACTATGGCTTTCACTCTTTCTTCTGCCCAAACTTACTCATGAGTTCACCAGTCCTGGCCATGGTGGATTTAGCCTCCCGACTGCAGTAAGTGGACACCAGGAGCTCAAGAAACACTTGCCTTCTGTGAAAGAAGCCTACTAACACCATGCAGACCAAGACCATCAGGTTGCCCCTAATTTGGCTGTAAATGACCAAATGTGACTCAGAGCAAAACCTTAAATCAACCTGCCCATCTGCCAAACCAGACTACCGATACCTGAACTCTTTCAAGATCATAGAACCAGTAAACCCAATGGTTTTCAGATTATGGCTGCCAGAGTCCTTGAAGCTGCACCCCATCTTACACAACTCATTTTTAAAGCTATACATCGAGAACCTTATACCCAAACTTCTCTAAAGTGACTACCACCCATAAGAGTCTGTGGACAGGGGGAGTACTTGTAATCCTCATTTCTTGGCAAATTAGGGGAAGGCTCAAGTTCCAGTTGACTGGGAAGGTTACGGTTCAGATGACCCGTCTTGGGTACCAGTAGAGAACATCCATGCCTGGACATACTGTGAGAATTCCATTGGAAGTATCCTGAGAAATTGGGCCCCTACGGGGCACCTTGGAGTGAGGGTACTGTCAGGAATTGGGACTGTCAACAGAGCCAGTCTGGAAGCAAGGCCTGCAGCACAGCCAGTCTCTGGGCCACCTAACAAGTGCAGCTGCCCTGTAGTAGGCTACCTAATTGGCTACAGCCACTGATTGGTTGGAAGAGTCAGCAGACCAGACCTTAAGCCCAGCAGCAGCAGTTCAGTGGCAACTCAAAACATTTGCTCATGGCTATGATAGCTGTTATGCCTGCTTGTCCACAGCCTCGCCTGTGCCTCACCTCATTCAAGGTAACTTGGTCCTAGTCTTTGGCTCTGATCCCTGACTTCTGATGCCAGTTATGACCATAGAATCCAATTCCTAACTACCAACACCTACTCTAACTACTAGACACAACTGACCACGTCCCAGTCATTGACACCTCAAGTGCCTGTCATTTAGTGGAATAACTGCATCATAAGAGGGGCAAGTTTTAAATCCTGAATTTCATTCAGCATTTCAGCTAAATCCCATTGCCAGGGAGATATTTCTGTGTGTATATAAGTAAGTAAAATAGCCAAAGGATGTAAAATAATACTATATTACACACTACATTATATATTATACCTGGAGTTCACAATCTTTTTCTTTCTGAGCCGCCCCCCTCCCCCAGTATAAAAACCTCCATGGCCCACTTGTGCCACAATAACTAGTTTTCTGCATATAAAAGCCAGGACCAGTATTGGGGGTAGCAAGCAGGGCAATTCCCTGGGGCCCCAGGCACCTTAGGGTTGCCAGATGTCCGGTTTTCAACCAGAACACCTATTCGTCAAGGGACCCTGGCAGCTCCAGTCAGCACCACTGATCAGGCCACTAAAAGTCCAGTTGGCGTGGGGCCAGCAGGCTCCCTACCTGGCTCCATGCAGCTCCCTGGAATTGGTGACATCCCTCCCTCCTAGGCGGAGGGACAGCCAGAGAGGCTCTATGCGCTGCCCCCACCCTTCCCCAAGCACCAGCTCCACAGCTCCCATTAGCTGGGAACCAATGGGACGGTGCCTGCAGGCGGAGGCAGCGTGAAGATCCACCTGGCCGCGCCTCCGCCTAGGAACCAAGAAACACGTTGCTGCTCGTAGGGAACCACCCGAGGTGGTTGCCATCCAGAGCCTGCATCCTAAAACTCGTCTTGCACCCCAACCCCCTACCCCAGCCCTGAGCCCCCTCCTACATCCACACTCTCTCCCAGAGCCTGCACCCCGAGCCCTCTTCTGTGCCCCAGCACCAAGACCTGAACCCCCTCATGCACCCAAACTCCCTTTCAGAGCCTGCACCCTGAATCCCCTCCTGTGACCCAATCCCTTGCCCCACCTTGGAACCCCCCCATACACGCCAAACCCCTCAGACCCATTTGGGACCTCCCTGTACCCCAAACTCCTCATTCTCGGCCCCACCCCAAAGCCTGCACCCCCAGTCAGAGCCATCACCCCCCTGCACCCCAACCTTCTGGCCCATCCCGGATCCCCTCTCCCACACTCCGAACCCCTCATTTCTGGCCCCACACTGCAACCTGCATCCCCAGCCTAGAGCCCATGCACTATTCCTCTCCCACACTCCAACCTCCTGCCTCAGCCCAGAGCCCACCCACCTCCTCACACGCCAAACCCCTCTGCCCCAGCCTGGAACGTCCTCTTGAACCTCAAACCCCTCATCTACCCAGAACCCATACCCTTTCCCACATTCCAAGCCCCTGTCTCAACCTGGAATCTCCTCCCACGCTCCAAACCGTCAGCCCCACACTCAGCCCAGAGACCCCTCATCCCCGGCCCCATGCCAGAGCCCACACCCCCAGCCAATGCTCTCACCCATTTCTTCACTCCAACCTGCTCCCTAATCCGGTGAAAATGAGCGAGTGAGTGAGGGTGGAGGAGAGCAAGTGACAGAGGGAAGGGGGATGGAGTGAGCTGGGGCAGAACATGGTCTAGCGGTCAGGATTACTGGTTTTCACCCAGGTGGACCCAGATTCAACTCCTGGTGTAGGAAGCATCTGCCTCTTTTGGTCCTGCTTTGAGCAGGGGATTGGAGTGGATGACCTCCTGAGGTCCCTTCCAGCCCTGATATTCTATGATTCTATGAGAACTTTAGAAAAAGGGTGGGGCCACAGGGAAAGGGTGTTTGGTTTTGTGCAATTAGAAAGTTGGCAACCCTAAGGCACTCCTACGAAGCTACATTGCTCAGGTTTCAGCTTCAGGCACAGGCGGCAAGGCTCAGGGCCCCGGGCTTCAACCCCACCCTGTGAGGCTTTGGCTTTCTGCCCTGGGCCTCAGGGAATCTAACCGTGGCTCTGCTTGGTGGACCTCCTGAAACTTGCTCGCATCCCTGCATCACCTCTGGTTGAGAACCACTGCACTATGTTATTTTAACTAACACCTATACTATCTACACTTAAATTTACTAACTAGTTACTCACACACACAGACACACATGGGAATCAAGTTGCACAGCATACTGATATGGGGACACTACCAAAGGTTCCATCTCACTGCCATGGGTGGTAAGGAGGAACCCAGAGTGCCCTTTATGCCCTCAGATGCAGGAGGGTTGGTGGTGTGTGAAAGCATCCAAGGTGCAGGCATGGCCCCAAAGGATGCTGGACAAAAGAATCTGATCTTTGACATAAGGCTCACATGCACGAGAAATGAAACCTATGTGGACAGCCAGTCAAGGGAGAAGACCAAGTATTTTGAACACAAGGATCTAGTGGTGTTGAAGCCTACAACATGAGTTGTGCCATAATTACCACCACAGGTAGCACCCACAGATAATTGTCTTTGAACTGATGCCCAATTTATCAAACATGATGGAGTCAAGGACCTACATCTCAGCCAAGGTGCAGACTTTGGCTCCACAACACCTAGAATTCAGACTAGGCCAAGCATCAGGAAAGAGCTTTGAGTTATTCAGTGTGGTATAAATAGTCAAACAATCCCAGTGATCTTTTTGAACTTGGTCATGAGAACAGAAAATATTCTTGGACATTATCTCTTCGAGTTCACAGTTTCAGGCACCTGTGCTGGTACTACGCAGTTCCACATGGTTCCACATGGAATGGCTGTCAAACAGCAAGGGCAGAGTCACTGAAAGTCAGGAGACAACTGTTCTCATCTTTGAACAGACTGGACAGAGCATTATCTGAATTGGTGACAACTGGATGAGGAAAAGATGGTGCCCAGCACCAATGAAATAGTGTAAGTCGGTACAGAGGGATTGAGCAATGCTCCGAAATTTTGTCATACCTGTGCCAAAGCAGGCATTGAGACTATAACTCTAGCATTCCATATGCTAGCTCAACTTGGTCTATATTTCAAGTTCCTGGATAAATACTATGCCAGACTACTGCAATTTCTGGAGGAGAACAACAGGTTTTCAGAGCTCTTTTCAGAGCCTAGTGACACAGGGTGACATCCAAGAATAGGTGGCACAAAAACTATTGTGGCCCATTCCAAAACAGACAGTACATTAGTCATGTTAGACAGTACATTAGTTGTGCAAAAGGCATTCATACAATTACAATCAAGCATTTCTAGAAGTCATTTGACCATCTTCTTCTAGTCCCACAATGAGCAAGAATAGAAAAAGAAACAACTAATCTAGCATCAGAGAAAGCTGACTGCACACAAAGCTCTGAAAAAAACTGAATTGTAATAACCATTAAAAAAATATAGTAGGTATTGGTACGGGGTTAACTCCAGTGTTGTATCTTTAGAGGTATTAGAGAGCAGCATGTATCATGACACAATGGCTGAAGTTAAGTAATACTGCAAGTAAAAATGCAGGCACAACAGCCAGAGGCATCAAAGGCAAAGACAGTATCTCAGCAAAATGTAATCCTGGGGATCATTGATGAAGAAACCAAAAATCTTCAAATTTGAGCTTTATTAGGACAATAATCACAAAAGTACTATACACATATACAGGAAAGAGGAGGCTGAAACAGCAAAGTAATCATGGAGAAAAGCACAATAGTCCTGCGGAAGCTCTTGCATTAACTGCACAGGAAAGGAATCAAATAAGGAACACATGGGAAAGCCTAAGTACTTGACTAAGGCATGCAGAAAGCACAGTGATATGGAAGCTCAAAGTCCCCAAATTTAAGAGCTAAGGCTCTAAGCTCCTTCTGCAGTGGTAGCATGGACCCAAGAATAGAAATACACAAAATATGTCATCTGTGGAGTAGGATTTGACATCTGCATAAGTCACTATTGTATACTAGTTTTGTCAAAGTCATGTCTGAAATTGCTATTAAGCCAATTACCGTTCTGAGGTACGCTTAGCAGTTCAGTGGCCCTGAATCATTGTTAGCAAACTCTGCTTTCATATTTCAAATATCTTTATTTATTTAGATTAGACCAATTCAAATACAGTGAAAAGAACAGGATTACTTGTGGCACCTTAGAGACTAACAATTTTATTTGAGCATAAGCTTTCGTGGGCTACAGCCCACTTTTTCGGATGCCCACGAAAGCTTATGCTCAAATAAATTTGCTAGTCTCTAAGGTGCCACAAGTACTCCTGTTCTTTTTGCAGATACAGACTAACAGGGCTGCTACTTTGAAACCTGTCAAATACAGTTCTTACTCCACATTTAATATACTGACATAAGAAAGCTATGAAGTTACAGTAGCTTTAGAGTTGTAAGGAATGCAGTCCTTACTGATAAGATTTTTTTAACGTCTTCATTGTCCACACTAAATACTTATACATGTTCTAAGGCTGAATGTGTGCAGTGGGAGAGAAAGAAGTGGCCTAGTAGCTAGAGCACTGGAATAGTGCTCAGAAGGCTGGGTTCTATTCCTGATTCTGTCATTGGCCTTCTGGATGACCATGAGCAAGTCACTCTTCCCTTCTCTGTGCCTCGCCTTCCCTATCTGTAAAATGGTATTAAGCTCTTTGAGATCTAGGGATGAAAACTGCTATATAAAAGCAAGGTATTGTTTTTATTATTCTGCAGAATACTTAATCAGAAATCACAGAATTGTCACTCCCCAAAAATCTGTAATTATCTTCCTGTCTTCAGGAAAATACAACAGAATAGTGACAGGCTTTTGCAGATTAGGATTACTAAACTAATACTGTTACATTTGCACCTGTAATTATTGTAATATGGATGCAATATTGCAGTTAAAAGGGCGAAGCCAGTAAAAACAGTGTAGGTGAGAGGTGATGAAGGTAATTCATAGATTCAAAGATTTTAGGCCAGTGGGACCATTCTGGTTATCTAGTCTGATCTCCTTCATAACACAGCACCTAGGTCATCCCTGAATTACCATATATACTCGATTGTAAACCGGTTTGTTTATAAGCCGACCCCCCCAACATGAATAAGTAAAAATGGAAAATTTTTATCAACTGTTCATAAGCCGACCCTATAATTCAGGGGTCAGCAGACTTTGGCTCCCGGGCCCTCAGGATAAGCTGCTGGTGGGCCAAGATGGTTGTTTACCTCGAACGTCTGCAGGCACAGAGGTAAACCTAAGTAAATAAAGTGTCCCAGCGCGCCAGCTGCTTACTCTGATGAGCCAGGACAGCAAGTGGTGGGTAAATTTTTTTTGGGGGGGGAGAAGCTGGGAGTCAGAAGAGTAACCCCTTTGACCACCCCCCAAATGACCCCACCCCTAGCCCAGGACCCCCACATTCTCCCCATCCCATCCCTTTCCATCTTATCTGAGGAGGGCCAGGGGAGGATGTCTCTGACCTGGCTGGAACTGCTCCTGCAGGCTGGGCAGCACAGCTGCAGCCTGCTCCGGCGGGCCAGACCGGGCAGTGTGACTGCAGCATGTTCCAGCTGGTTGCACAAGGTGGCACGGCTGCAGCATGCTCTGGCACCCGAGTGGCACAGCCACAGCCTGCTCTGGGGGGCAGGGCCGAGCGGCACGGCTGCAGCCTTTCAGCCCAGGAGCTGCAGCTGTTTCGGAGGCTGTGGGGAGAGCAGCATGGCCAGAAGCGGAGAGACTCTGGCCACGCCTCTTCCCTTCTGGCTGTGCTTCCACTCCTTGCTCCTTCTGTTGAGGGGAGGGGCTGTGTCCCACCTCTCCTTCTCTATATCCGTTTATAAGCCGACCCCCTTCTCTGGTGCTTCCCTTTTTTACTAAAAAAATTTGGCTTATGAATGAGTATATACAGTAATTCCTGCTTCAAGTCTAATAGCTGTGATTGAATTAGAGCATATCTTTCAGAAACAAAAAATATCCAAGGTTGATTTAAAAATCCCCAGTGATGGAGAATCCTCAACAATTCTTGGTAATTTTTTCCAGTGACTAATCACGTTGCCTGTTAAAAATGTGCACCTTTATGTTCAGTCTGAATTCAGCTAGCTTTAGTTTCCAGATACTGGTCCTTGTTATACTTTTTTCTGCTAGACTGAAGATCCCTTTATTATCAAATTTCTGTTGCTCATATAGGTACTTATACACTGTGATCAAATGACCCCTTAAATCTTTGCTATGGTAAACTCCACAGAAGCTCTCACTGTAGGGAATGATTTCTTCTCTGAACGTTTTCCAATTTTTGAACATCCACCCTAAAAAAATAGAAAGATGTCCTGATGCAGGATGCTATATAAAATGGCTGTAATTAATTGCACCACAAAAATGGAGGAGCAATTTTCAAGCACGAAATGAAGTTATGGTTAAATCTTGTATACTGGATAAACTTGCCCATTCAGTCAATTTCAGAGCGATCTAGTGTTCCCAATACAGGTCTAATGGTCAGGGATGCCTCAATTCTAATTTCACATCTGAAAGCTCTTTTTATGGCTTTCAGTGAGTCACTTAAGCTTTCTGATTCAGTTTCCCAAGCTCTAAAATAAATGAAAAAAAAAAAAGCACTTAACTATCTACCTCACACAGATATAGGAATTAATTAGCTAATGCTTGTGAAGTCCTCTGAAAATGGAAAACACTTTACTTTTACAAAGTCTTATATCTCAAGAACACATATTTCAACACAGCATTAAGAGTGGCTAAACATTAGTGAATTAAGAGATTCAATTGCTTTAACAATTTTATATTTCATCAAAAGGCATAATCACACATACATTACTTTTTTACATTACACAAATGTTATACTTTGACTCCTTACATGGTTGTGTGGCTATTAACTGAGCAGAACTGCTAACATGTCTGCAGAATATAATCAAGTAAGTTTCCAAAGACACGAATGAGCAGTGAAAATTATCTTAAAACTGTAGAACATACTTTACCAATTATCTCACACACATTTTTGTCTTATTTACTTGAGGGGAAAGTTATTCTTTACGCTTGTTCCATACTGGAATATTAACCACTAATGTATATTAGCATTAAATTAATTTAAAAAAAACACACACAAGAAGGATACTGTCTTCACTGGAGTCCCCTGCAATCCAAAATTACTCCTGTTTTGCACATGGTAAAGGGATATTAAAAAGATATTAAAGCTATAGGAAAAGACTGATTTTTTTTCTATCTAAAATATTTTTTGATTTTCTCATGCTACCTTGAAGATTGACTCGCTGTATGTTTGTAGAAGAGGTTGGTTGCAGTATTTTAAATGGAGGCTGGCATATCTGATGTTATTCCTCCTATGAGTACTGTGATCTCATTGACCAAAATGTGGCAACTAACCAATGAGGCAACAGGAAAACTTGTATGAGGTGTATTCATCCTAGGACTCCCTGATCTAAAAGAATGTCTTTATATAACTTGAACATAAACAGTCTACAAGAAATGATATGTTAAATATAAATATTACGCAGGGGCAGACTATTTGATTGGATCCCTAATGTTTTGTGCCAAATCACAGTACTTGAAAGTTTGAATCCTCTTTTAAAATAGATCTGAAGTAGTAACTAAAATTTGAAATTAGTGAGACATCAGTTAAAGGGAGGATGGATTAACGATCTCCACAACAGCTGTTTAGTAGAATAGTTTCAAAGAAACACAAAATGAGATGTTCTCATGCAATTTTAAGTTTATAGTGCATATTTTGAGAAACTCTTTTAGGGGGAAAAAAAGACGGTTACTCACCTTTCTAACTGTTGTTCTTCGAGATGTGTTGCTCATATCCATTCCAATTAGGCGTGCGCGCAATGCGCGCACGCTCATCGGAAGATTTTTACCCTAGCAACACTTGGTGGGTTGGCCAGGCACCCCCCTGGAGTGGCGCCGCTATGGTGCTGGATATATACCCCTGCTGACCCAACAGCCCTTCAGTTCCTTTTTGCCGGCTACTCCGACAGAGCAGAAGGAGGGCGGATTTGGAATGCATATGAGCAACACATCTCGAAGAACAACAGTTAGAAAGGTGAGTAACCGACTTTTCTTCTTTGAGTGCTTGCTCATATCGATTCCAATTAGGTGATTCCCAAGCCTTACCTAGGCGGTGGGGTCAGAATGAGATGTTGCAGAACGCAAAACTGCTGAGCCAAATGCTGCATCATCTCTGAACTGTTGAACCAATGTGTAATGTGCGGCAAAGGTGTGAATCGATGACCAGGTAGCTGCCCGATATATTTCCTGGATGGGGACATGGGCCAGGAAGGCAGCAGATGAAGCTTGCGCCTGAGTAGAGTGGGCGGTGAGGTGGCTAGCCGGAACATGAGCTAATTCATAGCATGTGCGGATGCAGGATGTTACCCAAGATGAAATCCGTTGGGAAGAGACTGGTAAGCCTTTCATCCAGTCCGCGACAGCTACAAAGAGTTGAGGTGACCTTCGGAAGGGTTTGGTTCTCTCGATATAAAAGGCGAGAGCCCTGCGGATGTCCAGGGTATGTAGCTGTTGTTCCCGACGTGATGAGTGCGGCTTTGGGAAGAAGACTGGGAGGAAGATGTCTTGGTTGACATGAAAGGTGGACACCACCTTAGGGAGGAAAGAGGGGTGCGGTCGCAGCTGTACCTTGTCCTTATGGAATACAGTGTACAGGGGGTCCGCTGTCAGAGCCTGAAGCTCAGATACTCGCCCTGCCAAAGTAATAAAGACAAGGAAGGCTGTCTTCCAGGAAAGGTACAGCAGCAAGCAGGTAGCCAGTGGTTCGAAAAGAGCACCCATAAGCCTGGCTAGCACCAGGTTTAGATCCCAGGTAGGGGTCGGGCGTCTAACTTGAGGATACAAACGTTCCAATCCTTTGAGGAACCTTGAGACTATACAGTGAGAGAAGATTGATCGGTCATTTTCCCCTGGATGGAAGGCAGAAATGGCTGCCAAATGAACCTTTATGGAAGAGACCACTAGGCCCTGCTCTTTCAGGGACCAGAGGTAGTCCAGGACAGTGGGAATGGACACCTGTCTGGGGACTAAGTTATGCTGAGCGCACCAAGAGGAGAAACGCTTCCACTTGGCGAGATATGTCATCCTAGTGGAAGGCTTCCTACTGCCCAATAGCACCTGTTGGACCGAGGCAGAGCAACACAATTCAGACTGGTTCAACCACGCAGCAACCAAGCTCTGAGATGAAGGGACTGCAGGTCCGGATAGTGAAGCCTGACGAAGTCCTGTGTTATGAGGTCCAGCCAGAGTGGCAGGGAAATCGGGTCTGCCACTGAGAGGTCGAACAATGTGGTGTACCAGTGCTGCCTCAGCCACGCTGGGGCAATCAGAATCAGGTGGGCGCTATCCCTGCGGAGCTTGAGTAGGACTCTGTGGACGAGTGGAAATGGTAGGAAGGCATAAAGTAGATGTCTCTTTCATGGGATAAGGAATGCGTCTGAGAGGGAGCCCGAGGAGCGTCCTTGGAAGGAGCAGAACATCTGGCATTTCCTGTTCTCTCGGGAGGCAAATTGGTCTACGTGGGAAAACCCCCACTTCTGGAAAACAGAATGGATGACGTCCAGGCAAATCGACCACTCATGAGACAGGAAGGATCTGCTGAGGTGATCTGCCAGGGTGTTCTGGACTCCAGGAAGAAAAGACGTTACCAATTTGATCGAGTGGGCTATGCAAAAGCTCCAAAGGTGGACGGCTTCTTGGCAAAGGCCCTGCTTGTTTATGTAAAACATGGCCGTTGTGTTGTCCGTGAACACTAATACACAACAGCCTTGGAGATGGTCTCAAAACACCTGGCATGCTAAACAGATTGCTCTCAGCTCCCACACATTGCTGCCTAAAGCCAGTTCTTGAGGCACTAGAGGCCTTGAGTGCGGAGTCCCCCAAGGTGGGCACCCCAACCCAGAGATGATGCATCCGTGGTTAGGGCCATCGAGGTGAGTGAAATGGCATCCCTGCACAGACTAGAGTGGCGTCTAGCCACCAGGTTAGGGAGCCCAGAATCTTGCTGGGGATAGTGAGCACCGAGTCCAGGCTGTGTCTGCGTGGTTAGTACACTGAAGCAAGCCAGGCTTGGAAGGGACGGAGGCATAGCCTGGCGTGCTTGGTCATGAAGGTGCAGGAGGCCATGTGACCTACTAGGCTGAGGCAGGTGTGCACCGACGTTGTTGGGAAGGTTTGAAGACTTCGGATTAATGAAGCTATTGTCTGAAAATGCGACTGTGGGAGGCAGGCTCTGGCCAGATTGGAGTCCAGAACCGCTCCAATGAAGTCTATTCTCTGCGAGGGCATGAGAGTAGACTTTTCTGTGTTGATCATGAGACCTAGGCTCCTGAAGAGGTCTCTGACGATGTGCAGGTGCTGTAATACTTGCCATTGGGAAGTCTCTCGAATGAGCCAATCACCGAGATACGGGTAGACGTGTACTCGACGACGGCAGAGGGAGGCAACGACTACAGCCATGCACTTTGTGAAGACACACAGAGCTGTAGAAAGGCCAAACGGAAGTACAGTAAACTGGAAGTGTTGAGGGTTGACCACAAAACGGAGGTACCATCTGTGTGGTGGGTAAATTTCAATGTGGAAATACGCGTCCTTCATAGCGGGGGGAGCATATCAGTCTCCTGGATCCAGGGATGGGATAATGGTCCGCAGGGATACGGTGCGGAACTTCAACTTTATCATGAATTTGTTGAGCTCTCGCAGGTCTATGATTGGTCGTAGACCTCCCTTTGCCTTGGGGATTAAGAAGTAGTGGGAATAAAACCCCTTACCTCTCATGTCCTTTGGCATCTCCTCTATGGCTCCCATGGTTAGGAGCGACTCGACCTCTTGTAAGAGGAATTGCTCGTGAGAGGGGTCCCTGAAAAGGGACGGGAAGGGAGGGCGGGAAGGCGGGGTTGAAGCAAACTGGAGGTGGTATCCCTCTTCCACCGTGCGCAGGACCCAACGATCTGAAGTTAGCTGGGACCAGGCAGGGAAGAAACGGGAGAGGTGGTTGAAAAAAGGAGAAGGATCCGGTGGGGTAACTGGTGGGCCGTCCTCGAGCGTCCCATCAAAAGTTCTGCTTAGGCCCCGCTGGTGGTTTACGGGGCGCCTGATTTTGAGCTCCTTGAGGGCCAGACTATCTCCGACGATTTCCCCTGCCACGCCTTCTAGTGACGTGCTGATGTGGCCTAGTCTGGGCGTAAAGACAGTGTAGCTGGGGCCTGAAGGTCCTGCGTTGGGTCACTGGCGTGTGCATACCCAGCGAGCGCATTATAATGCGATTGTCCTTCAGGCTTTGCAATCTGGGGTCAGTCTTGTCTGAGGAAAGGCCCTGGCCTTCAAAGGGTAAATCCTGAATAGTTTGTTGCAATTCAGGGGGAAGGTCTGATACCTGGAGCCAGGAGATTGGCGTCAGGAGTGACGATGAGGCCTGAGTTCTGGCTGCAGAGTCCGCTGCATCCAGAGAGGCCTGGAGGGAGGTTCTCGCAACCTTTTTACCCTCCTCAAGTAGGGCCGTGAATTCTTGACGGACTCCTGGGGAAGAAGCTCCGTAAACTTCTCCAAGGACATCCAAGTGTTAAAGTTATACCTACTTAAGAGTGCTTGTTGGTTCGCCACCCTAAGCTGGAGGTCCCCGGCCGAGTACATTTTGCAGCCTAGTAGGGTCCATATGCCTAGCCTCCTTTGATTTAGGAGCCGGGGCTGGCTGGCCATGACGCTCCCGTTCATTCGCCGATTGGACAACTAGAGAGCAAGGAGGCGGATGAGTGTAGAGATATTTGTACCCCTTTGAGGGGACCATATATTTCCTCTCTACTCCCCTTGCTGTAGGTGGAACTGAAGCTGGGGATTGCCAAATGGTGTCCACATTAACCTGTATAGTGCGGATGAACGGAAGAGCGACTCTAGCAGGTGCATCAGCGGATAGGATGTCTACGACCGGGTTCTCTATTTCAAGGACGTCCCCACCTGCAAGTTCATACTCTGAACACTCGCCGCAAAAGGTCCTGATGGGCCCTGAGGTCAATTGGTGGAGGGCCTGAGGAGGATGTCTCCGCCACCGCCTCATCAGGCAAGGAGGAGGAGGAGAGGCCCGGGACCAAAGGCTCCTGTGGTGGCTCCTGCACTTGATGGGCTTCATCTGCATCTGGTGGAACCTCAGCAACTGCAGATGGTATTGGCCTCTCGTCCATGCCTGTAGGCGTGGAGCGGCTTACTATTGCTTCTGGTACCCGGTGTTCTGATGGGGCAGACCGTTGAGCCACTGATGGTGCACCTTGGCTTTGGTGGTATGCCCACGGTGTCCAGAAGGATCAGTGATGAGGCCCTTGATCATGGCTCTGTCTATCCGAGAATATATAGCTGGGGACGTCAGAGTCACGCTCCTGATGATAGGATGCACTACCAGCCTGCGATGACACCTATGTGTGTCTGGAAGGCCACGGCAGTGCCGATAGGCCCTGGGAAGGTGCCACTGATTTCGATGCTCGGGCCCTGGGCGGTACCGGGAGCTATAACGGCACCACGAGCGAGACCAGGACCTTCTACTGTATTGGTGCCGGGAGGTCGACCGAGATTGCGAGTCCCTTTGTCTGGAATGACTGCGGGATACACGGAGCTGAGATCGGTGCCGTGAGCCGGATCGGTACCAGAAGTATTTGTCCGGTGAATGAGATGTCGAACAGTGCCGCGAGTACAACCGGCACCGCGATGGAGAGCAGTGCCGAGACTGCAAGCGGTGCCGAGAGCGGGAACGGTGTGATCGAGAGCGTTTGCGAGACCAGGATCTTGAACGACGTCTCTCTGGTGGACCAACAGAAGAAGGCCTTAACCATGGCCGGCTTGTCGATGGATTGTATGACCTGCACCGGCGGTGCCGGGGGTTGAGGCTGTGTTGACTCCGTCATTGCGATGAGCTCCCTTGCCATGGAGAAAGTCTCCGGCGTAGAAGGGAGGGCAAGCTCTACCACAGCATGAGCTGGGGAGGTGTCGGGAACTGGACTCAACGGCCTTTGTGGGACCGGAACCAACGGTGTCGAGCTTGGCAGAGCCGCAATCTGTGGAGTCGCAGTCGAAGGTGCCGCGGCAGACGACGGTGCCGGACGAACCGTCTTGGAAGAGCGCTCCTTCCATGCAGCCAAAGTCGAGGCACTATGTTGCTTCCCAGGTCTTAGGGACAGGGAGCGGTGCCGAGCAGATGTCGGTGCCGGTAAGGGTCGGTGCCAGGACTCCTTCTCGGTACCGGAGAGGTCCAGTGCCGGAGGGACGCTCCTTACCGAAGCAGTCTACTGGTCACTCGGTGCCGATGCTGCAGGACTAAGTGCCGACTCCATGAGGAGCTGCTTCAATCGAAAGTCCCGCTCCTTCTTCGTCCTTGGTTTAAAGGACCTGCAGATGCGGCACTTATCAGGAAGGTGGGATTCCCCTAGGCACTTGTGGCAGGAGTCATGGGGATCCCCTACTGGCATCGGCTTTTGGCACACCGAACACATTTGAATTCCAGTCCCTTGGGCATGGGCCCGCACTGGGGTGGAGGAAAGGGACTAATCCCTGATCCCCTCCTGAACTATATACACTAATATAAAGATAAGAACTAACTATAACTACAAGAACTCGAACTATAGACACAGTAACAGTAAAGAACTACGAGTAGCTAGGGATGTGGAGATCAGCAAAGCCGCGTTCCACAGTTCCAACGACCATCACGTACGGTAAGAAGGAACTGAAGGGCCGTTGGGTCGGAAGGGGTATATATCCAGCGCCATAGCGGCACCACTCCAGGGGGCACCCAGCCGACCCTCCGAGTGTTGCTAGGGTAAAAATCTTCCAACGAGCATGCACGTGGCGCGTGCAAGCACTCGAAGAAAAACTATACTTATCATAGGAAACACACTGTAGCTCAAACAAAGGAATTTCAATTATCAAGTACAAAATACAGAAAATTAACAAAGGCAGTAGTTTACAAAACATCTCCTACAACCCATATAAAAAAACTTGCATTTTTGCAAAAAAACTTTTTTTAGAAATGAAAATGAATAAAATTTAGCTGTATCAAGTCAGTGCACTTTGATAAACGCACAGAGAGCTGCTTAATTCATACAAGTACTATTTTAAATCAAAATGACTAGATGCCTTATGGGGTACAACTTTTATCACACTTGAGTCAGTGGCTTAAATTTGGCTTATGCTGGAAATTTTCAACAGTTTTCAATGGCCTACCAAAAGTGAGCAGGTAGTCTCAATCAGATTCCTAGTTGACAAGCGACACCATAGACACTACCATCACAACTGTACTCTCTCTGACAATCTCCAGAGAGACGGAAAGGAGTTAGTGGGGAAAAAGAATGAATCCCCCTCCCACAAAGGTCATTGCTCCAAACCTGGCTTGAGGCATGTTGGTGGGGCAAGTCTGGAGAAACCTGCAGTGTCAATGGCCATGCTGTAACTACTCAGCGGACTGAAACCTCCAGTTTCCAGTGCGTGCAATCTGTCCATTTACATGAGATTCACATTATGGAGTAAACCTCAATATTGATGCAAAAGGTCATTAAGAAAATAATTATACTTTGTTCTTATAACATTAGGTTATTACAAAGTTGCCACAGCCCTTATTGAATTCTAAGATACAATTATTTTAATTCACATGATGTTCAGAGAATATCATTGCTTATGTTTTAGTTGGTTACTTAAATATATGGAATCTTCCTAGGAATCTGCTTTTTGTCAACCAGGGACAGACCAAAAGCATCAAAAATGACATCTCTGTCATAAAACTTCCAAGTGTATTCACACGAACTCTGGAATGCAGCCTTATAGTTTCTATTTAGCTTTAACATTCTATATGATTTTCCTTTATATACCTTTCAAAACACAGTAAAATCAATACTAGTTATTGTGACATTTACCTTACATAGAATATTTGACAGGAATCTAACTGCAGATTGTAAATGCAAAAAGATAGGCTGCAAATTCAGTCAAAAGGCAAACAAACCTACAAGCATGTCTTATCGAAGAGCGAGACACATCCTCTCACATAAGGTACCAGTTTGGTATAGATATGATCCTTATCTCAAGACAACCATCTAAGATATTTTATGTTACTAGGAAAAGATCGGATTATGTAAAAGAATGCAAGGATGTTCTTCATTCAGGATATTCAAAGATAAGAAAAAGTTACTCACCTTGTGCAGTACCGACGGTTCTTCGAGATGTGCGTCCCTGTGGGTGCTCCACTCTAGGTGTCAGTGCGTCCCTGCGCCAAAGATTTCTCGTTGCAGTACTCAGCTGGGGGAAGGGTGTGCACAGGAGTCGTCTCATGCAGCCATTGGCACCTCCTGTAGCGCGCGCGCTCCCCCGACCGTCCCCTCCGTTCCTTCTCTACTGCAGAGCTCAGCTGTGTGAACTCCAAATTACAGGGGAGGAGGGTGGGTAGTGGAGCACCCACAGGGGGGACACATCTTGAAGAACCATCATTACTGCACAAGATGAGTAACTTCTTCATCAAGTGGTGTCCCTGTTGGTGCTCCACGCTAGGTGCTTGTAGAGCAGTACCCCACCAGGGGTGGTAGGGATTTGGAGTTATGTATAAGTGCGTGATAAGAGCACTGTAAAGGTCAATGATAGCCTCTGAGACAAAAGTGTGCTCTGATGCCCAGGTTGCAGCTCTACAAATATTTATTAAGGGGATACTGATCAGGAATGCAGTTGATTTTGCCATGGCTCATGTTGAGTGGGATCTGATGCCCGGGGCGAGGGAAGGTTCTTTGTGATGCAGGCGGTAGCAAGTTTGAATACAGGTAGAGACCCATTCGGAGAGTCTCTGGGTCAATATTATAGAGCCCTTGGAGTGCTCTGTTGTACAGACAAACAGTCTTGGTGACTTGTGAGATGATTTAGTTCTGCTAAGTAGAAGGCTACACCCCATCTGACATCCAGCACGCGCAACGTTGCTTCTCAGGAGTAATTATGTGGCTTGGGACAGAAGGCAGGTAAGTGTATGGTTTGGTTAATATGAAAATTTGTAGCCACTTTGGGCAAGAATTTTGGTTGAGGACATAACATAATTTTGTCTTTGGTAAATACAGTGTATGGTGGCTCAGCCATCAATGCTCCTATTTCGTGGACACATCTGGCAGACATGATTGCCACTAGGAATGCAACTTTCATTGATATATGAAGGAGCAAGCTGGTTGCTAGAGGCTGAAAGGGTGGTCTTGTGAGACGTTTGAGCACAAGATTCAGATCCCATAGTGGTGCAGGTTGGCGTACTTCTGGGTACATGTCTGTATACCTGCTAGAAAGCATCGTGTAATCAGGTGAGCGAATATTGAAGCCCTTCTATCTGTTCGTGGAGGGCCGTCATGGCAGCGAGGTGTACTTTAACAAAACTTATGGCAAACATTGTTTCCTTCAGTTCTAGCAGGTAGTCTAGGATCATAGATAGAGGCGCCGTGGTCATGTTCGGCTGTTTTTGCTGACACCAAAGGGAGAATCTTCTCCATTTGTGGTAGTACGTATTTCTAGTGGTGAGGCGACAGCTATTTAGTAATATCTGTTTTATTTTCTCTGAACAGTTCAGTTCCTCATGTAGGAACCAGAGAGGAGCCACGCTTTGAGATGGAGTTTCGCTGGGTCTGGATGGAGCATCAGGCCCTTGTTCTGGGACAGGAAATTTGTTTGGAAAGGCAGTGGTTGTGGGGCACAGACTGCTAGATGTGAGAGGTACGGAAACCAAATCTGTCTGAGTCATGTGGGGACAATGAGAATGATGTATGCTCTGTCAAGTCACATCTTGCGGATGATCCGTGGGATCAGTGGTATTGGCGGGAAGGCATACATGAGTGATGTTCCATGGGATGAGGAAGCCATCCCCTAATGATCCCGGTGCCAGGTCTGCCCTGGAGCAAAATAGTTGACATTTGTGATTTGTTGCTGAGGTGAAAAGGTTGACTACTGGCTGACTCCATTTTTGGAATATTGTGCCAAGAACACTGTCGTTGGTTTCCCACTCGTGTTCCTGTGAGCTGTGCCTGGTGAGGTTGTCAGTTGTAGTGTTTTGGCACCCTGGCAGGTATGATGCTGTGATGTTTATATTGCTGCAGATGCAGAAGTTCCATAAATTCAAGGATTCTACGCATAGCGAATGAGACTTGGCTCCTCCTTGGTGATTGATGTAAAATATGCATGCCGCATTGTCGGTGAGAATAGAGATTGAGGTTTCTCATATGAGTGGGAGGAAGTGTTGGCATGCATTATGTACCATGCAGAGTTCAAGGAGATTGATATGTAGTTGGGTTTCCATAGCAGACCACTTGCCTTGTACATTGTGGTGACCCAAGTCGGCGCCCTAGCCTATCAGGGAGACATCTGTTGTAATAGTCACTGATGGTGGATACAGCCAGGGAATATATGCTCCAGGATTCCGTTTCAACAAGACCCCCCATTATAGGGAGAGGATAACCCTTGGTGGTAGTGTCACATGTTTGTTGAGAGTGTGTTTGCTGGGTGCATAGACCGTGCTCAACCAGTGCTGCAGACAGCACATATGGAGTCTGACATACTTTACTATGAAAATCGTAGCTGCCATATGTCCCAAAATCTGAAGGCATAACCTCACTGAAGTTTATGGGCTGATGGTCACCGTGGAAATATGATTGGTCAATGTAGTAAATCTTTGTTTTGCAATATTGCCTTGGCTTGCGTGGAGTCTAGGTCAGCTCCGCTAAACTCCGATCGCTGAGTTGGTTCCAGGATGGATTTCTTTTCGCTTATCTGTAGACCTAGTTGGTGAAACAGGTCTATTGTGGTCTTCAGCATGCCTGCTATTTCTTGTCGGTTGGCACCCTTGAGAAGGCAATTGTCCAAAGAGTGGAAGATCATGACTTCATTGAGTCGTAAATGTGCTGCGACTACTGCAAGTGTTTTTGAGAATACAGGGGGAGCAGTGAACAGTCTGAAGGGAAGGAGCCTGTATGGGTAGTGATTGGGTCCTACTGTGAACCTCAGGAACCGTCTGTGTGCAGGATGTATTGTAATATGTAAGTATGCATCTTGGAAGTTGAGGGCTGCAAACCAGTCCCCTGCATCTAGCGTTGGGATTATTGTGGCTAGAGTGACCATTTTGAACATGTGGTTGCATACCAACCTGTTGAGTTTTCGAAGATCTAAGATTGGTCTCCATCCCCTCTTCTCTGTCAGGAAATATCTGGAATAAAACCCCCTCCCTTGGTATTGATGTGGTACTGGTTCTATAGCACCCAGCAATAGGAGGTGTTCTACTTTCTGTTGCAGAAAGTGCTTGTGAGAGGGGTCCCTGAAGAGGGACGGGGAAGCGGGGCGGGTAGGGAGGACAGCTGTGAACGGAAGGGTGTAACCAGATTGTATGATCTCCAAAACCTATTGATCTGTGGTTATCGCAGCCCAGGCATGGTAAAATGTGCATAGGCGGTGACTAAAATTGTGGGATGGGCTATTTGTTGGTGCTAGAGGTGTGGGGAGGTTGTGCATACTTCAAAATTGTGGCTTAGATGTAGATGGATGGGTGGCTGAGGCCTGGTTCTGTGAAGCTCGTTGTCTCTGAGCCCATTGGTTGGGTCTGTTCTGAATGAAGTATCGTGGTTGTTGATGGTTAAACGAGGTTTCTCGTGACCTCTGGTATGGTGTAAAATGAGGGTGTTTGTCAGACAGTGGGTTATGTCTAGAGTACACAGTGTTGCTTGGGAGGTCTCCATGGTATGGAGGACATGCTCTGTTTGAGACGAGAATAGTTTAAGCCTATGAAAGGGAGGTCCTCCACTTTTAGCAGTAGTTCTTTCGAAATTCCTGAAGCCTGTAACCATGATGTTCTCCTCATAACTATAGGTGTTCCGGTTATTCGGGCAGCTGTGTCCACTACATCCATTAAGCCTTGCAGTGCTGTGCAGGTTATTAACTGACCCTTGTTGATAATGGCAGTGAGCTGAGGAGACTTATGCTCGAGGAGGTCCTCCATGAGCTCTTGTATTTTACTATAGTTAGAGTAGTCATAATTTGCTAGTAGAGCAGAACAGTTGGCAACTCTAAGCAGAAGGATGGCTGACGAGTAAACTTTCTGCCCAAAGAGGTCCAGTCTCCTGTGTTCTTTATCTTGCAGTGAGGAGCAGAAATTAGGCTGTTTGGCTTGAGGGTGTGAAAACAAAAATTCTATGCCAAAGTATTTCCTGTCAGCCCTTTTGTCGGTGTGTGGTGCCAATGCCTGTGTTTGCCATATTACCTTTGCAGGCTCTATTATAGCCTCATCCATGGGGAGGGCAATTTGGTCGATGATGCTGGTTGTAAGATTTTTAACAACTTGTGTTGTTTCTCCTGCACCTCATGTAAGGCAATTTCTTGGTTGTTCGCTACTCTTTTGAAGAGTTCTTGGAACTGTTTCAGGTCATCTGGTATCATAGGGGTAGATGGTGTCACTGCTTCGTCTGCTGCAGAAGATGAGTGTGGGGCAGGTGCTGAATCATCCAGGTCTGCCTGAGATAGTACCTCTTCCTCTTCTATCTCTGTCTCGGGGGGGTCAGAGGTTTCTCTGTGTGGTAATGATGGATGTACTCTGAAACCTCTTGTTGCTAGGGAAGGGGGATCAGAATAGGGGTTCTGGTATGTGGGCCAAGGACCACATTCTGGCCATTGCATGGGGTAAGGTGGTCATTTTCACTTGAAGATGAAAACCCAGTTGTTCCTCAAATGTTTAAGATGGAATAACCTCCTTTGGAAATGTACACTTGCAAACGTGTTGTATCTAAATGCAAGCCTTCATATAATTGCTTGATACCACTGTTATAAAAGTAGTAACATGTTTTATGTACAAACATGGTAAGATCATTTGATGCTATAACCAATTATTAATGGAAGAAGCCACCTGTGTAGAGAAATATTTATATTAAATGGGAGTTGCTTAAGCATTATCAGATAACTACCTCCTTAACCAAATTCAAAAGCAAAAGTTTCTTTTCCAAAGAAAGGTAAGAACAAAGGACAATAACTTATTTGAGAACTATTAAAGTTTACAAACTCTCTAAGAATTATTTACGTTTAAAAGAAAGACTATTTTGAGGGATGAAAGACTTTTACAGAGAAAATACGGAGATTTTGAACTCATTTGAAACAGAATTTCAACTCTTATTAAACCCTGATGGAACTGAAGGGATATTTCAGAAAATGGACTAAATAAATGAAACAGTTCAAACTAAACTTTAAGGATGTTCTGAGAATTTCCCACCACAAAGATAAAAGTAATTAGATTCCTGGTGCATATATGTTAGGAGACTGCATAATCATGAGCTGGAGATACTACCAAGACAATTCCATAAAGGTGTTTAGCCAATGAAAGGCAGTGGCTGATATTTGAATCTAGTAAACCCTGAAAGAGGTGCATCTTCCTTCTTTAGTGAAATTATGGAAAGAGAAAAGTATAAATCTACCTGAACTGCACAAGCAAGCAGCAATACCCTCCTCACAATAGTCTCCTAAGCTCAGCCTGCTCAGCATCTCTACAAGGAAAAAAAAACAGCAGCAACCAGACAACCAAGAACAACAAAGGAGCAACAACACAGCATCAAGAAGTAACCTCCAGCCCAACACGATGATATCATTAAGGGTACGTCTACACTATGGGATTATTCCGATTTTACATAAACCGGTTTTGTACAACAGATTGTATAAAGTTGAGTGTACGCAGCCACATTAAGCACATTAATTTGGCGGTGTGCGTCCATGGTCCGAGGCAAGAGTCGATTTCCGGAGCGTTGCAATGTGGGTAGCTATCCCATAGTTTTCGCAGTCTCCCCCACCCCTTGGAATTCTGGGTTGAGAGCCCAGTGCCTGATGGGGCAAAAATCATTGTTGCGGGTGGTTCTGGGTACAGTCTCACCCCTCCCTTCGTGAAAGCAGCAGACAACCATTTCGCACCTTTTTTCCTGGGTGAACTGTGCAAACGCCATAGCACAGTAAGCATGGACCCTGCTCAGATCAACACCGCAATTGTGGACGTTGTAAACACCTCGCGCATTCTCGTGCAGTCTATGCTGAACCAGGACCTGCAAAGCCAGGCGAGGAGGCGGCGGCGGCTACAGAAGCGTGGCGACGAGAGTGATGAGGACATGGATATAGAATTATCTCAAACCGCGGGCCCATGCGCTTTGGAGATCCTGTTGGTAATGGGGCAGGTTCTAGCCATTGAATGCTGATTTTGGGCCCAGGAAACAAGCACAGACTGGTGGGACTGCATAGTTTTGCAGGTGTGGGATGATTCCCAGTGGCTGCGAAACTTTCGCATGCGTAACGGTACTTTCATGGAACTTTGTGACTTGCTTTCCCCTGCTCTGAAACACCATAATACCAAGATGAGAGCAGCCCTCACAGTGGAGAAGCGAGTGGCAATAGCCCCCTGGAAGCTTGCAATGCTAGACAGCTACCAGTCAGTCGGGAATCAATTTGGAGTGGGAAAATCTACTGTGGGGGTCTGCTGTGAGCAAGTAAGCAAGCAATCATAGCTGCTGGCTACGAAAGGTGTTGAGCTCTGGAAACGTGGCAGGCATAAGTGGATGCTTTGGGCTGGGACCACGGACTTCCCTAACTCTGCGGGGGCGATAGAAGAACCCATTATCCCTAGTCCTTAGCACGGCGGAGCAACCAGGGGCACCAGTACATAACCGCAAGGGGTAGGCTTTTCAATGGTGCTGCAAGCACTGGTGGATCAATAAGGGAGTTTCCACCAACAACCTACCGTGGGAATGGCCAGGAAGGGTTCCATGACGCTCACGTCTTCAGAAGCACTGCTCTGTTTAAACTGCTGGCAGGCAAGGGAATTACTTCCCAGTACCAAGAAACAACAGTTGGGGAATGTTGAAATGCGCTATAGTTATCCTGGGTGACCAGGCCTACCCTTGATGCCAATGGCTCATGAAGCCATACACAGGGAAGCCTGACAGTGGTCGGAGCTGTTCACCTACAGGCTGAGCAAGTGGCAGGATGGTGGTAGAATGTGCATTGGTTGTTTGAAGGCAACGCTGGCGTACATTACTGACTCACTCAGACCTCAACGCCAAAACAATGTCCCTTTGTTATTCCTGGCTTACTGTGTGGCTCCACAACTCTGTGAGATAAGGGGGAGACCTTATATGGGGCGGGGTGGGAAAAGCGGAGGTCAAATCACTGGCCGCTGACCTCCACGGGGGCAGCAACACATGCACAGGGCATTAAAGAAATAGACAGCCGAAGAAGCGGTGCACCATCAGAGAAGCTTTGAAAACGAGTTTCATCACGGGCAAGGGTAAGCGGGGTGACTGGCGTGCTTGTTTCCTTACAGATTCGGCAACGACCTCCAGCCTGCCTTTATTGACCGCTCCTCTAGTAAGCAACCCACCGCTCACCTCCCTTCGATTACAGCTTGCTTAGGGACGAATATAAGTCACACTCCGTTAAAATTCATGTATTCAATTATTCATAAAAAGTAATATAAAAAGAGGCAGAGCATGACCAACGGAGTTTTGGGTGTAGGATGGGAGGAGGATAGGAGGGCAGAAAAAGGCCATTAACACATTTCGAATGTAATGACAGCCTTTTGGTTGGACTGTCCACGGGGGGAGTGAGTGGGTGGCACGAAGCCTTGCCCTCAAGGCGTTCTTAACAGTCTGGGTGAGGAAATATGAAGATGGTGACGTTGGTGAGGGGGGTTACAAGCAGGGGTGCAGAGGCACTGCTGTGACCTCCGTGCCTCTTCCTGAAGACCCAGCGTCCGGAGGATACCAAGGGTGCTTGATCACCGCTAGGCTAGCTCCAGCGTTGGCAAGGTCCGTCACTGCGCGTGATCTCCTGGCCCCTTATACCTGATCCTCATCTATCTCGGCATGTCTACTCTCATCGCGCGAACGTTGGTCCCTCGTCCTATCACTCACATTCACGGGCATGCTTTCCTGTAACTTTGCCTACCACTCGCTTCCACTCATTCAGTTGAGCTCTTTCATCGCAAGGGTTAGACGTTCCATATTTCCGAGAAAAATTTCGTCATCGCGTCTTCTCTCTTTTGGATTCCTTTTTCTTTCCCTCCTCTTTATCTGAGATAACGCTTGCGGATCGAGAGTAGGGAGGGCTTGAAAAATGGCCGCTGGCATGAGGGAGGGCGAAAAAAAGCAGGAGAGAAGTTTAAAACAGAGACATTGTACAGAGCAGATGGTGTATAGCTCTTCAGCACCGTGACATCAAGCTATATCGACCTTAGCATAACACAGTGATTTCACCCTAAAATCGCAATATTAATGTTTGCATCTTAATATTTGGAGTGCTGACGCCGGTGTTACAGATCTACAACACAGGTCCTGGGCATCAGAATTCAGCGTGCACAGGGCCATGGTAAGAGCCAGTATTGTCTTTCGGACTTCTTCCGCCTCATCCTCACACAGTGGCCTCTCCTGATGCTTGCTTTCCTGTAAACATGGCAGCAGAGAAACATCCCCCCATCCAATCTCTAGGATGTTGCTTTACCCCACGCCCGCCCCCCACTGGCATGGCTCCGGCTATCCATCGGACAGGAATATCTATGTCACTGCTAAATGCTTTAACGTTTGCTCGCTCCTTACCCCGTGTGGCCATCCACTCCCCCCTCCCACCGTGGCTGGTACTGGGAGATTCCTGCTAGCCAAACGCAAAAAGGCTAGCAGCTATCCTCCTCCCCTCCCCCCGCTGGTCACATGGCAAGGAAGGGAGGGGAAGGAGATTTCTTTTAAGAGCAACAGCCCAGTAGGAATGGCGCATCTCTCGTCCCCTTAATTATATTCCTTGAATTTCAACGCAGGTTAGCCGATGAAGCGATACATTTCGCTGCTGAGGATACAAGAGCGAGATAAAGATAGCGGATGTTTTCTTTGAATGCACAGAATCAGCCGGGACGCATACGCAGCTATGCTTTGTCATGCAATGATACCCGATTACTTGCAAGCATCATGGCGTGGTAAAGTGTCCTACCATGGTGGACGGAACAAGGCTGGCGCTTGCCCAGAACCTTCTTGTGGCAAAAGGCTTTGGAGACACCTCAGAGGCGGCTTCATGGAGATTTCCCTGGAGGATTCCGCTCGCATCCCCAGACATGTTACAAACTTTTCCACAGTAACTTTAGTCTGGCCGCCGAATGCACCACCTCATGGAAAATCAAATCATGTAAAAACGCTTGCTTAAAACCATGTTTATATTTACAAAAGTAGCACTCACAGAGGGTCTTCCATGGCTTCACTGTCTGGGCTACGGCTTGGGAGGGCTGGAGGGTAATTCCGTCTGGGGTCACAAAAAACTCCCGTGCCCGTCCTGTCTGTTGGGCTGAACGGAGGTGGCTGTGTGCTCGCCTGGCAGAGGTCTACCTCCTATAATTACATCTTCCCCCGCCGCACCGCAAATCGGGGGTGCCGGCATGGTGGAGATACAACCGCCACGGGCACCTCGGGAATCCACAGACAGGGTGGGATAGTGGTGGCGCAGCTCCCTAAAATTGGCGTGGGCAGCTAGCACCAAGTGCAGCAGCAAGGAGGGCATTGCAGTTCCTGACCCGGACCTTCCATTTGCTGTTTTGGTTTTCTAGGGTAGGGCTTCGTCCTGAGGCTCGGTTAACTTTCATCTGCACTGCACTGAGTTCCGCTGGTGTTGGCCTTTTTTCCATCATAGCCTTGGAATTTTTTCAAATATTTTTTCATTCATCTTTTGGAACGGAGTTCTGTTAGTGCACTGAATCTCTCCCGCATTATAGGCGATCAGATCCAGTAACCTCCGGTGCAGTCATGCTGCACTCTTTTTCGATTCTCAGGAGACTGGCATATGCCACCGTGATGCTGATGAGCTCATGTGGTTCATTGTCTTGTATTGCATGAGGCTCTCACGGCTAAGCCAAACAGGAAATGAAATTCCAAAATTTCGTGGCTTTTCCTGTATACCTGGACAAGTGGCATTCGAGTTCAGATTGCTGTCCAGAGCGGTCACAGTGGTGCACTGTGGGATACCGCCCGGAGGCCAATACTGTCGATTCGCGGCCACACTAACCCTAATCCGATATGGTAATACCGATTTTAGCGCTACTCCTCTCATTGGGGAGGAGTACAGAAACAGATGTAAAGAGCCCTTTATAGCGATATAAAGGGCCTCGTAGTGTGGACGAGTGTGGCGTTAAATCGGTTTAACGCTGCTAAAATCAGTTTAAACGAGTAGTGTAGACCAGGCCTAAGACTTCAGTATCACTGATGAAATGGTGTTCGCAAAAGGACTGGCAAGGGACTAGAGTTTATTTTTTTCTTGTAATAATTTTAATGTGATATTGAAATGCTACTATGATTTAAGGTACTAATAGCTTTGCCTCTTAAACACCAAATTGTTCAGATTCTGTAGTCCTGGAAAAAAGTCTAAAGATAACCATTTTAAACAGAAAAAAATGGGGAATTAAAGTGTATTTAAGATTCTTAATAATCATTAATGTATCTGTTTCAAGACCATTCCCTGAATGGCTTTTTTAGTAACTGAGTTAAAACTTTCTTCAATTTTCTAAGATTTACTTATGATTACTTAACTCTGACCAATTATAAAAACTGTTTCAGATATCCAGAATAAAGCAAACAGAATTTATTATGTGAAAATTAAATGTAATTATGCCAATTATAATAATATACACTGAGACAGAACTCATTACTAATTTTGGGAACAATGTACTTTGTTTTTAAGTCTACCTACAGAAGAGCATCCTCCTGAGAACAGACCCCCGCTCTCAGAGATGTAATCTCTGTTGAAAGCTCTCCACAGAGACATACAAAAGAGGACACAAGTGTAGTAAGCACTGTTTATAATTTTTTCTTTCATGTTCATGTTTTCTTTTTCAGAAAGAAAGAAAGATAGAACTTAATAGATGTGATCATTTTACTTGTTTTTAACTGTGGTGTCCCCTAAGGCCAGGCAAAAAATCCCAGGTGACTAAACCAGTGGGAGTCACATCCCTGAATTGAGATTAGGAGAGAGAATTAAGATTTTTTGTTTCCCTAAATTATAAATGTTACGAATAAAATTTCTTGCTGCTCAACAATTTAAAACACCACATGTGTAAAGATATTTCTAGGTTTTCAGAAAAACAAACTGATTAAACAAATTCTATCATGTGGCACCAGAGTAACATCTACATGGTTCATCGGCAAGGTTGGATCCTTTAGCTTCACCACCTCTACCACTTGAGCTAATAGAGCAACTAACGGCGTAGTAGAAGACTGTCATCCTTAATGTGGAGCAGCAGTAGAGGCGGTGAGACACGTACTTTGGCAGTGGGTTTCACAGATATTTGATGACATCAGAGGAATGTTGAGACTCAGTAATCTTGGGTTCCACCCCAGACTCTGGAGGGAAGTATACTCTAGTGGGTAAAGACTTCTGCCCATTCCCCACAAGCCTGACCTCCTTCTGCATTGTCCCCTAGTCCTGTCTCTTCCCCACCCCTTGTCACAGTTTCCTTGCCCAGCAAGTCCTAGTGTCACTCCATTGGGCTCACTGTCCAAGTCCCAATTTCTCGTCCATTCCCATTCTATCCCCCTCACCACATCCAATCTCAACCTCTTTGCCCATCCAGTCTCAGTTCTCCCATCCTGGCTCCTCATGAAATCAGTCTCTCCCCTCCCCCAACCAACAGCGATTCCCAGTCTCCCTTCTCAGCATCCCCAACCAAACTCAGTTTCTCCCCCTACTGAGACTTTGCCTCAGACTCACTCATCCGTGGCTTACTGTCCCAAGCCCTTTGCTCAGCCAGTCCCATTTTTCCCCCCTGTATCCCAGCTCGTCAGATCTGTCTCCCCACCTCCATTTTCCCCCAAACTGGTTCCTAGTCCTAGTGTCCTTGTCTAACGAGTCCCAGTTTCCCCTTTTTTGCTAATTCCAATCCCAGGGATCCCCACCCTCAACCAATTTGCTGCCAGCCCCTCCGTCTCATTTCCCCCATTACAGCTCTCAGTCCCAGACTCCGTACACCCAAGTACTAGTCTTCTTGTCCAACCTGTCCCAGTTTCTTCCCTACCCTCATCAGATTACTTGTTCCAGTTTATTCCTTTCCCTCCCCTCTTATACAGCTTTTGTCCCCTCTGCATTTGAATAAGACCACATCCTCCTCCATGCTGCCTCGGAGCCAGCATAGGGGTCATTGACAACACAGAAGAGAGAGGCTCTTAGTTCCAGTACCCGGATCCACCCTGGCCTAAAGTGGCAATTGAATGAGAGTAGCCATTAAAAGGGAAAACCCAGCTACACCTAGCTCCAGAGATCATGCTCAGTCACTCTGTGGAGATAGCACATATGCAGTCTCGTCAGCACTAGGAGCAGACAGCTCGACCTTGGTCAATGAGGGCAGAATCTTCATTCATAGCAGCTAAAATCTCTGAAGTCCCGAGTGAGTATGTGAGAACTACAATTTTTCAAAAGCTTGTAACTTGGTCAAATTCGGGCAGATTTTTCATGAGTCAGCAAAAGGCATATGCATCCCTGATACAAAGGCCACACTCATGTCAAGTTTCAAGTCTCTGCTCCATAGCATAGGTGCATTAGAGCTGTTTAAAAAAAAGGTTCTAGATTTATTTATTTTTAACCATCAGCAAAACAAGGTATTTTTCTTTAGACTCATGGTCAGAAATGGCTGAACCACTTTGGCTGAAATGTTTAAAAAATAAATCAGCCTGAGGGAGATATGGAAAATTTCAACCAAACGGTCAAAGTTTGGCAAAGTTATAAGCAACTTAAACAAGATCTCATAATGGGAAGAGTTGTGTAACCTTAACAATAGGCAATACTAACAGCCCCACCTACAATAAGGAATTACTGGGTAAGTTCCTAATTATCTAAATATAAATTTGAAACTAAAAACAATATCACATTAACTGTCCTGATGGGGCAATTTACCTTAAATTCTTCCACAATAATAGTCAGGGCTTCATGTCCAGCTTCCCTCATGTCTGCTAACTCAAGCTTGTGTTTCTCCTGTTAAAAAAAAAAAAAAAAAAAAAGTAACGAATATTATACAATAACTACACAGGGTTAACAGAATCATATAAATTGAGATGCAACATCCAGTCAACCAAGTACACCTCTTTCCAAGTACAAGATTGTTCCTCATATTTTCTGATGTTTTGCGCAAACTAGATTTAAAAGTCTCAAGCAGCAGAGTTTCTATCACTTCTCTTTAGATACTATCTTCCTGTCCTCCTCAATTCAGTGCAAAAAAGTCATTTCTAACATTCAACTTAAGTTTTCCATTTCTTCCTATTACTTCTCCTTGTGCCATACTAAATACTTCTTCATTCTTTATATTTATACCCTTTAAATATCTGAATACCTATTGCCTTTTTGTTGTTATTATAATAGCTATTACCTTAATGCCTTTGTAGTTTCATGACTAAAATGTTTTAAATTTTTATTCTCTTTTGCCTTAAAAGGAGTTGGGGTGGTCAGTATCTCTCTGGATCAGAACTTTATGACTTGCCTCAATTCAATCCCTAAAACCCCATGACTATTTTTATTACCTATTTTTTAACTCAGGGAAAGGCCTTGCTATGACAATTTCTGTGAGGAGTCTTGTGAGCCTTCTAGAAGACTTATAAAGGAAAGCTTCAGGCCTGATTCTTTCATCTCTATTCTGCTTAAACTTTGAACAGGGGAAGTATAATCGTAAGATGGAGATCTTTAAACATTCATTTGGAGTAACCTGGAAAATTCTTGGAAAGACCTTAACAGACTTTACATCTAAGCTGCCTTTAAATTCTGACTTGTTGGGATGATTCCAGAGAATCTATTTATTCTATTACTGCTGTGATTCTGAACTATGAACACTGAAAGTCACTTGTATGTATATTTGTCTCTTAACCATTTGAAACTCTCTTTTTTCCTTTTATTATTAAAAAGACGGTTACTCACCTTTGTAACCGCTGTTCTTCGAGATGTGTTGCTCATATCCATTCCAAGTAGGTGTGCGCGCGCCGTGTGCACGTTCGTCGGAAGAATTTTCCCCTAGCAACACCCGGCGGGTCGGCAGGCGCCCCCTGGCGTGGCGCCCTTGCGGCACCGCATATATACCCCTGCCCGACCGCGTCCAGCTCCTCAAATTCGCTTCATTGCCGGCCTAACTC
Organism: Chelonoidis abingdonii; assembly: GCF_003597395.2. Taxonomy (NCBI): domain Eukaryota; kingdom Metazoa; phylum Chordata; order Testudines; family Testudinidae; genus Chelonoidis; species Chelonoidis abingdonii. Next base: position 138,128,976 of record NC_133769.1, on the reverse strand, counting down.
CGACAGTGGGAAGGAGACGGGTGTGGAATGGATATGAGGCAACACATCTCGAAGAACAACAGTTACAAAGGTGAGTAACCGTCTTTTTTCTTCGAGTGCTTGCTCCATATCCATTCGCAAGTAGGTAATCCCAAGCCTTACCTAATGGCGTTGGGGTCGAGTGAGACTGTCGAATGCAGAACAGCTCAGCACAAAGCGCATCGTCCCGGACTGCTGTACCAAGGCGTAATGGCAGAAAAGGTGTGCACTGAGCGACCGTGGCTGCACGCATATTGTCTTGATGGCAACATCGGGCTAGGAAGGCAATCGAGGAAGCTTGCGGCCCTCGGGAATGTCAGTTACCGTCCGGAGAAGGTGTAGCCGCAAGGTCATAGGGGGCAGTTTTAATGCAGGCCGTCATCCCAGGGGAATTGTTTGGCATGAGAGACAGGGTGACCTTCATCCTGCTGCTAAGCGGCACCAATAGTATGGGAGTCTTTCGGAAGGTCGGGTGCGGTCGATTAGAACGCCAGCGCCCTACGATAACTCAAAGTGAATGCAAGCTCTGGGCTTCTCTGCAAGATGGCATGAGGTTTAGAATAAAACACGAAGGAAAATGTCTTGGTTCAGTGGAAAGGGGAGACCACCGTTGGGCAGGAAGGCCGGATGGCGGACCGGTTGTACCATTGTCTTATGGAATATGTGATCGCGGGCGGGCGCATACCGAGAGCGGCGAAGCTCCAAGACTCTCCTGCGGACATAATGGCCCAGAACGCCACCTCACGATAGGTACAGGAGAGAGCAGAGTTGCCCAAGGTTGCGAAGGAGGGCCATTAGTTTCGAGAGATACCAATTGAGGTCCCAGGAGAGGGGCGGGACAGCGAAGCACCTGGGGATACAGGGCTCCAGGCCCTTGAAGGAACCTCGAACCGATCGGGTGAGAGAAGGCCGGAGGAAGAGGCCTTCCTGGATGGGAATGAAGAAAATGGCACTAGGTGAATGGAGGGATGAGAGACGCGATGGTCTGGTTGTTAAAGGTGCCATATGAGATTTGGCAAGATCACTTGGATGGGAGCCTGAGCCAGTGACACCTTGTGACCGACAGCGCAAGCAGGAAAACTCTTCCATTTTGCCAGGTAGGGGGTAGGTAGCGCCTGTTGCAGTTCCTACTCTCCCAGGAGGCACCTGCCGGCACTGGGAGTGTGTAACAGCGCACTCCGCAGAGCTCAGCCAGCCAGCAGCCACGCGTCAGGTGGAGGGACCGGGAGAAGCTGCTGTGGTGTGTAGATATCAAGTCTGATAGGCCGGCAGGTGAAGCGGACTGGGCTATGGACAGGTTCAACAGCGTGGGAGTCCGTGCTGCGAGGTCACGCTGGGGTGAAGAAATTAGCCGGCCTTGTCCCTTGCGTACACTTCAGTCCAAAGACGCCTGTGCACCAACGGAATGGTGGCAAGGCATATAGGAGCGTGTTACGACAGGGTAGGAGAATGCGTCCGTATGAGAGAGCCGCCGACGAGACGCGGAAGGAGAGAAACATGGGCACTCCGTTCGTGCGGGAGGCAGAGGTGCGATTTGAGGATACCCCAGCCGCGAGAAGAGAATGGACTAGAGTCCGGACGAAGGAGCGACACTCGCTAGAAAAGGACGCTGGCGAGTCGCGTCTGCAACACGTCTGGACTCCAGGAAGAAAAGAGCTGGCATAAAAAGTCCATGGCCGTGGGTTATACAAACTTGCGCCAAGTGTCACGGCCTACCTGACAAAGAGGGAGAGATAGCGGGTCCGCCCCCTGCTTGTTTAATTAGTGCATCGCGGTGGTTATGTGCGTGAGCATCTTGGCAAGACAAACAGGCCCGCAGGTGAGGAAGAAACGCTGGCAGGCAAGGCGACGGCTCTCCACTCGCTGAGTTTATGTGCAGGACACGCTCCCGAGCGGACCAGATGGCCCTGTGTTGACGAGACCCCATGTGAGCTCGCCCAGCCCAGAAGGAATGGCTCGTTTGTAACGAAATGGATGGCTGTCCTGGGTGGAAGCGGAAACCGCCAACTACACCAGGCGGGATTTCACCACCATTCGAGGGAGTGTAGACACTCTCGTCAGTGGGACAACGAGTCCATGTGTCGCTCGCGTGGACGGAAACGAAGCTAACCTATACCAGCGGACGCAGGCGGAGTTTGGCGACTTGGTGACAAAGGGTAGCGCCGCCATGTGCCTAAGAGGGCTGAAGACAGAACCCTGGCGCGAGGTCGTGGGGAAGGCTAGCAGGCTTGTCCTATGATAGAGAGTAGTGCTGGAAACGGCTGGGTTGGAAAGTGAGGCTCGTCGCGACCGTAGAGTCCAAGACGGGCCCCGATGAAATTCTATCCTCTGAATGGTACGAGATGGACTGTCGAAAATTTACAGGAGGCGCCCTAAGAGATTCGAACAGGTCACTGAGAACTGTTATGGCGCGGCGACCTGAGGCTTGGGAGACGCGCGACCCAGCCAGTCCGTCCAGGTAAGGGAAGACACATGATCCCACTGGGCGACGGAAGGGCAAGGGCCACTAACTGCGCAACATTTTCGTGAATAGACTCGTGGGCAGAGGACAAGGCCGAATGGGCAGAAAAAAAAAAGAAAAAAAAACAAGAAAAAAAGAGGGAAAGAGAGGACCTGTGAATTGAATAGTGCCAGTCCGGGCACACCCACAAAGCGAGAAAGCGTCTTGAGGCGGGTAGATCGAAACATGAAAGTACGCGTTCCTTGTCGAGAGCAGCGAAACCAGTCTCCCGGATCCAGGGAAGGGATGATAGACCCCAAGGACACCCATGCGGAATCTTAACTTCCTTACGAAGGCGTTGAGTCCGCGGAGGTCTAGGATGGGTCGGAGACCTCCTTTCGACTGGGATTAAAAATATACAATACGCAGAGTAAAACCCTCGGCCTCTGAGGTCAGGGCTGAGGCACCTCTTCTATCGCTCCGAGTTCGAGAAGCGTGAGGACCTCCTGCCAAAGGAGATGCTCGTGAGAGGGGTCCCTGAAGAGGGACGGGGAGGCGGTGGGTGGGAGGTGGAGGGCGAAAATAACTGTTAGATGGTATCCAAACTCTTACCGTGCGCAAAACCATCGATCTGAAGTTATCTGCAGTGTCCACGCCGGGAGGAAGGGAGAAAGGCGGTTGGAAAAAGAAAAGGAGTCCGGGGAAGACTGGTGCTCTGCTCTCTGGCGCACCTTCAAAAGTTCTGCTTCGGTCCCGCCGTGGTTTGGCGGTTTTTTGGAGCGGTACCGTTGTTTTGCCCCCCCTGGGAACCGACTGGCGTCGTCGTTTCACCCGTCCCCGCCTTCTGTTGAAGTCTTGGCGGGGGCGTGGTGGGGGATAAGGGCGCTGAGGTTGCTGCCGAAAGGATCTCCGCTGGGTCTGCGGTGTGTGCATGCCCAGGAGCGCATTATTATGCGGTTATCTTTAAGGCTTTGCAGCCTTGGGTCCGTCTTCTCCGAGAAGAGGCCCTGCCCTTCAAACGGGAGGTCTTGTATCGTATGCTGCAGCTCCGGAGGTAAGCCGGAGACTTGCAACCAGGAAATCCGTCTCATGGTAACTCCCGACGCGATGGTTCTAGCCGCTGAGTCCGCGGCGTCGAGCGCAGCCTGTAAGGCTGTCCTTGAGATCTTTTTCCCTCTTCTAAGAGACTTTTGAACTCAGGGCGGGAGTCTACCGGGATCAGTTCAGTAAACTTGTCCATGGTCTGCCAGTATTAAAAACCGTACCTGCCTAGTAGTGCTTGCTGGTTTGCCACACGTAACTGTAGACCCCTGCGGAGTATACCTTACGGCCCAGCAGGTCCATACGTTTAGCCTCCCGCGATTTTGGGGCGGGGGCTGCTGGCCATGACGCTCCCTCTCGTTCACGGATTGGACGACCAGAGAGCATGGAGGAGGATGGGTGTACAGGTAGTCGTACCCCTTAGAGGGTACCATGTACTTTCTCTCCACGCCTCTGGCCGTCGGAGGGATCGATGCCGAGACTGCCAAATAGAGTCCGCTTTGGCCTGAATAGTGCGTATGAAGGGCAAGGCGACCCTCGTCGGTGTATCGGACGAGAGGATGTCCACTACAGGATCCTCAACCTCTGGCACCTCCTCTGCCTGTAGGTTGATGCTCAACGCCACTCTGCGGAGCAGATCCTGGTGAGCGCGAAGGTCAATAGGGGGCGGCCAGAGGTCGAAGTGCCGCCACTGCCTCATCCGGTGAGGAGGAGGAGGAGAGAGACCGGGACCGGGGGCTCCTCTGCAGGTTGTTGTTCCAGAGGATGGCTCGATTCTGGGGCGGCCTCTGGGTCCTGTGACTCGGCAATATCGGTTCCCGGAGGAGGGGCGCTGATGGTGGCTTCTGGCACCCGACTCGTAACAGTAGATCTCGACGTCGGGAGAGGATCGCCTTGGCTTGATGGTACGCCCAAGGCGTCCAGAAGGACCACTGCTGGGGCTGTTTCCGGATCTTGGACCACATCTCCCCATAAAGCACGCTGTCTGGCCGCGAGGAGCCTGAAGGGTGTCTAGACGGCCAAGGCGGGGCAGATAGGCTGTATGACTGGTGCCGAGTGACAGTCGGTGCCGGGGAACGGTGCCGGAGTCGAACCGGTGCCGAGATCGGGACCGGACCTACGACCAGCGCCGGTGCTTTTACCGGAGGCCGTAAGGAGAGGTCGACGGGATCGGGTGCGCCGACGGTACGATGGACTCCGTCGGGAGCGGTGCCGAGAGCCAGAGCGACGCGCCGAGCGTCGGTCTATAGATCGGGACCTGGACCGGTGCTGCCGCGAGTACGACCGGCGCCGAGAGTAGGATCGGTGCCGGGACTGCGAGCGGCGTCGAGATGGCGAGAGGCGAACGACGGCGTACGTGAGCGGATCCGTGCCGAGATCTCGACCGGGACCGGTGCCTGTCCTGTGCTCCCAGAGATGGAGGTTGGAGCATAGCTGGCTTTCCCAGAGATGGAAGAGCCCGCACCGGCGGATGCCGGGGCTGAGGCAGGGAAGGCTCAGTGAGCGCTATCAGGTCCCTCGCCGTTGTGAAGGTTTCCGGCGTGGTCGGGATCGTGAGCTCGACCACGGCACGTGCCGGGGAGCTATCAAGCACCGGACTCGACGGCTCTTGTCTGGCCGGAGTCGACGGTGCGGTCGAAGCACCGGTGCCGGGGCAGATGGCGGAGCCTGCCGGCACGGCTTTCCAGCTCAGACTGCGGTGCTGGAGTCGCGACCGCAGGAGCCTTCGCCTTCTTCGTCCCAGGTGAAAGTGAGCGCCGCCGGGCTGGCTTCTGAGATGGAGACTTGTGTGCCCGCGTGCTTCAGTGGCATGAGGTACCGCTCGTCTCCGGTGCCGAAGAAGAAGGTCTTTTCGGTGCGGACTGCGGTGCGGTCGGTGCCGGAACTGCAGGGGTCAGGGTGGCCTCCATAAGGAGCTGCTTCAAACGGGAGTCCCGCTCCTTTTTTGTCCTCGATTTGAAGGACTTGCAGATTCGGCACTTCTCCGTCAGATGGGATTCCCCCAGGCACTTGAGGCAACGATCGTGGGGGTCTCCCGTTGGCATCGGCCGACGACAGGCCGAGCACTGCTTGAAGCCGGGAGAGCCAGGCATGAGCCCGGGTCCCGGAGCGGGCGAGGAGGAGTATACCTCAGCCCACTAACTATATACAACTATGTTTAACAACTATACTTAACAACTATTAACAACTACTAAACAACACTAACTAACTAGGAACTAGGTAGAACGGGTTAAACGCTAGGGATGTGGAGGTCAGCTAAGCTACACTCCACGTTCCAAGGACCGACACGGGCGGTAAGAAGGAACTGAGGAGAGAACGGTCGGCAGGGGTATATATGCGGTGCCGCAAGGGCGCCACACCAGGGGGCGCCTGCCGACCCGCCGGGTGTTGCTAGGGGAAAATTCTTCCTACGAATGTGCACGCGGCGCGCGCACACCTACTTGGAATGGATATGAGCAAGCACTCGAAGAACTTTTAGTTTTGGTTACTAAAGGATTGGCATCAGAGTGATTACTGGGTAAGATCTTAGACTCACTGACCTGGGGATAAGTGTCTAGTCCTTTGGGATTGGTGAATTAGATTTTCAGTAACCCCTCACTATATGGGATGCCTAATGGGGACTGTGTTGGACTTCTTGGTAACCAGTATGGTATTACAGAAGAGCTGTTTTGTTACTGACTTGGTGCATCTAAATATAGAATAAACCACTGTTTTTGCAAATTGTCTGCCCTATTTCTTGCAGTCTGCCCTGAGTAAGACATTCTCAATGTGGCCCATCCAGGTTGGTCACAAAGGACAATTATACAGCATGAAAATACATTTTTTTTAAGTGCCATAATGTTCAGTGATTTCATGTTTAGAGACCGTACCAAATACTTTACTCACATAGAAATATTACATCTTCTGCATTCCCTTCATACATTAACAATTCTAACAAAAATAAATGTTGGTGAATTAGGGGAAGCACTAGAAGATGAATAGAACAATATAATGTTCACTGTATCTAAAGCATCTGTCAGCTCTCCGTAAGCTGAGTTTGCAATTTCGGCATCTTGTTAGATGTTCAGTTTTTTGAGATACTAACGGAGATCAATACTTTTCCGCCCCTCTCCCCCCACCGCATCTGTGCCTGATAAGGAGGTTGAAACCCTTTCTCCCCCAGCCTCAAACATGGGTCTTGCTACAATGGTCTACTCTTGAGATTACCCTACTACAATGTGCTGTTTCACAGATCCAGTTGGGCTCTCATTAAGGTTTAAAGCCTCTGGAGTGTGGGGGGTAATCTGTGTTCAGGAAGGCAAAGCTCCCCAAATTTGCATATGCAGTTCCTCTCAGCTAATAAAAATGGCTGAAGAAAGACAACAAATAGAGCAGATTCTTCCCTTTTTATAGCCTTGCAGTCCCTTCTGTTAGCTGATTATATTCTGCCTCAACATGTGACCACAGTCGATGACCAGATGATCCATTGCCTACTTACCTCCCCTTGGAGGTCAGACTTGAAAATTTGGTGTACTCTGGGTGACAGCCCTCTCTTTGTCTAGGGTGCTAAATTTGAATAAGTGGTTATTAAAGCATAACAACCTTCTATTGTCAGCCCTATACTACTGTCCTTTGGAACTTCTATCCATCACAGAAGTAAAAGACTGCAAAAGCAAAGACCTGGCTTACACTCAAAATAGAGTTTGCAGTCTGGCACACAATGTTCATAATCTCACAGAAAAGACGGTTACTCACCTTTGTAACTATTGTTCTTCGAGATGTGTTGCTCATATCCATTCCAGTTAGGTGTGTGTGTGCCGCGTGCACATTCGTTGGAAGATTTTTACCCTAGCAACACTCAATGGGTTGGATGGGACATCTCCTGGAGTGGCACCGCCATGGCACCGGATATATACCCCTGCCGACCCAACAGCCCTTCAGTTCTTTCTTGCCGGCTACTCCGACAGAGGGAAGGACGACGGGTTTGGAATGGATATGAGTAACATCTCGAAGAACAACAGTTACAAAGGTGAGTAACCTTCTTTTCTTCTTCGAGTGCTTGCTCATATCGATTGCAATTAGTTGACTCCCAAGCCTTACCTAGACGGTGGGGTCGGAGTAAGATGTTGCAAAATGTAAAACTGCTGAGCCAAATGTTGCATCATCTCTGGACTGTTGTACCAATGCTTAATGCAACGCAAAGGTGTGACTCGATGATCAAATAGCTGGCCGACATATTTCCTGGATGGGAACATGGGCCAGGAAGGCGGCAGATGAAGCTTGAGCCTGGGCAGAATGGGCGGTGAGGTGGCTAGCCGGAACGTGAGCCAAATCATAGCAGGCGCGGATGCAAGACGTCACCCAAGATGAAATTCGCTGGGAGGAGACTGGCAGGTCCTTCATCCGGTCTGCCACTGCTACAAAGAGCTGAGGCGACTTTCGAAAGCGTTTTGTTCTTTTGATATAAAAGGCGAGAGCCCTGCAGATGTCTAGGGAGTGCAGCTGTTGATCCCGACGCGACTAGTGCGGCTTCGAGAAGACGACCAGAAGGAAGATGTCTTGATTGACATGCCGAAGCAGCTGGAGCGCTGTGCTGTTTCCTGGGCCGCGGGGACAGGAAACGGTGCCTAGCAGACTTCGGTGCCGGTGAGGGTCGGTGCGGTGGCTCCTTCGCGGTACCGGAGTGGTCCGGAGCCGAAGGAGTGCTCCTCACCAATACAAGCTGTTGAGTGCACGGTACCGACATTGCAAGGCTAAGTGCCGCCTCCATGAGGAGCTGTTTCAGTAGAAAATCCCGCTCCTTCTTCGTCATCGGCTTGAATGACTTACGGATGCGGCACTCGTCAGGAAGGTGGGATTCCCCTAGGCTTGAGGCAGGAGTCGTGGGGATCCCCTATTGGCATTGGCTTTTGGCACGCCGAGCACAGTTTGAATCCCGGTGACCTGGGCATGAGCCCGGCACTAGGGTGGAGGAAAGGGGCTAATCCTCGATCCCCCCTCAACTATATACATTAACTATATATATGCACAACAACTAACACTAACTATAACTGTAAAACTCAAACTATAAACTCAATTAACAGTAAAGAACGACGAGTAAGCTAGGGAAGCGGAGATCAGCAAAGCCGCGCTTCACAGTTCCAAAGACCATCACAGGCAGTAAGAAGGAACTGAAGGGCCACTGGGTTGACAGGGGTACATATCCGGCGCCATGGCAGCGCCACTCTAGGGGGCGACCCAGCTGACCCACCAAGTGTTGGTAGGGTAAAAATCTTCCGACAAACGTGGATGCGGCAAGCGCACACCTAATTGGAATCGATATGAGCAAGCACTCGAAGAATATAAATTGTGCAGATTCTCTAAATCATCACAGCTGTATCTGGAGACACGTTTTAAATCTATTTGAAAACCTGCCCTCCAATGCAGAAGAACACTCGTCAAGCAGGACATCTTGCAATGAGTACACGACAACTTGTGCTACATGACTTGCACTGCTACTTATTGCTTTCTGGGCAGAATTTGATGAGTAGGCTTCAATTTATAAAGTTCTAAATGTTTTGAGACACATTTACTTGAGATGCCAAATCTTACGTGCAATATGCCACAGTTACTATTAGCAAAAGCATTTAACTAGGAGCCCCCATACGTTAAGAGAAAGGGTCTACAGGCCAATCATTCTCCCCAGTGCCACCTTGATGCTGGAATCTCCCTTCTTAGAATGTTTTTGTGGGGTTTTGATCTTTGGAAAGATAATGAATGGAGATGTTTTGCTCATTTTAATTAGTTAGAAACTTTTTTGATGTGAAAACTATTGTTGATTTTTTATTTCCTAGTTGTATTGTAATTGTAGAAATTGTTTAAGCACCTAGGGTTAAGTTTTCAAAATATTTAAGTACCTAAAAATGCAGATAGTTGTCTAGTGCGATTTTCAGATGAGCACCTAATTCCCACTGAAGTCATATGGGTAAATAAATACCTTTGAAATCCTGGGCCCTAGACCCTAGAATAGGATGTATTTTATGTATTTTTAATTTATGAAACATTTTATTGCCTAATAAATGTTTATTTCATCAGTTAGATAATACATCATGAATGCCCAACACACATCATCCTCTTCCAGTGCAGAACAAAATATTTTTCAAATTAAAGAACTGTAATAAGTATGTAAATTAAAATATAATTTAATACAGATACTTTATGTACCCAAGTGATAACAGATTATAGTAAGTGAAAGCAGTATTTAATGAAATTTAAACATTTTAGTTGTTTACTGAAAAAAATCTAGAGATGTAGCAAACAATTAGTCTAATCACAGCTTTTCACATTGCCATACCTCCTGATCTATATGCAGCAAAAGTATTTGGATACTTGAAGGTAATCACCTTTAAGAATTTTAGGAGCAATATTGAATATCAGACTCAAAGCAGAAGATTTAATTGCGGCCGGAAGGAGGGGAGGATTTTAATATGCAAATGCACTACTATGTTTAGATAACATCACATTGGGACTGTAACATCTGGTTGCATAAGTCAGGTCACATCATGTGACTCATATCAATGACACCACATGCTAACTCAGACATTGTAAAAAAAACCACACTTGATATGCTGAGAACTAGAAACTTTCTTAAGTACAAAAGAACAGAATCTACCGTATGGGGGAAATATGGTCCAGAGCTTAATATCCAAAACTTCACAAGTCATTAGCAAATTAAGTTAGCTGTAAGAAGTGAACATGGGAAAGTGCAGAAAGCAAGCATTTCCATGCCACTCTGTCTTTGATCATAGATATGGAGACGGGGACTGTGGGTAAAGATCATTTTCAGTAACAATTCTGGCAGAATAGCACTGGAGATAAAATGTTATGAATTGAAAAAGCTTTAAAATAAAAATAGTTAAAGGGTGAGGACAGGAAAATATTTTTTCAAAGGTCATTTCAAATACATCTCAAATGTAAGTGAGCAATACCAAGATTGATGGGATCAAAAATGTTAGTTTCACTGTGAGAACATTTGATCTTAGTTTATAAGATCAGGTCCCCTCTTTGGCTCGAATGGAGGCATCTGAAAAACGCAAAACAGAAGGATGACCATCAGTGTGCCCCATAAACTTCTCTTCCTAGTGAATCTTTCAAGTTTTAATATAAAATAACTTGTTCATACCCACATCTAAGCAATATATGCTAAATCTAAATTAGTAACTCATGCCCATGAGATTGTTACATTCATATTAGATTATAAATAGTAATATGAAAATGCCAGATTAAGCAGATGAGTACCGTATATACTCATTCATTAGCCCGTTCATTTATAAGCCGATCCCCAAAAATGGATAGATAAAAATAGCAAAAGCTGTATAACCCTTTCATAAGCCAACCTTAAATTTCAGGGGTTGGCAAACTTTGGCTCCTGGCCCATTAGGTTAAGCCACTGGCAGGCCTGTAAGTTTTGTTTACCTGGATCGTTCACAGGCACTGAGCTCTGCAGCTCCTTGTGGCCGCAGTTCGCCATTCCCAGCCAATGGGAGCTGCAGGAAGTGGCGCCACTTCCTGCAGCTCCCATTGGCTGGGAACAGCGAACCACGGCCACAAGGAGCTGAGGAGCTCCATGACTACATACGCTGCAGATAAACAAAACAATGTATTATTCAATCCAATAATTCCATACAGCAGTGGTTCTCAAAGCCGGTCTGCCGCTCGTTCAGGGAAAGCCCCTGGTGGGCCGAGTCAGTTTGTTTACCTGCACATCCGCAGGTTCGGCTGATTGCGACTCCAACTGGCCACGGTTCACCTCTCCAAGCCAATGGGGGAAGCAGTGCGAGCTGAGGGATGTGCTGGCTGCCCTTCCTGCAGCCCCTATTGGCCTGGAGCGGCAAACTGTGGCCAGTGGGAGCTGCAATCAGCTGAACCTGCGGACGTGGCAGGCAAACAAACTGGCCCGGCCTGCCAGTGGCTTTCCCTGAACAAGCGGTGGATCGGCTTTGAGAACCATTGCCATAGAGTTTAAAATCATCAAATTTTGGTGTAGACCCACTTATAAGCCAATCCCCACTCTATCATGCATCACTTTTTCACCAAAAATATTGGGCTATTGAAAGAGTATATGGTACTTTAAAAAATTATGCATAATTTTTTTGCAAAAATCAAGGTGAGATGGATCACTCGACATGCTAGTGGTGAAGAAGAAAGGAAAATATGAATACAAGTATATAGGGGACAAAAATAGGTAGAACCCACAAAGCTGAGTAGCTCCTAGACAAAAGCTGTATCCAGGCATCCCTGCAGGTCAAGCTTGTAATGCCTGGTGAGTGCGTGTCACCTTGCATATTTTTTCAACCAACACTTTAGATTTAGCTCACAACATGGGCTGCAAATATATAAGAATGTGCTTTAATTCCTTCTGATGGTGGTAGGCCTTTTATTTTTTAGGCTTGTTAAGTACAATTTAAAATCCTCATGGATACAGTGTTCTTTAGTGTCTTCTGACCTCACCACTTCAGATGAAAAACAGAGGAACAGAAAATTAAACTCTGAACTTTGGGGTTTTGGAAGGGTAGATCTTGACTGATCATCTAACAAACAAGTTATGCTGAAGTAGTTTGTTTTTTTTTGTGTGTTGTGGACAGAAGGGTGGAATGGAAACATCCGGTGATCAATGGAACACAGGGTTTTTCTTTCATATGAATTTGTCAGCAGCCCTATATGACTTTGCCCCTAGGGAAGACAGCACTTATGTTGATCCACAGTGTGTATCAGAAATACTAATTTGATTTTAAGAAAATATAGCGAAATTGGGAAGTGGGTCTGAAAATGACTCAAGAATAATTCTGAGGTTTCATCTCAGGTATATGAGGATTTTAGGTGGTTTTATATTCTCTGCTTCCTGAAGGATCTTTAAGTGTGATCAGCCTGACCTTGGGGAGCAATTTCTGTAAGTTTTGGCAAACCTCTCATAAGACTCTTGCTGTTCCATTCCTTTATTTGATCACTACTTCAATGTAGAGAATGATCCAAGGAAGACTGAGATTAGGAATGTCACTAACAAACAAACTTGTCTTCTGGATGGTCTCACGTCTTTCTTTTTGCTCTCTCATAGCTGGAGACCTGTACCAAGATGTTCATAAATAAGTGAAGGCACAGGCTTGTTATGATGTTCTGACTAGAACCTTTGTAAATGCACTGGGTGACACTGACAGCCTGAAGAGGTGGCATTTTGTACTGAAAGTTAAAACATATAGAAACAAACTGTAGGAAGTTTCAGCATTTCTCAGCCCTTTCAGTTTAGTGATCTCTTGTTCAAAGATAAAAAAAGAAGAAAAAAGTGATCCCCTTATATTGACTACAAAAGTAATACAAGAATGTAAAATTTATAAGACTACATAGATTGTGTTTATTTCATTAAGTTGACACAGAATCATGACTTTGATAGCCAAATGTGTATGGGCAGTGGGGGCATAAGTGTTTTTTTTCTTTTCCTTTCTTTTCTTTAGATTGCAATAAAATTTTCAACACCTTATGGCCTCCTTGCTTGCCTTTCATGAGTGCCTGGGAGGGGCTGGGTGGGTTCTGACCTACTGCTTGAGCAACAATATTGTATCTTTTCAGAATGTACAGCAGGCTTCTGAGACATCTATTGAGGTTATGCCCGTTCAAGCAAGTATAGAATGTGTGTCTAAATGCTGAATTTCTGCTCTCTCATGTGCTTATTCAGAGCCATTAGGTTGAGCACTGTTCTGACCCCCTCAGGGTCTCAAGAACTGTAAAGAACATCAAACAGATGCATATTAATCTCTCGTTGTGGCACTGGGTATCACTCTTTTGAATACATAAGGCTATACTTAAATGTACAGAGCAGTCTAATGGTGTTCTTTTCCATTTAGTCATGCGTTCTTTCAGTTGAGGACCTATAGACTGGAGGTGGAACTTTCCCAGGCTAGCTAAAAAAGAGAGAGATGTTCAGCAACTAGATATTGACCCTCAGTGACTAAGTGTGCAGTTGCCATGTCAACAGAATGCCAACTGGCTGCAGCTGAGGCTAAGAGGAAGATCCTTTTTATTGTAATATTCAAAAAATAGCTTTTCCCTTCAAAACAATTAACAAGTACAACCATATATCGAACCAATACATAGGCTGTGGTCAGTTCCATGTAGGGAAAATTTCCAATCCACATTTCTAGGTATTCTCTTCCCTCACAATCTCTACCACTTCCAAGTAGTCAAAGTTTCTTGACTGAGCTTTCTCTTCCCAGGGAAGTCCATAAAAGCCTGTGAATCCAGTTTCCTAATAAGCCTCTAGAGATGTATGTTGCCTAGTTAGTACAGCTGCCTCAGAAGTTTGCCTCCTACCTTTGTATTCTGTTCTCTCCTCAGTACTGAAGTTGGAGGGCTCTTCCTCCGAGCAGGTGTTAGAGGTGAGACTAATTTAAATACCCATCTAAAAGACAAAGTGTCAACCCCTTCATGATTTGACAGAGTGCCTCATCACAGAATATTTGGGATCTCTGGAGTTCTGTAGGGAGAACATAGAATTTAATGTATATGTTTTAAAAAGCTTTTATCTGAACTGTGATTTTTTTCCTCCTTCCTTACAATGAGACTGATCCTCTGGACCTTTCCTTGGACTGCTGGAACCCATTGGTGCTGAAGAGATTTTTTTCCCGTGGCATACAGCCAGAAAGTGTTCTTTGTAACTGCAGCTGGCAGAATTGTGTGTAGGCAAGGGAGAAAGGATACCAACTGAGCTGAACTTTTTCTCTTCATCTAGTTCAAGCTGATTCCTTTTATTGTACCCAAGAGCAGAAAAAGCAACTAGAGTACCCTCACTGGTTATGGGTAGTATGCCTTGAACATACAGTAAGCATGGGAAAACTACTGCTCCTTAGTTTTGCAGCCAATGGGCTGCTGTTGTCTTTAAGTTTGCACTCCATATGGAAGAAAGATAGAAGCACGAAAAGCTGGAAGGACCAGGAGAAGAAAATTTTAGTGAAAGGAGGATACTGATGAACGTATCTGAAGAAAAAAGGAATCTTCCTAAACTGCCTCATAGGCACGTCCAAATAGAAACCTGTGGGAATGCCATGCAATGGCCACCCTTGTGAACTGCAGATTCAGTTACCAACTGTCACAACCAATGAAGGGACTAGACATACTAATTGAAAAGGGAAACAAGGTTTTATTTCAAAATAGCCTTCAAACAACAACAATGATCAGACCACCAAAATGAATGCATCAATAATATTACAATCCCAGCTCTTAGGCTGTGCAAACAACACAAACAAATCGAGAGCACTCTACACCGTGCACTACATAAATGAAGGAATAATGAATAATACTGCCATTAAGCTGGTGAAAGAGGCTTGTTCTCTCAATTATTTTGCTCTTGTGCTCAGGCAGAAGATTGAAATTAAATCTTTCATGAGAATATCAGTAATCATCATTTGGAAAGGAATTCAGACAAGTAATAATGTTAGAATGGACAATGTTTGGAAATCTGCAGCAGCAATCAGTATGAGGCTGCACTTATTAGTGAGAAATAATATAATGGATGGAGAAAATACTGATTAGGACAAAGTCCTTAAAATATTGTCTGGTATTATTAACATATAATGGAGTAGTAATAATCCATAATGAAATATCTTATCGCCCCTCAGGACAACTGACATTCTATGTTTACATAAAATTAGTCATGAAACATATTAAACACATGTCAGTAATACATTAAACCAAATCCATGTTATAATAAGCTCAAAATACGTGTTTCTATGATGGCTGGGAAAAGATCATTGTTACCACATAGAATGGCAGCTACATGTTGGTGCTGACTCAGCACTGCCTTACAGATGGTATGCAACTCCAGCATTAAACTGAGTTGTAAGCAGCTACTTTAGAAAGTGACACGCTTTCACTCTTCTCAGTTACAGCACTGCTGCACAAGCACAACTGCAAGTAAGAACAATTGTCTGTATCATCGTTTTGTCTAAGCAATTAAGTCTAATATATCAAGATTTCCACCCCCCTAAAAATTAGCGTTTTTCCACAAGAAATTCAAGTAACTTTTTTAATACACTTAATAAATGCACATCAAGCTCAGTCATTATAATTGTATCTCAGTTGTGTTTTGACACTCTGGTACTTTCATATCTCCCATGGGGGTAAAGCAGCAGTAACTCCACTGAATTCAATGGAGTTAAACCAGTATGAAACAGATGTGTGAGGAGAATTAGTTCCATCATGACCAATAAACATATACACTAGAGCAGTAGGCGGCAAACTTTTTGGCCTGAGGGCCACATCAGGATTCTGAAACTGTATGGAGGGCCGCGTAGGGAAGGCTGCGCCTCCCCAAACAGCCTGGCCCCTGCCCCCTAGCTGTCCCCTCCCACTTCCCGCCCCCGACTGCCTCCCTCTGAGCCCCCGACCCATCCAACCCCCCCCTTGCTCATTGTCCTCTGACCGGCCCCCCCCGGGACCTCACCTCCTATTCAACTCCCCCCAGCTCCCTGTCCCCTGACTGCCCCAACTCCTATCCACGCCCCCATGCTCTAACAGGCCCCCAGGCATATCCAACCACCCCCTCTCCCCTGACCGCCCACTGGGACGCCCTGCCCCTTTATCCAACCCCCCCACACACTCCCCTCGCCCTTACCATGCCACTCAGAGCACCAGGACTGACAGCCACATTGCCTGGATGGAGCCAGCCACACTGCGTGCAGTCTAGAGTACTGCGGCAGGCCAGCAGCTCTTGCAGTCACGCTGCCCAGCAGGAGCTCGCAGCCCCACCGCCCAGGACGCTGGCGGCACAGTGAGCTAAGAATGTGGGGGACGGGATGGGGGCTAGCCTCCCTGGCCGGGAGTTCAAGGGCCGGGCAGGATGGTCCCGTGGGCTGTAGTTTGCAGACTTCTGCACTAGAGCATGCTATTATACCAGATACAGATAAGTACTGGTAACTATTTTTGTTTATCGTAGAATGTACATTCTGTCGTTATAAGAGCTAGGGCACAAGAATGTCTTCAGATTAACAGTTTGTAAGAAAATCAAACATTTTGTGCTGCTGGAAAGGAGCCAAAACAGGCTCCTCATCACCTGTGCTCCAGCTTAAATCCCTAAAGCAGGGAATGTAGGCTAATCAGCACCCCTCCTCCAAAACTGCCCAATGGAGGAGCCAAAACTGCCCTAAAAGCAGGGAGGAGCTACTTGGTGCCCCCTCAGCAAGTGTCTTCCTCTCTTACTGCTGGGGCTGTCCCCGTTTCACTGCCAGACCCATCAAATTCCCCCAACAGTTGAGATAGGTATGTAGCATTTGTGAAATATCCAGAGAACATGGAAAATAAGGTGAAAAGATATTTCTCTAGAAAGCAGCAAAAATAAATAAATCGTGTTTTTTCATGTTAATTACACAATTTACAAAGTTCACACTGCACTGTGTCCCAGAAGCAGACTTTACTAAATTCTTCCAATGATAAGGATTGCTCTGGCTGTTAATTTAAGCCAAAATTTGTATTCATAGTGTACTACAATAGCTGACTTTACAAAGAAGAATTAAGTCAGCAAGGTAGTGAATTGACTTTCATGAGAAATTTCTTAATATACTGGTGAGGACACTTCCAACTTCTGCTGGAGCTGAGCAAGTGTGAATGTACCAGTCTGCTGGGACAGATTATGATTGATTAAATGTGAAAAACTATGTTAATGCAATGCTATCGTGGACATTTTACATGCCCAAAAGTAAGGAAATGTAAGGTTATAATTCCCACAGCCATAGTAACTCAACCCCTTCAGCATTTGTAGTATATTATATGGCTCTCTAATGTGTGAGCATTAATCCCTTAAAATATTAGATGCAAAAAGACTATGGATGAATTCTACTCCCACATACGGTACAGTGCTGGGAATCCAGAGTATCTCCACTGAAGAAGCAGAGCACAGAAGAGAAAGGAAAGAGATGAGTTAACTTATCTCCGGTCCTTCACCACAGAACTCTAAGGACACATTTTATTATTATTACTACTGCTACTTTATATTTTGTTAGCAGCATAAGCGTGTGGCCTACTGGATTTGTAAGGCAATATTATCCCCTTTTTTACACAGGGAGAACTGAGGCACACATTACCTTACTTAATCAAAGCCAAAAAATAAGCTTGTGGCACACCTGGGAACTGAACTCACATCTCCTGAGTCCTGGACCAGTAACTTAATCACAAGGCTATATTCCTTTCCTCAAAGTCTTCTATCTATGTAATATTGAAAAAAGTAGGTGTCCTGTTTTTAAGAGGAAGATATATCACTGAAAGTCGCATCTCATGACACCTCAACAGGATCAGAGCAGCCTATTTTTTATTGTTAGTATTTGGTCCAGAAGCCAACTTCATCTTCCCTAGTCCAAAATGTTCTGGGTCTCCCACGGTGGTTAAAACTAATGAAAGATTATAGTTGATCAGAAAACAACCTTTTCAACAGTTAGTCAAAAATGTAATGGCATCCTCGAATGCAGACCCACTCTCCTTCCAAAACTGCATATTTCAGTGACCTATTACAGCTCTGTCACAGTAAATTTAATGCAATGTAAATTATTCCATCCAATTGCATGTAACAATTCTATGAGGAATATGCTTATAGTAAGTTCCATGATGCTTATAAAATGTTCCTGGTCTTGACACACACTAGAGCTCCTCTGGTAGGAGCATTCATGTTCAAAAGGCAAAAAAGGTCCAAAAAGAAATTTGGCTTTCAGTTTAACAGCCCAAAAAGCAGCTAGTTAAGATTATTTTTAACTGTCAAAGTGACAACTTCAAAGACTGCATTTTAACTAAGCAAAAATGATATTTACTATATTTTAAGTGGCATCAAACTTAATTTCCTTATTTATATTTAAAAAGAAATACAATATATAGAAGCTACTATATTTGAGCTAACAAGAGCAGCAAGCAGAGAAGTTTTGCAAGGGAGTTCTCCAGGTGAAGAAGCGACTACATGACTCTTGGGGTACGTTTGTTCTCTGTCATGTGCTTGTTTGGTTGAAGTTTATAGCATGGCCTGTTTTGAAGGGCTGTGTGCTGAGCCTAGAAGCTTGCTAGGTATGGCTGAGAGATTCCTAACAAAACTCTAACCTACTATCCTTTAATCCTTAAGTCCCTTTAGGATCCCTTCAACAAGGGAGCAAGGCTCACTTAGGGAGACCGGGGGTTTAAAAAGCTAGCTCAGAAGCAACCACAGGAGCTAGTGAACAGGAGCAGGAAATGTGAGGGAGCCAGATACACTTAATAAACATTCTCTAAATTTAGGCCAATAACCGACTCTCTTCTCACCCAAAACCACAAAAACAAAACAAAACAAAAGCCTGCAAGAGTAAAAATAATGCAGGCAGAAGTGCAGCAGCAGACTGGGGCCGATCCAGTTTATTGCACTGAATGCAGCATGCATGATTACCTTGTGGGCAGGTAGCACGTGTGTGTATTTGGTGCAAGCAGCTCATAGCTCTCAAGAGACCAAGTATGGGCTTTTGAGACTACAGTGGCTGAATTGGAAGAGCTTAGGAAGACAGAAAGGTACATACACAAGACTTTTTGGGACATAGTTGAGTGGTACCATCCTGTCTAACAGTCTTTGTGCTGTTGAGGAGGATCAAAGTCTCAGGGAAGGAAAACTTCAAGCTGGAGTGGAGGGAAATGATCCCAGTTGGGTCTTTCCTTCCATATGATATCATGCTATCTTCTCACATTGAGGATACACCTCCAGGGGCTGGACCCCTGTTATTAGGAAGAAATAGGTAACAGTAATCTGGGATTTGATTATTAGAAATACAGATAATTAGATTTGTGATGAGCGGGAGAACTGTATGGTGAATTGCCTGCCGAGTGTCAAGATTTCAGATCTCTCGAGACATCTAAACATGCTTATGTACAGTGCTGGGGAGGAGCCAGTGGTCATAGTACATATAGGTAACAGTGACATATGGTAAAGTAGAAAAAGTAGTCTTGGAGGCAAAATTTAGGCTGCTAGGCAAGAGGTTAAAGTCCAGGACCTCAACGCGAGCATTCTCTGAAATACTTCCAGTTCCATGTGCAGAGCCAGTTAGACAAGCAGAACTGCACGGCCTCAATGTGTGGATGAGTCTATGGTGTTCAGAGGAGGGATTTAAGTTTAGTTGGAACTGAGGACCCTTTTGCAAAAGGAGGAGCTTATACAGGGTGGATGTGCTCCATCTAAACCATAACGGAACCAGATTGCTGGCATGTAAAATTAAAAAGGTAGAAGAAGATATTTAAAATCAAAGGTTGGGGAAAAACTGATAGGTGCAGAGGAACACATGGTTTGGATAAACACATCCCTTAGGGGCAGATCTGTTAATGGGGATACTCTATATCCTAGTAAAGAGGAGAGAACAGAAGTTGATAAAGTACAGATGGGAACTGAAGAGAAAGTCAAATGAAAAAGAGCCCCATTCAATTACATCACATGAATGCAGACAAACTTAATATGAACAAATTTTTATAAATGTTTGTATGCAAATGCAAGACGTCAAAAATACTAAGACAGGGTGAATGTGTGTGCCTGGTATTAAATGAGGATATTGATATAGCAGGCATCACAGAGAGTTGGTGGAAAAATGATAGTCAATGGGACAGAAATAGTAGGGTGCAAAATATATAGGAATGACAGAGTAGGTCGCCCTGGTGGGGAAGTGGCACTATATGTGAAAGAATGCATAGAGTGTCAAATATAGTAAATATCTTAAATAAATCAAACAGTACCACAGAATCTCTATGGATAGAAATTACATGGTTGAATATAAAAGAAGCAGTAGGAATACATTACTTCCTATAGCAGTAGGAATATAATACCAACCACCTAACCAGGATTGTGATGGTGATTGCAAAATGCTCAGGGAGAATGAAGAGGCTACAAAACCAGAAAACATAGCAATAATGAGGGATCTCAACTATCCTCATATTCGCTGGGTACATATCACCTGAGGATAGAATATAGAGATAAAGTTTCTAGACATCGTTAACTGTTTCTTGGAGTAGCTAGTCCTGGAACCCACAATGGGGGGAGACAATTCTTGATTTAGTCCTAAAAGGCGCACAGGAGACAGTCCAATAAATTTGTTAGTCTCTAAGGTGCCACAAGTACTCCTGTTCTTTTTGTGGATACAGACTACCACGGCTGCTACTCTGAAAACAGTCCAATAAGTGAACGTACTTGAACAACTCAGTAATACTGACCATAATATAATTAAATTTAACATCTTTTGTGGGAGAGGCAGCTAGTTAAACAGAAATGAAAAGGAACGGTCACAAGAGTCAAATACCTGCAACTTGCATGGTAACTTTTTTTTAAAAAAATACTAGTGGCTCAAACTACATGTAGATCCCAAATAAACACAGGGAGAGGACCAAAAAATGCCACCATGGCTAAAAAACAGAGTAAAAGACGATTAGACACAAAAAGACAACTTTTAAAAATTGGCAGTCAAATTCTACCACAGAAAATAGAAAGGAATAAACTCTGTCAAGTCAAGAGTAAAAGTATAATTAGACAGGCCAAACAAAAAGTATTTGAAGAGCAACTAGCAAAAGACTCAAAACCTAACAGCATTTTTTTTTTCAAAGTACATCAGAAGCAGGAAGCCTGCAAAACAATCAGTATCAGAGAGGTAGCCTTGTTAGTGTGGATCTGTAAAAGCAGCAAAGAGTCCTGTGGCACCTTACAGACTAACAGACGTTTTGGAGCATGAGTTTTCATGGGTGAACATCCACTTCGTCGGACGAATGCAGTGGAAATTTCCAGGGACAGGTATATATATATATGCAAGCAAGAAGCAGGTTAGAGATAACGAGATTAGTTCAATCAAGGAGGATGAGGCCCTCTTCCAGCAACTGAGGTGTGAAAACCAAGAGAGTTGAAACTGGTTTTGTAGTTGGCAAGCCATTCACAGTCTTTGTTTAATCCTGAGCTGATGGTGTCAAATTTGCAGATGAACAGAAGCTCAGCAGTTTCTCTTTGAAGTCTGGTCCTGAAGTTTTTTTGCTGCAGGAT